>NW_022280046.1:1826034-1836020 GCF_004355925.1 Anarrhichthys ocellatus
GGCAGCTTTCTGCACCCATATTGACGAGGTTTCCTAACATAGATGAAACCAGTTCACCTCTTAAAGTCACAGGAGCATCTTTGCTGCCATATAACCTGACCAGTCATCTTTGATCACTCCCTATATTTTTAGAGGTTGTATGACTCACTTCTTCTCTCGTTTTTTCTCCTTAAGCCTTTCATTCCACGTTTTTTTTTTTATCCCCATGCATCTACCCACGGCCTTCACTCACATGTCTCTCGTCTTCTCTCTTTTTGACATCCTCCCCAACACAATTTCCTCTCCTATTCATACTTAATGTCTGTTTATCCCTCTCTCTCTCTCTCTCTCTTCCTGCGGTTGTCACTGTCTTTGTTCTCGTTCCAATCTGTGTTTCGTGTGAGAGAAACAGACGTTCCACTGTTTCTTCTTAACCTTTGGGAAATGCAGCATCTGATTTGGATAATTGAGACAGTAAATATCAACATACAAACGATGCAGCTTGATACCCAGGTTGTGCAGGCTTCAACATCTATGTGTGCGTGAATGTGCGCAGTAGGCCATTGAATTGAGATGCTAAAAATGTATGTTTTGCAAACGGGGATGTAGAACAACTGTGTCTATGCTTCCGTGTCTATCATTGGATATTTTTGCCAAGCTGGTCCTGAAGTACTGGTGACGCAAGTGTTTGCAAAGATATCATCTGTCAAACTCTGACCCCATCTCCGTCTGTACTCTCAGTATGTTTGCAGACTGTCTCCCCCTCGCTCTCTCCTTATGTCGTCTCTGCTCAAATCGGGAGGCAAATAGCTGATTCAGGCTCAGGCATACTGGAGTTAGCAGTGTAACGCATCCCCAGCAGCTACATTTATTAATGCGATCCTTGCCAACTTGACTATAAATGATACACTTAGCTTCGGTAGCTTGGTCTCGGATGTCTTTCAGCTTCCTTTCTCTCCTTAGCCCGACACAAACTCTTAATGGGCCTCGCCACCATATTTTATACATTAATGACCCACTTAGCCTCGCTTTCCTGTTCCAGACTTCGTTTACCTTTAACTGTTGCAATTTCTACCCCGGCTCACGCATGCAGGCATTCTTTCAGAACAGATTACTGTCACACAGATTGCATTAGCAATGTTGTCAATGTGTTTTGTAGATCATGCCTACTGCTTACTTACAGCTTGCTTTTATTTAGCTTCCCTGACACCTGTCATGCATAGTTAACCAGATTCCCCCGAAGGGCTTTTTTTTTAAGATGTTGTACAGAATGAGCAAAGACATGAAGGGATGGTAACTTTTAAAATGTTTTTTTTCAATTAGTAGCTCGTGTATCCACAATGAACGTAAATAGAATTCCCAAAAAGTCAACAACACAAATATGAAAAGATAATATGAAGAAAAACGTTGCTTATAGCATAATGCAAATATCGCTCTCAAGCTCTTTAGTACTCTGAGGGTTTATAAAGAGAGCGCCACCTCTGTTAAGAGCAACACACTCGTGACGTATGATGAACGTCAAAGCACCGGAACATTCCTTTCTAAAGACCACACACCGGGCTGAGTGCTGTAAATGCCGCTATCGGCATCGACTCTCAAAGAAGATCACATTCACCCTGCTGATCACCAAATCCCGGTACCCTTTAAACCGCTCGTAATTTGATAGCAAAAATGAAATCCTTTAATGTAAAACATATGAGCTGATTGACACTTCCAAGGCTCAATAGATTGTGAGCATGCAGCTGTGGCACATCTTCTGTCCTGTTGTACAACACTGTGCCATTAAGACTAAAGTCCTCACTATTACAGTACAGCTTTCTCCAGCCAGCACTAAATACTTGCATTTGCATAACAAGTGCAGCATCAGGTATTATTATGTTATCTTGAGTATAATTATGGCAACAGATTTGATGCTAGCCAGCTACAGTATAGAGCACTGAAAAGTCACAAATAAGTGCTCTCAGGTAGACGGACTGTTGCTCGAAGGAGACCACAGTCCCTGTGAGGTTGGGTTGGTCCAACCCTCGGCTGCAAGACCCCTGCTAATTACTCGTCGAGGGCCATCACCTAGCAACTAGCCTTCCTACTGTTGGCGAGCCTCAGATAAATGGAGGCAGTTGGCGGATGGAAGAAGGAAACGACACAGAAAACGTCTAATTATTATTTTTTTGTTCACCATACTGGCTCTTGTTTCCTAATCACAATGCTATGTGTTATCGCTAAGAGGCACTTAAGGCCTTTGACTAGCTGCCCTTGTGCAAATAATGAGACTGTCTGCTTTGAGGAGGCAATGCAACATTATTTCAGAGTACTAACAGGCCGTCGCTGACACTGCTGCTCACACGTTTTCTCCACCTCGGTAGCACGGGTGGTAAATATAGCTCGGTGTGGGAAGATCTGGCAAGAGACAGCTAGCTGCCTGCTAAGAGGAGAGCATAGCAGAACATACCTACTAGCTGTGGGCGACTGTCAGTTTTAAGGACGATGGCGAGCGCTGAAATATCTTATTTCAACACCAGTCAACAAATCAAGAATTAACAAGTGTACTATATTTGCTAAATAGTTTTTGCTAAAATAGTGTTTGACCATCACTTCCCATCACATGTTAGGTTGATATTAATAGTGATATTAATAGCTTATAGTGATGAAACTGCGAAGAATTATTATCTGCTCGATGTGTAAATACGCAACTGTTTGTTAGCAAGTTTCCCCAGTACAACTTTATAAGCTGATAATATGTCAGTGTTGTAGTTGGAGCTTGTTCTGCTGCAAACAAACAAAAAATCAGTTAGTGCTGCCTTAAAACGACAGTTAACATGAGCAAGAATCAGCCGCTGTGATCGCTCTGTGCAATTGATGTGATTCTGTAGATGTGAAGAGTGAAATTGCTGACTATTAGATTATATGTATGACCGTGCAATTGTGTGAATATATGCTCATATAACATCCCAATTTCCCAACTTTGCCTTGTGTTTCCGTGCAATGATTCGAAGGTATTCGCTAAACAGTAAACATTCTGGGCTGTGTACGTTCTGTGCCGGTTTACCCTCTGTCTTTGTGTGCGGCATGTTTGTTTTAGGTGCTGACGGAGCAGGGCTGTGTGTTCCAGGAGAGGCATGGCTGGGAGAGACCTGGCTGGTTCAACAAAGACGAGCCCGCTCCTGTGAGACTCTACACATATATACTGTACACAAGCATGTGCACGCTAATGATTTATTTACAACCACATATTGACAATAGGCACTTGGAAAGGCACAAACAATTGAGATGCAAATTCTTCCACAAGGCTCGGTGGATAGGGACTATTAGAAAAGACTTACTGCCAGTAATGGACGACACCGACACAGGGTCTGGCCCAATGTTTTGTCCTTCTCTGCACATGGCGACAATGATGATCAATAAGCCTCTAACTATTTGTTTGTCTTTGTTGTTGCAAAGCTTAAAGACTATGATTACTACGGGGCTTATGACATTAAGAAGAATGTGAACTACAAATACAACGAATTGCTGGGAAAAGAGTACACCTTTGACTTCCCTCCACATCATGACGTGGTAAGATACAAAGCGTAAACTTGTGTGTGTGTGAGATCATGTGTGTTATTTAGTAGAACAATGTCATTCAATCAAATTCAGCTTCCTGTTTTGTCAAAGCCGAGGTGCCAAAAAATAACTCGGGGTTGCCAGATGAGTGTGAACACTCTCTGAAGGCTCCCGTGAGGAAAAGGAACATGTGTCCTCATGGGAAATGACAATCGTGGACAACAGACAGTGATGATGGAACTGTTAGTGAGGTTTAGTGCGTACCAAACCAACTCTGCAGCTCAGAAGACGGATCTTAAGCAGAGAATTAATACCAACCTTGACGTCAAAATCTCTCTATTTGTTTTAATTTCCAGTGATGAATATATGCTTCAAGGATCTGGCTCCAAATATATTAGAAATGTCATGTTTGGGAACGAGAGGAAGATGCTTTTATCTCAAGAAGGCCTGGAGGGAATTTCTGAAAATTTGGCACAAGCGTCTACTTGGACTCAAGAATGCAGATTTTGGTGGTCAACGGTCTTTGTCGCCTCACAAAACACGTTTGGCCACAGCTCAAGTATTCATTTGATAATTGTGACAATTTGACACAAATGTCTAATAGGATGAGATGATGATGAATGATGAAGTGACAGCATTTTGTAAAGACGTGGATGTAAACTGCAACTTTAAGGCTGAAATTCTATTTTTTTCTTATTGCAGATTAAGAGTGAGTGCCTCTCGTGTAGACATGGTGTGGCAGTGTTTGACATGTCCTACTTTGGGAAGTTCTATCTCACTGGACCAGATGCCAAGAAGGCGGCTGATTGGCTGTTCACTGCTGATGTCAACAAGAAGCCAGGTCAGTGTGCTGCAGCGAGAACACACACACACTCTCTCTCACTCTCACACACACACACACACACGCATGCACAGACAGATGGGAGAGAAGATTGACAGAATGAAGAGAGCAGATACATGGATAGGGAGACTAAACAAGATGCCAACATGTGAGCAAAACGGTCCACTCTTCCACAAAATCTCAAATACCACTAATAGTAAATACCAGTTTATAGTCTCTTAAAGGTTTTTTCTGGAACATTTCAAAATCAACAAACTGACAGCTGCTTATAACAGGTGATTCCAAACTTTTGACTGTCAGTGTTTATCAAAATGATCAATAACATCATTATCCTATAATCCTCGTTACAAGTAAAATGGAAAAAAAGAATATGAATAGACATGAAAGTATAATTCCAAGTTCTTGCATAAACAACTTGCAATAAAACTGTCAGACTACTGTTCAATGCCCTACCATTAATGTTGATCAGTATCTTTTTAGATTTAAAAAGAAATGCAACACTAAATTGCTGGAATAACCCTTTGGAATGGTGTCATTATTCTATGGCCGTTACATTGTGCAATCAACATTTACATCATAAGGAAAAGTCAAAGCAAAAAACTATTTATCTATTGATATTTTAAGCTTAGTTTTAGTTCATTTTTTGCAGCCTATGTAATTTTTTGCTAACATCTACTTACACTTTATTATCCTCCACTGAGTGAGACAGCCAGATCTCACCCCACCTACGAAGCTAGTTTCTCAAGAGCTTTTTCGACATCTTAGATGACACACCGCGTGACCTCGCTTCCTCCGTCTATTTGTCCATCACTCTCTCCTTTGTGCGTCCTGTTCTCACTTACAGCACTTACAGCCATCACACTTGCCCCGAGAACATTTACTGTCTCAGCAGGCCGACCTATGCTTCGCTAACACATTTACACACGGTTTTCTTTAGTACCAGTGACAGAATGAAGCTGTCACCATCGTTCGTTCAAATGAGACATGACTGGGGGACAGACACATATTAGCATGTCACCGTAGCTGTCAGCTCCTTTAGCCAACGCATGACGGGAATGTTAGTATTTTTTTTTCGTCTCCTGTAATTAGATACACACTTCATTCACTTGGAAATTATTTTGATGATACTCTCATAATGACTGTTTTGTTCTCAGCTATGATGGGGTTCGTCTTTCGTTCGTAACCATTTTACAAAAAGACGAGGTTCACATGACTGAGGCAAAGATTTATAATTGTTGCCCCTTTAAAAGCAAGAAAGAAGAGCAAGAAGCACTTGAGTTGATTTTTAAAAAAGCACACTTTCCCACACGCACATACAGAGACGCACAAAAGCTTACAAACTGGATTGAAGATTGACCTCAAATTTGGGTTATTTTTTCATTGTGAGATTTCCACTTTAAATTGGCCTATAAAGTCTGCGACATGAATAAATAGTTTGTCTGTTTCAGGCTCCACTGTGTATACCTGCATGCTGAATAAGAAAGGAGGGACGGAGGCTGACCTGACGGTGAGCAGACTGGAGCCTGGAGCTGCCAACCTGCCGCTGGCACCACAGTCCAATGGTGAGAAAGAAAGAGTGTGTTGTTTTCACATCTGTCTGCTATACTGATCGATTGCTCTCTCTGTTATTCCATCACTGTTGTGTTTTTGTCATTTTAACTGTTGTATTTTATCCGTCTGTCTTTGTGTTGTATCTTATTTCTTTGTTTACAGTTCTTTTTATTGTCGTGTCTCCTAGTATCTATCAATACTTTATATCCGCTGTATTCACTATTATGTTCTTCTGTCAATCTATCTTCTCTTGTAATTTGAGGTAGCTATCAATTTATGTGCTGTTTTATTTGTCGTTCTCTCTACGTTTTCTGTCAGTATTTGTCTGATGTTTCATTGTCAGTGTTCCTCTCATACTCCCTGTAATCCCTGCTTATTGCCTTTGTTTCCCGCCCGTGCTCCAGGTGATGTGTACTACCTGGCCATTGGAGGCGGTGTGGCAGAACACAACTGGAACCACATCAGAACAACTCTTCAGGACCAAGGCTTCCACTGTCAGCTGACGGACCACTCTGAGGACATGGGGATGATCAGCATCCAGGGACCCAAGAGGTGGGGAAGGAAAGGGAGGAGGAAGGGAGGGAGGGAAGAGGGCTACGAATGAACCGAGACATTGTCGTGATTTAGAAATGACAAAAGGAGTGAGTGAGGGCAAAGAGCAGTGGAGAGGAGAGGGGGAAAAAAGAAAGAGGTAACTCAAATGAGGGGTTATGATATGCATCCTGGAGACAAGAGGTGGGGAAACTGAAAAGACGAGCTGTTGGATCGATAAGAGGAGAGCGGGTTAAGTGCCTATTTTCAAGACTTGGCCAAAGGCATAAGAGGTGAAAGAATACAGGGACGGAGGTTGATTGAAAACAGGAGACGGAAGCAGAAAGGTTAGAGGGTAATTCTGCAGTTTGCAGCCGTTGGCTGTTTCACGATGCTGTGAACCCTGCAAAGTAAATTAAAATCAATTTTTCATCGACGTAAGTGACAATGATAAAGATTACTCGGAGCAGCTGCGCTCTCGGTCTCAACAACAGTTTACACCTTGGGTTAGATCTAAGGCAGGACCTGTTATCTAACCTGAGTCATAGCGGGACCTGTTAAAAACATATGAAGAGCTACTGGGTTCAGTCGTGTATGGATCCTGAATGCCACATTATTCCAATTGAACCTAGTTTTTGGTTTGATAATTTTTTAGGAATGGCAATATCTGTCAGTCGGTCGTCCAACACTTGGGTTTGCCATGACATTTTGTACATATACTGTATATCCATGGTCCACGGAGGATACATTATTAACCACTTTGGTGATTGCTTAACTTCCCACTCAATTGTCCAATACTTTGGTTTATGACCTGTTAAAACTAATGACATTCCAATCAGTTCAGCTATACTTGGGTATTTTGTTAGAACATTTCTGTAATAACTGTAGAATTACAATAAGATTAATACAACATGATTATAGGACAACTAAAACCTCACAGTAGACTGGTGATAATATCTGAGGCCTCTCAACTGTAAACTCTGCTCTTCTCAGTCTGAATGCTCAACATGATATTAATAATAAAAGGTAATCCTATAGAAACGTAACTCTTCACCTGCAGCGTCTGCCGCGATGCCTCCCCCGTGTAAACACTGCAGTGATGATCTTCAAAGACTAAATGTCAAAAACAGAATTCATATTATGTCTCATGAAGTTATACAGTTTGCAGATCCCTGCATTGAGACGACCAGGGAGTAGTGATGGTGCTTTTCATCCATCAGAGCAACCATCCATTGATTTCTTCATCTCAGGATGAGAGATGGTGTATGGTACAGGGGAATGGTGCTGCACGTTCGTACATGGGATGTAGTCCAAGCTCGTCACTTTTCTTCTCGCTTCCTGCAGTTTTCCTTTTTGTTCTTCACTCTGACAGCAAGGCGGGCCACCTTTTACCTCTTCTCGTTCTCTGAACTCCTCATCTGTCTTTTCTTTCCCTTTTTTACCTCCCCTCCTCCCAACCTCGCCGCCCTGCATCTTTGTTCTTCCCTCTTACCAGCAGCAGGGTTAGGCCACTCTGTTCTGTGTGGGCTGTGTCGATTTCTTCTCCGTGAGGCTTTTACTCATCTTCTGTTCTCTTAAGTTTCTTTTCTCTCAATCCTCAGGTCTCTGTATATCTTTTCCAGCTCTTTCTCAAACTCTCCTCCCCAGACATCCCTCTCGGGTCAATTGCCTATTCTCAGTGTACTCTTCCCCTTTTTCAGATCCTGTCTCTCTCGCTTTTATTGCTTACGTCAAACCAGAAATCAGTGCGTCACTAGCAGCAGTAGAACTGTGTGTGTGTGTGTGTGTGTGTGTGTGTGTGTGTGTGTGTGTGTGTGTATATATATATATGTATGTGTATATATATATGTGTGTGTGTGTGTGTGTGTTTCATTATTGATACTCTCATGAATAAAAGGATGTTGATTATGGAGCTCATTGAGTTTTCCTGAGCATCCGAAGCGCACTCAGCTTGTGAGTGTTTGTATTTGCATCAGGGGATGTTTCCTTGTGTGCATGTCAGTAACATAAACAAGATTAGCATCTCTATTGCCTCCCTCTGCACAGTGCCTTAATCATTCTCGGATCTTTCATATTGTTTCTGCCACATATGAGGAATTGCGGGAAAAATCGACTTCAATGTTTGGGGTTTGTTTCCTTATGAAGCAAATTGATCTCTTTAAAGTTTGAGGAGATTGAAAATTACAGCATTTATGGAAATGCATTTGTCTCCCACAGATGTCTCACTCTAATTCTCCAGAGAGGGGGGGGGGGGGGGGGGGGGGGGGGGGTCTCTAGACTTGGATCTTTGTCGCTCACACAGCTTTGGCAGCGCTCTCCAAATGGTGAAACTGTGTGCTTGATCGTGTGCTTTGTAATTATGAACATTTATATTATGTAAAATTATGTGATATCCTGCAGCGCTGTGTATGTTTGCGTCCTCTGATCCACAGCTGAGAGGCACTGTTAGGTGGCACGACAGAGAAACAAATTGGTGGTTGCAAGACTCCCTTCCCCACCCCAACACACACACACACACACACACACACACATAAACAGAGCATTTCAGTGATTATATATAGCTAATTGGCCTTGCTCTTGGTCTTGGGAGTTCAGTGAACAAAGCGTTGCTTAAAGGAGTACAGAAATTGGAGGACAGCCTGAAGAGAACATTAGCCTGTGCGTCATACTAGCAGATGCATGCA
Source organism: Anarrhichthys ocellatus (assembly GCF_004355925.1). Classification (NCBI taxonomy): domain Eukaryota; kingdom Metazoa; phylum Chordata; class Actinopteri; order Perciformes; family Anarhichadidae; genus Anarrhichthys; species Anarrhichthys ocellatus. The sequence continues at coordinate 1,835,161 of NW_022280046.1, forward strand.
CATTGTGTATATGCAAGAAATGTGTTCTTCACATATGACTATACCCTCATACACACCTCTCTTCATCCAACTATGACCACATTGATTGGGACACCCACACAGATGCGCGAACATGTACAGCTCACACAAACGTAACCTGAACCCCTTCCCCAAATATCTTCAACGCTGGCTTCCTTTCACACTGTTGCAAAAATATCTCCCAGAAAAGGCCTCTACCTGCCCACTCACAAACACACAAGAAGCAAAGTAAGCTAAACTTAGTCCCTTCTTTCTGTTGACTCATTGTTATGTAATATTGATTTTAGTGTACGTGTGCGCCTGTCTGTTTGTGGGAGAAGGAGAGATGGTACGTTTCTACATCAAATATAACGAGTACTCCTGTAGTTTTGTAGTAGTGCTTTCTTAAAATATTTAAGATGTTGAGAAGGGAAAATCTGATCATTTGAGGATCAAAAAGCATAGAGTATCTTTCACCACACCAGGTGCACAGGTGCAAATGAAAAAATATTGACCGCCGCTGTTTGTGTGTTTTCTCTTTATGTGTGCAGCCGAGAGGTGCTGCAAGAGGTGTTGGACACAGACCTGAACAACGAAGCTTTCGCCTTCTCTACCCACAAAGTTGTCAATGCAGCAGGGCATCAGGTGAAAACACACACACACACACACACACACTCACACTCGGTGCCTCCACTCATTTCTATGATAATTGGTTGAGCTTCAAAATAACCCTGTCAGTGCTAGTTAAATATAAGAACTACTGTAAGTTTAATAATACTTGAGTGACACTGTTTTTTAATGATTTCAAAGGTTCAGTCAACAGAGAGTGTGTGTGTGTGTGTGTGTGTGTGTGTGTGTGTGTG
>NW_022280046.1:1836030-1910854 GCF_004355925.1 Anarrhichthys ocellatus
GAGAGAGAGAGAGCGAGAGTGTGAGTGGGGACAGATGGCATGTCTCAGGCGTCCTTGTGACTTGGATATCACGTCCGTCCACACCTTCTGTTTCTCTCATCCTCTTTCCGCTTTCTATCTCTTTCTACTTCCTCCCCTGAGGTCAAAAGTCAAAAAGTGAATCCGCTGTTGTTTACAAGCACTGGGGAGATCATATATTTATACTTCGCTGTATTTGTCATTCAGTTTTCAAACAATCGTGCCGTAAGGTGACGAAGCCTCAGCCTCTCAGTTTGACCTCCACACACCGTTCCTGGCCTCGGATCAAAAAGAGCATGTTGTACCGGCTCATGCAGCGACACATATGTCCACACACGCTCGCTCTGCAAGTTGCGATTGCATGAATTATGCAACGCTCCGGTGATTGCAGTCCGCATCTTCTCACAGTTCTGCAGAAGTGTTTTGTGTGTGTGTGTGTGTGTGTGTGTGTGTGTGTGTGTGTGTGTGTGTGCGCGCGCGCGTTGCTTGTGGTTCCAGCTGGTTGCTGGCCTCGTCTGGGTGACATTTTAATGGCTGCACTGCTGCGAGAACAGAGCTCTCTCTCTCTCTCTGCCCTCTGCTCCCCTCATAGCTCATTAGACTCTCTCTCTCTTCCCAACACGCCAGTTGAAGTGAGTGTGCTGGCATGCATGTTAGGTCATATGAATTCATGTTTATATGCATTTTTGTACTTGTACGCGTCTGTGCTCTCTGTGTCCGTGTTTGATGTTTGCCTGGTAAATGTGTAAGTGACAGTGTGCGTAAGGCATGCATGTATTTCTGTGTGTTTTAAGTTTGTCGCCTGTGTCTCTGGTGTGTGCGTGTGCGTGTGTGTGTGTGTGTGTGTGTGTGTGTGTGTGTGTGTGTGTTGTGACTAAGCGTGGGCCTACTGTCCTCCCCAGAGTTTCATGGAGTACATATGGGGCCCAGGGTGATCCCTGGCTGGCCAGATGGCCTGGCTTTCACAGCACCCACTGGGGAAACTATTGGAGAGAGTTTTCTCTCTTTATTTTCACATTTTCTCACTCGCTTCTTTCCCTCTTTGTTTTTCTTTAGTATTCACTCTTCTTTCTTATATATCATTTTGCATCCTGAGCATTCTGGTATTTTTTTAACCTAGCTGTTATACTCATAACACCCCAGAGATGTAGGAGAAAACACAGAGCGCTAGTTTGTGTCTGCGAGTTTCAGATTTGGAAAAACAAAATGTCAGGATACTCTCTGTGCAGTTCTCATCGATTGCCACCATAAGATACACATACCATTTACTGGTGATCGTTCCCCAGCTGCTGAGCAGTTCTTTCTGTGTGTACTTGCAGTTTGAGATGATATCTATTACATTTAAGTGTTGTTGATTTTTTTTTAATTAAAAGCTGTTTTACTGGATTTACAGAAATCTCTACAATAGACGTCTTTGAGTAAAATGTTTTCATGCCCAGTATTCATAATTTACGGAATCGGGAGAATAACATCCAGGTTGGTAAATACCTTTTGATTCATAGAGTCCCCTTTCCTAAGTTCAGTATGCCTGCATTTTCTTGTTCATCATCTTGTACATTTCACCTCTTTCCACCTCTCAAGCCCCGTCTCTAGCTACTTCCCTGCTCTCCTTTTATATTCTGTTTTCTCTTTCACTTCACTTCCTCCTTTCTGTCCTCTGTCATTTTCACCTCTTAACCCCCATCAATCTCTTTCAGGACTAAAAGAACTGAGGACATTCATGTCTCAAGGGAGATTAAAGTTTCCCTGTTTCCCTCTTTGTGTATCTTATCTTATCATTGCATCTTTTCCATTCCAATTATTTTCTGCCGTTTTGCTTTTCGCTCTTCAGCAGCAGCAGCACACAGAAACTTCTGTTATTCTTAAAATGCATGACAAGCACTGCAGATCCGGTCCTTCAAAGTGGAGTGTGTGTGTGAGTGACTGAGCAGAGGCATGGCAGCTTGGTCCTCTACATGCCTCTCTCCATCACTCTAAGCCACCGCTCTCTCTCTCGTCCAGGTGCGAGCTATGCGTCTGTCATTTGTCGGAGAGCTCGGCTGGGAGCTGCACATTCCCAAAGACTCTTGCCTTCCAGTCTACCATGCTGTCATGGCTGCTGGTGCAAAGCACGGCATCATCAACTCGGGCTACAGGGCCATCGACTCACTCAGCATAGAGAAAGGTAACTCAGAATAAGAGGCCATAGTGTAGATAACAAACCCTTAGCTACAAATCCAGCTCTTCTTTTGGTGCTTCTCATAGCTAAAGTCTTTGCTCTTTCTCCTCCCCTGTTTATCAGGGTACAGACATTGGCACGCTGACCTTCGCCCAGATGACACTCCCTTGGAGTCGGGGCTGGGCTTCACCTGCAAACTGAAGAGCTCGATCCCGTTCCAGGGCCGTGAGCGGCTGGAGAAGCAGAAGGAGGAGGGGCTGAGGAGGCGCATCGTCTGCTTCACCATTGATGAGTCAGTAAAGCCTGAGATTATGTGCCAGTCAGAAAGACATTAATGCAAATTAATGGAAAAGCAGAAAGTGTGAACACTGTAGTACATTTTATAAAAGCTTCCTGTAGTGAAGCCACTTAGACATTTTACCACAAATTGATTACATAGAGCCACAACCTAAAATAGTTTAGACAATGGTCTCACATAGAGAACAAAATCCTTAATATTGATGCATTTTCCAAATGTGCAGCCACAGATGTATTGTGTAAAAGCATCAAGAAGCAGTTTAATGGAACATTATTGAACTTCCCTGCTGTGTTTTTCTTTTTAGACATTTTACATGCTAGATTTAAAGTTAATACATTCTTTGTAAATGCAAGCCCATACTGGAATTTTAAAAACATTTCTGTCTTTTTCTATTAGATTTTCTTTTCCGAAAACATATAAAACATTCAAAATAATTCACACTTAGTTAAGATTCTAAGATGCAGATACATTAACTGGTGGTGTGGTTATTATTAATATTTCATCTTCAGATGGAGGATAACCTCTTCGAATGAGCTGAGCAAAGTCTACAGCAATTTGCCATCAAGAGAACATTGCTTCTAGTGAAAGAGATGTTATCAGAGTGGGCACATTCTGTTTAGTCCTGACAGTCATGATAAGTGTGAATGTGTGTGTATGCGTCTGTATATACAATTTTTTTTTTTTTGTGTAGGAGGAAGTCAGTCTGCTGTGCTGGGAGATGTTCCTGTGCACATAAAAACATATTTCATTAAATATGCTCTAAGTTTAAGTCCAACTTTAATTGAATTAGTGGATTTTGTGAGTGTGTCTGAAAGGAACAGGGACACGTGTGTTGTTTATTTGAACGAGGTGAAACACTCCCTTCTCTTCTTCTCCGCTAGGAAAGTACCGATGTTCGGTCTGGAGGCCGTTTTCCGTAACGGCACTCCTGTTGGTCACCTACGACGTTCTGACTATGGCTTCTATGTCGACAAAACTATTGGATATGGATACATCCGCAACCCTGATGGAGTGGTAAAGGCCTTAAACACACAACACATATATGCGTATACCTACACACTGTATCCCTTTCGTTAGCCTCTTTTATGGTTCTGTATTTAATATGTTTTGTTTACTAATTCCTAATTTGTTTCCTAATTTTCTTATATTTGCTTGGGTACACCATAGCTCTCAGTTGTCTTAATGATTAGAATGAATACATACACTTAACTAGAAAAAGAAAGTACTGTGTTTGTTGTGTTTATTCAAAATGTAAGCCGGTAGGTGCATCCGTCTCTTTCATCAGTCATGTCCCACCACTCACTTTACACTGAGTAATGAGTCTTATTGGCCAGCATACGGGTTTTTTTTGTGTGTTTCTCTCTCGATAATAATACAGACACACACACAGAATAACAGATGGAACATCAAACAGAAGGATGGAAGCTGGTAAAGGAAGTCAATTCAATCAAGTCACAGTGAAACAGCACATATAGCATATTTGACTTCTGTAATGTGGCGTATTTCCCAGTGAAGTGAGATATGTGGGCACGGTTTAATTACAATAGGGATTTAAATCAGGTTCCTCATATGTGATTGGATCGCTTTAATGTGGGCGTGGCATGTGCCAATATTGCTCTGTTAGCTATAACTGCGGACGAGAAAAGAGAGGTATTTTGGCATTCGACACAGGCACATAAGATGCATTTTGTTTTATGTAAATGCGTCTTTAAGTTTAGCTGGCTTAATCTGGAGCAGGGCTGCCTAAAGTGGGGTCTGCTGTGAGCTGAGCCGAAGGTAATAATTCAATAAAACAAACTATTGACATGTTGGTGAAGATGCCAGTGTGAATTGCATAATCCTTGGAACTAGCACACCGATATTTCATTGTGTTGTATAAGTTGGGTTTAGATATACTGTGGAATCACTTCAGAAACATGGGGTAGCTTTGTATCTTTTTAATAGAATAGTTATAGTGGCTGCAACATGGAAGTAGTAAAAACCATGCGGGGGGATGAGAGGGAGCTCTGGGTCTGTGTGTGAAGGAAAGAGTGACAGATCAGTGGCAGAGCTGCAGGGAGGGAAGAGGGAGTCAGTCAGTGAAAATGAGCTCTCGGGGTTCCGAGGGAGCTGACATTGACTCATGAGTGAATGGATTGCTTTCAGCGTTTTTATAACTCCTGCGCCATTCTTTTCTGTCGGATACGAACGCCGTGAAATTGTCCGTTCTGGAGCGATCCGCCAGCCGGGAATGCTTATATTCACAAAGAGTGTGGATTAATTGGTCATCTCATTTTTCGCTCTCTGTTTTAATCTCCATCGTCTCCTCGTCTCCCAAAAATGTAAATTCCCTCCCCTCTCCCCTTTTCATCCTCTGATCTATCTCTTCCTTTCCTTATCAGGTGAGTGCCGATTTCATAAAGAGCGGGGAGTTTACACTGGAGAGGATGGGAGTGACGTACAAGGCCAAGGCCCACCTCAAATCTCTATTTGACCCTGAGAACAAACGCGTCAAGGGCATCTATGCTTGAGAAGGACCACGACAACTGAAGAAAACGCACTCTGGTTGGAGAATGAGGCTGAGAGAGGTGCACGGTTTGCAACTGTGATATTTGTTTTCCGAGCGCAGATGCAGCCGTTTCACTCTGAACACGTTGGACTCTGTCATAACTGTGCGTCTGAAAATGTGATTATTTTTTTCAAGATTATGTCTGGGATTTAATATAACTGGAGGGGAAGAGATGGAACTGTTACAGATGGTCTAAACTCTGTATCAAAGATATAAAAGGTGCTGATTTGAATCTGGTATGAATGTTTTGATTGACCCCGTCTGGGTTTGAGAGTGACACTCTTCTCTTGTGAGTAGCATTACTATAAAGACAATTTAATTCTTATTGTCTCCAGTAATCAACGTTTTTTTAGCACCTGCGTAAACTGGAAAAGAACCATTTGTGATCCAGCTAACTTGATTCCTTGATTGATCTTAACAGCATATGAATAATCTTTAGTTTTAGAAACAAAAACGAAACTGAACAATAGTTGCTCTTTTCAAACAGTCAAATTAAGCTAATTCAGCATGTTTAAGCCATAACACCAAATACATTAGGAAGTCTAAGACAAGAGTAACGGATGCATGTGTGTGTAAAGTAAATACCGTAAATTCTCAATTAGTGGCCAGGGCCTTTGTGTACTTAAAAGAGAAAACTACAGCATGCCTTTTATTAGGCAACAGGCTAATAGTAGGTTGGCATTCTAATTATATCCTCATAGTGCACTGTATTGTATTATGATGCAGTGCTGTAATATTTCATTTCAAATGTATCCTATGAGGCCATAGATAATCATATTAGGGAATACAGCGATGCTCAAACGTTACACTAACCCTTGTAGCAGTTTGAGTCAAATTACAGTAACTGATGTTTGTCCTGATAATAATGACTGAAAACAGGGTTTCACTGGCTTCCTTGGTTCTCAGGCAGACAGTGTTTATCAGAGTTGGAGGGAAAGGGAGAAAAAAAAGCACCCTGAGGCGCAAAGTACCAGCCGGGGACAAAACACTGCTGGAGAAAAAGGACGGGGAAAGACAAGAGTTATCAGAAAGCAGCTGTTACAGATGGAAACCGCTTGTTTTCTGATCCCTGCCCCCTGTTGCTGTGCTCTGCGGCGTTAAACTGCTGCCGCTGCCGTTTGCAAACTCAATTCTCTTGTTCTGTTTTTTGAACAGATGCATTTGATTTATAAGACTTGTCTACCAAATCAGGCATTCCTAAGAGCTCTCATTTTGTGTTGTATTGCTGTTAAATCAAACTCAAGGGTCAAACAAACATCTGACTTTCATCCAGGAAACCAGTGTTCGTGTCCTGTGCAAAACCAAAAGGAGTTTGGAGTGAGTGTGTGTTGGCTTCACACTGTAGCCCTCCCAGAAGGGGGCATAATTGAATCTTTTTACAGCGAAGCAGCTTTAGGAGGTGTTGAGCAACACATTAAACAACGCCTTGGCCTCCTAATACTTTCAATTCAAAGTATGAACGTAGTACTGTGGATAAGTGAGTATGGCAGGACTGTATTGTAGAATTTGTGTAATAAAAGATACATCGACGAAATAGGTACTTTGAGACGGGTCTTAATTTGATAATTTACTGAGTCTACTCATGAATAATTGATGGTGCCTTTATACACTCTGTGTGTGTATATATATATATACAAACTAAAACTACAACTGTTTACAGGTTTGCTTACAGGTAGCTCTGTTTGAAAAACTGAAATCAGGAGTTGAGGACCTTGATAGCTAATCCATGTCTTAAATGCAGCTATGACAGTGATTAAAGATTTGTTTTTTTAAAAACAAAAAAATCAGTCTACAAGCTAATTGCAAAATTTAATTTTTGTTCTAACACATATTTTTTGATATATTATACTTGTGTTTATATCCACTTACACCAACACAGTTTAGGCCAAACATAAACCAAGAGTTCATCACTCACTCTGTGCGAACAGCAGCCAACAAAAGTGTGTGTTGAAGTAGAGGGAGGCATTTGCATGTATGGGCTCCTACTTGCTGTGTTGCTGCACGTTCAGCACAAAATGTTTACTAATGTGGGATGATTCAGCCCAGAAGGCCATTAATCATTGAAATAGTTGTTCTCAGTCGTGGCTCAGGTTAATAAGAAGATTTCTATGGGAAATGTGAAGCAGGCTAATAAAACACTGTCACTTCTGTCCAAAGGTATTTTTTCAGTTTACAGAATTTCTCTTCCTTCTGTGGTGTGAGGTGAATATCGCAGAAGTCTTGATTATGGAAAGCAGGCGAAGTGTATTCTTAAATGTGAAATGTCTTGAGAGAGTTGTTCAAATAACAAAAATGACCATTCAAATTGAAAACATGACGTTAAACACTCATTTAATCTGTCCAATGCAATTTTAATAAATTCCTTTTTGAACTGCCAACATTTTTTGTGACATTTATTATTTAACATGCAATAATAATGACACACAGGGGCATGTTGAGTAAAAGAGAGTGAAAATTAGTTTTAAACTGTAAAAGTGATGAATGAAAATGGAAGTCATTTTATTTCATGTGAAAGGGAAGCAAAATAATAATTTTCTTTTCAATAACGCAGCAGAAGTTAACGCTGTTGTCCCAAGCAACAATTCATTAGTCACACTTTTATTGGTTCGTTACATGCTAATCCCAATTCTCAAGTCCTTGTACCGTGCTTTGAAACGAGACACATAAATAGGATTATCATTCATTTGTGTGTACTGATAACATAAGACAGTGGATATAATTACAGCAGGTGTCAGAAAACCCGTCTTCTATCCCCAAACACATAAAACAGCGGTAAATTCTGCAAACTCACATGTAGCTTCTTTAACTTCCTTAGGTCAGGGGCCCTTTCGTTGGACCCCCTCCGCTCAGACAACAGGTGTAAGGCGTCGGCTGGTGGGATGTGCTCCTCCCTCACAAGGGTAGCGAGGCTTTTCAAGGATGGAGGTAACCACCGGTACGGGCTGTTTGTCCCACTCTCCCTGGAGAAACAGATTTATGATATTGGTGACGTTTGATGGGTTGTTTCGCAAAACAACGGGTAGTATCCTTGATATTAGATTGCAGGTTTTTATTAGATAACTGCACAGTTGTTATGGAACAATATATTGAACCTGAAAAATACACTCGGGGCCATTTCTTTGTGGTTTTCAGTGTATTTTTTTATGGCACATGGCTTCAAAACTGAAAAGGCTGCTTCTTTTCACAAGGTACAGTTAAGCAGTGTTTTTGTGTGAAATTCTCAATTTCAGTTCAGTGTTTTGCCAGTTTTATCTGTCAATTACTTTCTGCTTGCGCTATCATTGCTGATAATCTCATTCAGTGAAAGTGAAAACAGGTGTGCATCGTTATGTCCTCCAAGCAGTGGGTGGTTGGTGGTTGGACGCTGTCGAGTGCTGGGAGGAAGGCTAAAACTGTTAAAATTGGTGTGCTTGTGTGTGTGTCTATATCTATATTTAAACGTATGAGATAACTAAGAAATATAAAATGTTATTGCATATTCTTTGAATGCTTTGTACCCGTCTAGCTCAGCCTATGTTTGCCTGAGCAGACGGTGGGTTGAGAGGGTAGAGAGCCGGTCACTTGTCTGCTGCAGAAAGGTTGAGAGGCTGCAAGTTGTCCTTCAACCTCACACATTTTTGCCTCTTACCATTTTGGTTAAAAAAAAAAAAATCATCAAAATCAATTTTGCAAGAGCTCCTGCCTGTAGTTGGTGCATTGCTCGTCATTCCTTACTAAGTATTCTGCTGCCCTTTTTATATGGAGTATAAACGCCACAACACTGTGAGAGCCTGACTTTACCCGTGGCTGCTGAATTACTTTAAGATTATTTAACGCATGATGGCTTCGCCCAAAATATCTTGAAAGCATGTTGTAGTCTTTCAACCGCCTTCCAGCGGTGGCTCCATGAATTGAATACATGCCACTTTTGTTGTTGAAGTTAATGAAATAAATGAAAATGAATGCTCCTGACAGCATCCGTTTCTGAAGAGATCAAGCAGGACGCGTCCTTTCATGAGCCTCATCCTGATGTTTTAAATGACATGCTGACTTCATGTTAGGCTACACCTCGAAGTTCTGCTCTCAATGTTTTCATTCACACGCTGGAGTCAGTTCGTCTGCATCTGGCCTGGTTTGCAAAATAAATTTGATCAAGGCATCTGTACATTTTTGAGTTTAATTGATTTATTTGCTCTAATCCAAATGGAACAAATGCTCGAGTGTGTATGTGTTTATATTACAAGTTAACAAGCTGTCCGTTCAGATGATCAGACTATTCTGTCCAACTAATGCTGGTCTGTCTTTGAACTGGTTTAATTGGTGGCTTGGCAGTCGTTTGTAGTGCGTGTGATCGGGGACTTACAGGAAAGAGGCGTGCACTCGACTCGTTACAGTGCATGGAGATGGGGGCTGTATTATAAAGGGAGTCCAGCACTTCTCCAGTGAACGCGTCCCACTGTAGCTGAGAATACTGCTCCGTCACACCAACCTCACTGCACACACACTGGTCCTTTCCGTTGAACCTGGAGGGAAGAGCAAGAGAGAGGTTGAAGGAAAGTCGATAAAAGTAGGAGGCGGAGGGAGATTGAGAAAGGAGGAATATGTTGGAGGGGGGGGAAGCAGTTAGAATTGGCATTAAGAGAACACAGTTTCACTTTAAAGGACAAAGCATGTGGTTTTCCGAGATTAAAAGAAGTAATCACATCTCTGGTTTCGGGAGTGAAGGGCAGTGGTGGAAGGGGCGAATGCTATGCTGAAACCCCAAAATTGCTTCGTCACAGAGGAGGTGGAGGGGTGGATGCAAAATGAAAAAAGATTGAAGGACATGGGGAACAAGCAAAAGATTTCAGGGAGAGAGAGAGGTGTTTTGTGCGTGTGCTACCTGTTAATGAAGGTAAAGTATTTCTGCAGGTATTCTGCTTCAACGTGGCTCTTGCAGAGCTCCAGCTTAATTCGAGGGTAGTAGTGAATGTAGTTAACACACATTTCGTCCATGATGCTAAAACCTCCCTGAGGACACAAGAGATTTTGGATGGAGGTGGAGGAAGGTGTAGATGTTTAGTATAGAGAGCATATGTAGGTATTAGGGAGGAGAGATTCTGTTGCTGTTGTCAGTGTTCAAGGTGAATTTACCACTGTAGGCTTGCTCCTATCTTCTGTGTTATAAGTACACTTTGTTATGAGAACATCACCCTGCAGGATCAAGCACAAACACACCAGCAGGTCACCTTCTTTTTATGTTTAGCAAAGACCACTGGTGAGAATTTAAAGGTTACTCACAGAAAATTAGTAATTTAAGAGCGCAAGCGGGCAGTTTTTTTTTTTTTTTGCTGTGTGGAGCCCAGCTGCTGCGGTTTTGTCTTCTGTCTCCTGAGAACTTCCTATCACAGCACCAATTTCACAGCCTGTCCCTAGTTCCACTCCAGTTAAGCACCTTATGCAGCGGCGAGGTATTCTAATTCAATACTTTAAATGCAGTGGGAGAAAAAAAAAAACCTACATCTGGGCCACGACCATTCAGACCTAGTTGGCTGAGCTCACAGAATAGTAATTTCCCATTCTTGTCAACTGTGCTTGTCTGATTGTAACATCTGCACAGTGAAAAACTAAAACACATAACAGTCACTGCTTTTGTCAAATGCAGGCGCAGGGATCAACTATATACTTACAGGTAAAATATTAGCCATTTTCTTTAGAACTCGGATCGTCTGTAAGAAAGATGACCAAAAACAAACACAGTACATTAAAATGAAAATCCACCCAACATTCAATTTGGGGATTCTTGTTGTTGAACAGTAAACCTAGAAGTTAGTCTGTGGTGTGATTAGAATAATGCCAATGATCTTAGTGGATTGAATAAAACAGTGCTTTGTTTTAACAATACAATTCCTTGTTACCACTGGACACATTTTTACAATGCATTTCCCTCTCTAGCATCTTAAGTTTGGGCATTATTGGACACTTTATTTATATATTTACACAGCAAGATGAAACACTGGTTGCTCTTAATGATTTCCTTAGAGGCAGCTTTCACAGTTATTAGCTGTGTGTGTGTGTGTGTGTGTGTGTGTGTGTGTGCGTGTTTGTGTATGTGAGTGTGTGTGTGTGTGTGTATGTTTGTGGGGAAAGGTCTGTTAGCTTTGCTGCGAATGGTTTGATAAAGTCTTCATATGCCTATAATGAGGCTGCACGATTTGAAACGGCACCGCCACACAGGTACACTCAGATTAGTCTAACATCAACAGCAGCTGGAGATTTTATCAGGCGGTCTAGCAGATGTCCTTCTCTGCCCTGTGTGTGTGTGTGTGTGTGTGTCTACCTGCCCCAGGATATTGTGCATTAAAAAAACACAACAGATGTTGTCTGCTGTCTCTCAACAATGTTAATGTTGTTGTTTGTCAGTTCTGATCTGATGTTGAGTTGATCTTTTCTTTCATTCATTATTTCCTGCTGCTGTCCTGTGGATGAAGAATAGAGTGTGCTATACCTTATGAGGCCTGCTATAATTGTGACTGATCGTAGGTTTATAACTTTCTGTAGAATACCGTATTTTGCACAAGAGCTCCAATAAAAGCTCACAGTATTGTATATTTACTCCTGTTTGAGTAACAACTACTAAAAACGACTACTACTGTAATATTTTCCTACTTAATTCCTTGAAACTCTGCAACTAATTCCTGACATAATGTACCTATGCTTCTTCTTCTAAAACCTATATGGGTCTGCTGTAAAATTAACGACGAATTCTAAGCCTTTATTTTAATGAGGTGGGAGCTTTTTTTTTCTTTTAAAAGGTACAGTGGAAGCAGAGGATAATCTTTGTCCCAGTGGCACACGGCTCAGTGTGATATGAAGTAAAGCTCACTTTGATCCAATCTAATACAGTATGAGATACAACACATGAAGGTAGATCTCCGAGTTCCTCAGGGTAAACTGAGCCATGCTGTTGCTCACCTGGTAGTGAGTACTGAAGTGCTGGTCCTCCTGTACCACCTCCAGCTCTTTGCCTCCCCTCACCAAAACTGTCCTCACCCCACGCCCCGTCAGGTGGGTGTGCAGCTGGGACGCAAATACATGGATTCCTCCTGGAGGAAAAGCCTAGATCGACAAACAGACGGACAAGGAAACAGACATTTTAAGGTCACGCTCCAACCAGGATTTTTGTGCTTTAGGGACCAAAACCTGAAGAAATATGTGGCACGCCAGCTGGAATATCCGCCCAGCATTCTTTTGTTTTTTTCATACGTACAGTCTGGGTACACCTGGAGGTGCAATATCCACTGAGGTAGAAGGTGTGTTGTTTGGGTGGAATAGCCATGATGGGAGTATAAACAAGCCCCAGCTCCATGATCCCTGCATCGTACCGCCTCAGACTCGGGGTGTAATGCAACCGTATCCCCGATGAGTCCCTACGGCCTGCGTGAAGAATATCATGGAAGATTGAAATATTCAACAAACAACTAGTTTACCTGTAGATCATATTACAATTACATGCACACAATCGTAACAGAAAATAACTATAAAGCAAGAAAGGAAGTGCTGAGAATTGGAAGATATTTATGTTGGATTTATGCGTATTGTAAGGTCAGAACAGGATAACAAAGGCGAAGTCTGTGGCGACTTGTACGGGCGAGATCAAAAGGTATATCTGAACATTTTTAAATGAATCCATCTGTTCAAAATAAGCCCAGCACTCATCGGGAGAGGCACAGAGAATCCTGCTGTGTGTGTGTGTGTGTGTGTGTGTGTGTGTGTGTGTGTGTGTGTGTGTGTGTGTGTGTGTGTGTGTGTGTGTATATAAAAGAGAAAGAAAAAGACAGAGGGCATGTGTTACAGGATGTGCTGGAGTTCAACTGTGTGTCAAATAAGTGTGTACTGTATGTACCAGATTTAAGGAGAGGGTTGTTGTAATGGACCTCCAGACGAAGGAACCTTGAGGAGCCTGGTCCACCCACAGGCATCCCTGCATCAGGAGGATAGTAAAAAGCCTGCAAACACACACACACACACACACACAAAAATAAATCAAGGATGGAAATCATTCCTTTTTGGGGGCAGATGTTGTTAGAAGATCACAAAAAGAAGTGATCCCTCTCTCTGGAGTCTTGACAAGTTTTCCTCAAACTTCCAGATGACAAAGTTTTCATTTCACCCACCGTAGGATGTCTGAATAGTCAATTACAGGCTTCCCCTCAAACCACCAACGTGATCCCGGTCAAAGTGGTACACCCAAAGAATCACAATTATCAGTCTTCTTCATCTTCTCGCCCACACTGCAGAGATAATAGATTGCCTCTATATAGCTCTACTATTGTGGTTCTCTAAACTGTTTGGTGATGACTGCTAAAAATAACGGCATGCCCACTCACAAACTTCCAACCGCCCACCGATTCTAAAATTGTAACGGGGACAGATTGTAAGACAGAAAGGGATTTTGAAGTGATTATGGTAGAGAAAACTGATTATTAACTCAAAATCATCTCTGTTCCTTGTTGAGAACCTTGTTTAGGGATCTATGAGCTGGCTCAAACAGTGTTTATTGACTATTTCTTTGCAGGGAACGGTTGTATTCTCATATGGATGCGCCCTCTGAGATGCTGGTTGGACTTGTGAGGTATATTTCCTTTTTCATCCTCTTGCTCCTTGGATTCTGAACTGTTCTGCTTATCGTGGCAAAAATACATTTTTCCAGTCACTGCTGGCCCCATGGGCGTCAAACCTCCATGCTTTTATCAAGGAAACTTGATTTAATCTCGCTTCATCATCAGTGTCTTCAACTATTTCAGACCACCTTAAGCCACTTCTGCTGATAGACACAATTTGTAATGGAAGAGAGAATTGTTCAATTTAATCTGGTTTAATGTCATAACAGTAAAATCCGTAGAGACTTGCAGTCTGCACTACAACACGCATCTCTTTTTCTCTAGTGCTGTCTTCTTTCTCCGCATTGTTTCCCTCTTCCTCTCTTTGTTATGTGATTTTGCAGGGCCACGTTTCCCTTCTGATGCGGTGCCGGGGAGAATGAAACAACACTATTAAGAGGTGATGAAAGAGGCCTGAATATTTCCCACCTAATCTTGTCTTCACAGCTCATGGCTCACAGAAGGCATCCTGCTTGTTTTTCGTTTGGCTGGCAGATAATCCAATCAGAGAGGGACCGGGCTGGCTGTGATACAGTGGGGAGCGGAGCAGAGAAATATGGTGACACGCTCACCGGTCCCTGTCCTCTTTGCTTTATGTGACCAGCAGGCTGCTTGCTTGGTCAGCCGGCTGGATGGTTGCCGTGGAACATAAGTGGGGTGATTTAATGCCTGAAAGATGACTGACTGACTAGCTGGCTGAAGAAACAGGTGTTTGCCACCTTTTAGCTGGTTGATGAGCATTGTTGATGAGCAAACGGATTGTTTCGGCCACTTGGGGGGGCAGCTGAATAAGCCGTAACTCAACATTGAGATATTACCTTATAACAATGTCAGCAAACAGTTGCCTACAGCACACACAGACTAACATTAGCATTCATTCGGAGTCGTGTTTCTGACCACTTGATGAAGTCCACTATACAGCTGCTGTAGTGTATAGTGCATTAATAAGAGTTGTTTTTTTGTTGTGGATATTTGCACGAGAGTTAACTTCCCACATACAGACTGTCTCCGAGCTCTTAATAGACTTGTGCTGCGTGTGGGATCCTCTTTACAAGGTTTTCTGCTTGCTGTTCTAGGCTTGAATATTACTTGCGAAGGAGTATTTGTTTATCTCTCACAATAGATACGAGGACAGGACCAAAATCAAGATTCATTCCAACTCTTTTTCAATTAGACACCTGCAATGTGTATTAAAAACATGTCAATGCATGTGTTTATTCTGCTTTATCTAACGTTTGTGTGGGGTTTATTGTTGCATCTTAAAGGTTAGGACTTGGCTTTATTGGCATCATAAAAGTTGTATTCAGGTAAGTGGTGAGAATATGTTTGTAGCACTTTTTTCTTTTTCTTTTGTTTCAGGGAACAGGGAGTGAACATAGTCAGTGGAAGGTGCCCGTAAGGACAGAAGTAAGGAGATGTGCGTGGGCGTCTGTTTCCCATCATACCTCAGCACCCATAGCCCATGCAGCAAGCACATGGCGGCAGAAGGCGAGCTTGCCCGGCTTCATCTTGTCATCACAGGAGCCGCTGTACTCTGGAATGTCGCGGATATCCGGAGAACATTCAAACACTTCGATGTGATGCACGATGGCCTCGTTACCTGGAGTTATCACTGACTCATACTGACAGAAACAGAGAGAGAGAGAGATGGAAAAAAGAAACAAGTGAGAATCGTGTTCTTCAACACCGCTACCTCAGGCCATCTTTTAAACTTGAAATGTATTAAATGCTACATACTGTGCGATTGCTTTAATATCTTATAATACTTTACGTTTTTTCACAGAGAAAACTATAAGGATGTGAGGGGATGTGTTTGTTGTGTTAATACATTTTCTTAAATTTATTTTTCCAACCCTATTGTTTTGTTAGGCCCAGCTGGTAAACAAGGAGCAATAATAAAAGCGTGTGCACAGTCTCCATCCAAAACACCCACTTTACTGTGTAAACCTCTATGTTATTTTATATAAATGGCATTTATCAGCTATACCATGATAATGTGGTTCTTTGGCATGTTTTCAGGCAGCATCTGTATGAAGCACCAGTAGGTGGTCTCTTGATTTGGGATGACGACATTTGGCGCCACGACGTCCAACGTCTGCACGTCTGGAGGCAGGGTGGGCGACGGCGTGTCGGGGCGCAGCATCAGCACTCTCTGAAGTCCCGTGTGGATCCGGGACAGGTTCAGCTGATCCAGTGAGGCGAGTGGTTTCTCCAGAAGTCCATAGATGATGTGCACGGTTCCCTCCTGACCAATCGCAAAATAATCAGAAAAGAAAGCATGTAGCATGATGGCTGCAATGCACAGCACAAGCAGCAGTTGTGTTTCTCATATGAATAGTCTCGAATGGCAAACAGAACTTTTCATTATGTTGTCATGGTGATGACCATTGGTTTTGTGTCTGCAACTTAGAGGTCTGATGCAGCACCATGGAAACCATAATCATTTTAATGAATGTTTCAGTGGAAATTGTGCTGATCAGTCCTCACCTGAAACCACGAGCTCTCCATGATGAGCACTCTCATTGCTTTTTTTGTAAAACATGCACTAAAGACAGCAGTGGAAATGTCACAAACTGCAGACGCACACCCTCCCTCCCACACACACACACACACACACACACACACACATTCACAAACTAACACATTCAGCGCAAATACACTATGTCGTTATGTTACACGCATGTGCACTCAAACGCCATCTTTCCCACCTTACTGACATGTTATCTTCTCACCACCTGTTAACTGTCAGGTTCATTCGGTTCAGGATTGACAGACAGAATTTTGGCTTGAGGCCGTGCAACATAAGTAGCAGCTATGTCATTTTTTTGGGGAATATCTGCAAACTCAAGATTCTACAAAATAGTGGATACAAAGGAGAGACAGAGGCATAACCAAATGTCTCCAATAAGTGCATATTAGACACATCATACCTGACATGTACACAGGCAGACACACACACACAAGCACAGTGTGGAAAGAAAGACGTTACACACCTCTATGAGGTAGTCCCTGGGATCACAGGTACTGAACGGTCTCTTGAAAAGCATGTAGAATCCGTCAGTTTTGTATGTGGCTTCCATCAACTCGTAGTCTTGTTGGCTGTCCAAAGAAACGTGACCCTCATTGTCGCTCCACGCATCCTGAAGGACAAGACGCATATCATTAACACCAGAGAGACACAACAAAACATTTAAGAGGATGTTGAAATGGCCCAGAAGTAGAGTAGTGGGCCCATTTCAGGGGAGCTTTGTGTCCATACAAACCAGGGTGGGAGAGTATTCTAAATAAAAAGGGCAGCTACAATTTTATTGCAGAAAAACAACCAATAGTTGAATTTAGCTGAAACAAATGTTTATAGGGGAAGGTTTATTGAGACACAAAATAAAGATTTTTTTACTTGCCAAATTAATGTCAACTAGAGGAAAAGTGATGTTGCTATTGTTTGTTAATTTTAAGGTTAACTCCAGCCCAAACAATTGTTTTCAAAGAAATCAGTGAAACAGCGGCGGTTGGTGTTGTGAAACCTTCCCCACCCGGTCGGTGTACAGGATACATCATACATGATACTCTGCCAGGAGGCTCAGTCTATCTGCTTCTGTTATGTTTCTCACATTCATATCTGTCCAGAATAGCACCTAAGATCGCTGTATTTCTGTCTCCCTCTCGGCCCCTCTTATGTAACTCTTCCACACAAACTGCAAAAGATTCTGAAGCCAACGATCTTGAAAATAAATACATTATATATAAATCTGGAAAAAAATGTGGGCAGTATACAGTGTATGTTTTGTGTGCGAGTACATAATACACTATACCACAACCTGCAGATGAAAGTCATATCTTTATTTATTTTTATCTTTTTATAATTCTGAAGTTTTAAGCCTTGAAAATGCAACAATGAAGAGTTTTTGCTTGTATTATTTAAATACTTTACATTTAATTACATAACAATAATTATAAAGCACCAAAAGGCACAAAACTAAAACCAAACCATATATCCAAATCAAAAAGTATCCTTGATTATCATAATGTAGAGTGTCTACCTCAGTTCACTATCCTACTGGAGGTCTAATTTGTTCAGCGCTGTTCTAGAAATAGCAACATATGGAATAAATGTGCTAGTATAAAGGGACAGACTAGATTTATGAGACACAAGTATATGTCACCCCCATCTTTCCCAAAACTCTGATGTGCATCATTCAATAGAAAGTGTCCTCTGGATGCTGCCTCTGGCCTCAGATCTAATCACAATAGAGATTCACAGCAGAGATTTCTTCTTTGTGTGTTTTATCTTTGCTGAATAAGTCAATAAAACTTTACATTTTAATGGAGTTGTCTGGCCTTTCTTTGTTTAGAAAAAGAACATTTGTATCTCGTATTTTTTATATTTCTATTTTTATTCCATTGATAGCGATCAGCATTAAAAGATATATTAATACATTCTGTCGCAGTCCATTAGCCATTACCGTGATGACAGCCGCAGGAAAGCAAATATGCAAATAAAAAAATCTTATATTTGTTAAAGCCGTGTGTGTGTGGCTAAATGAAAATGAGACATTCTACACATCTTAATCATCACAGGATTCAATTTTGATATGATAATAACCGCTAATAATTCCCCAAAGAACTTCAGCTATTAGTGCAGTTTGAGTGATTTCCAATTAGCAGGGGCCGATAACATCCTTTGTGACTATGTGATCATCACGAGGCAAGCCGTCCGCCGGCTCCTCGTGCAAAAACAACAATCTCACACCTCGGGGACTACAGACAGATGAGGGAAACCTCCATTCCTTAAGGACTTCATGTAATCCCTCTGCATTTATGAATTTGACGAGTGAGTGAGAAAGAAGGTAAAATGATTTGATTTTACACCTTGTGTAGAAAACTGCTTGATATCCACACCTTTTTAGAGGCAAGCCTTCTGTCAATTTTCTTTTTTAGATTTAACTCCTCAAATTCTTTTAAATTCAATAATTTGTAAGACAGATTATACAGATGACACAAATTCCTGCTTACCCCAAAGTAGCTATTAGCTCCAGAGTCCCAGAGCACCACCAGGTCAGCGTTGGTCAGCTCCCCGCGGTCGGACATCCCTAGGACCACGCCATGTTTGATGTCTGCCACCCGCAGCTCCATGTAAACCTCCTGGTCGGGGTAGCTGATGTTCCAGGCCAGCTGGAGATTCCCGCCTGGGTCGAGGGGCACACGGAAGGGCATGGGGAGAGGTGGGAGAGGGCCGGGGGAGGTTGATTTTAGGCTGGACACTTCGACAGCATTGGTGGGCCCCTGATACGAAGCCAACAAGATGACCATTAAAGCAGCCAGGGCTGTGAAGTACATGATGGTGATGTCCTGAAGGCGGAAGTTCTTATTGCAGATTCTCATACCCTAAAGGATGGATCTCAATTAGTGTGGTAGCAAATTTTTTCACTTCTGTTTTTTCTTTCAGTCTCTTCAGCCAGAGTCAAAAAAAAAAGATATCGTCAGCGCTGTAGTTACAATGCTGTAGTTCTATAAGAGTTTCAACTCTGAAACACTCACTGGTTTTGTCTGCTCTCCTTTCTGGCCACAGTAGACTCAGTATCTCCCTCGCAGTGGTCAGGTGAGGTTGGTTATTCTTTTCTTCTCATGTTTTCTATCCTCCCAGGCCCTTGTTTTCTGAGAAGTTTGAGTTTCACTAATCTCTCCTGTCTTTAGGTTTCTCTGTTTTCAAGCCCTTGTGTGTATTGTGTCTTTCTTCTGAGCAACTGCTCCGTTTCGCTCTGTCTCATCCCCCTCCCTGGTTTTTAAGAGACTCCTCCCTTGTGAGTTGTCTGTTTTTATCCACTCTAATAGTATTACATTTGTTGAGGAAAATTGGATTGTATCCTTTAAGCCCTGGGGTCAACCATGATTCTGCACATCTGCCCGCCCCTAATTGACCCTAATTCAACCATGGACATTATCAACGACAATCTGCTTAGACTAACTAAACTTTATTGCTCGCTCCATCTCTGTCTTTTTTTTTGTTGCTTTGGTGAGCATGTATCATACATTTTCTTGTGCATTTCCTGACAAAAAGTATTCCAAACACTATATCTTTCACCTTGCTTGTTGTGTTTTTTTGATTCAAAGTGGATTCAGGGGGCAGCAAGCGACTGTTGAGGTGAAAACAAGGCAGTGATGCATTTCCTAAAGCCACTGCCTCAGGTGGCAGAAGACCTAATCAAAGTGTCAATTATGGGTTTCAAACGCAAGAGGGACACATTCGGGGGTTGGTTTAAAGGGTTAGTAAAGTCCCTGTAGAAAAGTGTTGTGTGCTTATGTGCTTTGACCTGTCCCTGCCTTCTACACACATTTGAGAATCAATAGGGCATAAAAAAGCTTTACAAACAGGGAGCTTGACATTGCACGGAATCAGGATGTAGAGCAAAACAACACACAGTCAAACAAAGAACTGTAGAAAATCTGAATTAATTTAAGTTCAAAATGAGGAAATGCATTTTCATAAAATCATAAAAACACATACATTTATTAAAAAGAGAAACCAACATTAAGGGTAATGAAAGGACGTATGAATAGAAATCTTTATATGCAGTCTGATTATATCACAGTTTATTTGTATATGGTAGCACTTCTCAAAACCAATGTCACAGAGGCACCAATCCAACACCCTGCAGCTTTTAAAAGGCCCTTTTCACATGCAGGATCTTTGGACATGTCACAGTAAAATACAATCAATGATGGCTGTTTTCCATTGAGCTGCTTCAGTTTCAGGATCCTGGTATTGTGCATGTTGCCTCAATGTCACACTCTCACAACTTACTGGGATTCTTGAATCCAACAGAGCTGTCGGAAATGTTATTAGTAACACCTGCGCTTTTCCTACTGTGACAAGTCAAATGTCTGCAGTGAAAAAGACGATTACACTAAGTTATTTCACTAAGTGATTTCATTGATATGTTTTTTTCCCCTTCCCTTTAATTAAAGCAGGGGTCTCAAACTCAAGGCCCGCTAGCCGAATCCGGCCCGCCACGTCATTTTATGTGGCCCGCGAATCCACCAGCAAAAAAAAAAGTTTAAAAAAAATTAAATAAAAAATTAAATAATTAAAAGTTAGACTTGATAGTAAAAATATCCCCATAGTCGAAATTATTAGATAGAAAGTCGAAGTTATGA
Organism: Anarrhichthys ocellatus; assembly: GCF_004355925.1. NCBI lineage: Eukaryota > Metazoa > Chordata > Actinopteri > Perciformes > Anarhichadidae > Anarrhichthys > Anarrhichthys ocellatus. The sequence goes on from NW_022280046.1 coordinate 1,856,829, forward strand.
GACAGAAAGTCATAACTATGATAGAAAGTCATAATTCTGAGATAGAAAGTCAGAATTATGAGATAGAAAGTCGAAGTTATGAGATACCTAAACACACAGTCACAGAAGCAGCTCTTTGGCTGGTTACTGTACACTTGACATAGAAATGTATTGTGAGTACATTGAAGACTACTTTAAACGTGGCTTTAAAACACATGAAATACTTCACGTGGGATTGTGCAAACACACCCTTCAAAGGATTTTAAGCTTTGAACAAAGTTATTGTAATAACTTGTGTTTGATATTTGTCTTTGATATTGTCTTTAATAGTTTGATCTTTGATAGAGTAATGTGGGTTTCTTAACCCTAAATTAAAAGGATTTAAGTTATAATAACAGAAATGTGCTTAAATATATTTTACATTTATATAACTGCATGTACAATATTTTTACACTTGAATAAAGAATAATCAAATACAGAGACAGTTATTGACCAATATGTTAGGAGTAGTTACATTTACAGTCTTACATTTACAACCGGCCCTTTGAGGGCGACCGTGATGCTGATGTGGCCCAGAGTGAAAATGAGTTTGAGACCCCTGCCTTAAAGGTTCTATAAACCGGATTCAGAGCATTAATGTAGCAGCCAACAGCTATTTGCTATGTAAAGATATAGTGGAATAATGTCTACCTAATCAGAGAATGAAGTCGCTCTCCCTGTCTGTGTGTTGTAATCTGAGCTTCTCTGTGCTTTGTCTACATACCTGTAGGCTGTTCATCTGTGATCCGCGGGCTCAGTCGTCACCACGTTGAGAGCCAAGTGGAGGCATACAATAAATATGCTCTGAATTTCGTATTGAGCACCTTTAAAAGATTGCTGTCAGTGGGTGAAGTCTTTAGTTGGAATGAAAACCCGGAAGGAAGATAGTTATTTAAGACATGTCACATACCCCATTGACATCACTGTTGGGTGTGGTTACAGAGGCTACAAATGAGCATGCTGACCACACCCAAGTGAAACAGGCTGTCATCCAGAGAGGGCAGTGAAGCTCTGCTTTTCAGCCTGGTGTTTTCATTCTTCAGAGTCATAGGGATAGGGACACGTACGGGATGGATGGATGGACAGTTTGCAGGAGGTGCAACCTCATTTGTACATCTCTTTTCATGTCATGAAGGGATGATTCAATGAATTTCAAGTTCCTGTGAATTCCAGGGAAATCTCGTCATCAAATGTGCTGTAGGGTGAATGGGTGTTGGACTAAATTCTGTACATGACGTAAAAACCATCTAATCCATTTTCCGTAAAGGAAAAGGTTTGGATCTGAGCTGAAAGCGGAGAGAGCAGAACAGAGAGGCACAGACTGGTTAATGTAATAAAGGCTGTTAGTCCCTGAGGCAAGATGTGTGTCTCTGGCCTTCACTTGAGGCTCAATAATCTTCTCTTTCTCTGTGTCTTTCTGTTTCGTTCCATCTTTTATACCCCAGCACTTCTACCTTTTTATCCGTCTGTCTCTCCTCTGTCGCACTGCTCTCTGCTACTGCTGATCACCCTCTCTCACGCTCTTCCTGCCATGTCATTTCTCTTAGATGCACACTTGTCTTTCTGCCACTGCTACTGATGTGTCAGCAAACATGAACGCCGTAAAGTCAGCTGTGATCCGGAGGGAACGATGGAGAAAGAGGGGGATAGAATGGGGGACGGGTGGGGAAGAACAGATTTAGGGAGAGAATGATGGTCTTTTGTGTAATCATGTCTATACAGTGTGTGTGTGTGTGTGTTTATGCAAAAAGCCTGGGGGTCTATCTGACATTATCCTGCCTAGAACAATCATCCAGATATTGCTCCGCAAACTTTCCCATCATGCTTTGCTTTCAGTTTAGGGAGAAGCTAATGCATGGTCAAACACAAAAACACACACGGAGATGCCAAAATAATTAGGAGTCTAGGCGACAACTGATCCGTAGCTTATAAACATAGTTTTCTGTTATGTAGCATGGTTGGCATTGTATTTAGAGTCTGATCGCATTACATTACAAGTATAATACAAAGCAATACTATTTAACAGTCCTGCAACATGTTCATCGTCTCAGAAACTGCATCAGAGAGATATTGTGTTGATTTAGCTCGATGGTAAATTATTTTAGATTAATTGGATTGAATGTTTGCTTAATAGTATATGACATCCCAGTAACACCTTTCACAAAAAAAACAGGAACTACAGCCTGTCACGATCAGTCTTTGCCTTGTGTGTTCTGTGTGTTTTTCTGTATTCTCACTCTACCTGTCAGCCAACTCCCTTCACCTGTCCCTGATCAGTAATCAAGCACTCCCTCATCAGCACAACTCTCCTCACCTGTTCTAGCCACTATTTAAACCCCTGCCTCTCAGTCACTCTCTGCCAGATCATTGTGTTCTACCCGCCCGGTTGTCTTGTCCTGTTCTCGGTCTCCCCGTCTCCCCGTCTGCTTGCCTTGTCTCGTTCCAGCTGGATTTCCCCCCTTGTCTCTTGTCTTGTCTTGTCTTGTCTTGTCTTGTCTTGTGCTTGGACTCCCTGTTGTGTTGGTAAATATTCCTATTTGTGTTTAATAACACGCCTGCTTCACGCTACTCTGCCTGGTCTGCGTTTGAGTCCTCCATCATGCCCCGGGCTGCGACACAGCCTCAATAATTAGGATTCAACAACTTTCTGATAAAGTTTCAAACAAGCTTCACAAAAAGCATTGAAAGGAGGCTCAAGAGCTATAACTCATTATATATATATATATATAATTCATCATTCATCCACATTGAAACCTCTGCCCCTATCTCCTTCATTATATGCCCAGACATGTAGAGACCAACCTTACCTCAGTTATAGTTTTTGCAGTAATTCAACGAAGCACAACTTTATTTTTGAAATTTGCCCCTTGTGACTTTTGGAGTACAGTATTGAAACTGGATTTTTACACAGGACCCATATAGAGTTCAATGCCTCATTGTTGGGTAATAATACAGAAACTGCCTTAGATTAAGCTTATGCAACATTTGCTGAACAGCAATCATTGTGGCCTTAAGTGGCAATTACAGGTTCATGCCAAATGCTAAAATGTAGCGTAACAGAACCACAAGAAGTAGCGTCATGAAGTCAGCAAGTTACACAGCAATATCTATCCTAAGTTTGCTATAATTAGCTAATGTTAGTCCTCCATAATACAGACCAAGTACAATGAAACCTGAATGTATTGAAGTGAGCAACAGTCTGTTTTATTGCTTCTGAATTCAACTTTTCTATTGCACGAGAAAGGTAGTTGCACAGTTTCACTTTAAGTGGTGCAAATTCCTTACAAGTTTGTAAAACACCAAAAACTATTTATGTCGATGTAGTAACTACACCTGGGACATTCCCCTATAGGCAGATGCCTATACTTTGCCTGTTTGGTAAACCAGCTTGTTGCAGTGGTTGATGTTATTGTGCATCGCTGTTCATTGATAATAGACCAACAATAAAAGCTTCATTTAAATATTGCTGTTGACTCTTATCTAATCCTATGAGCTGCTTTTTGGCAACTCTGTGTGTACATGTGTGTATACACACACACACACATACAGAGAGAGAGAGAGAGAGAGAGAGACAGAGATGGGAATGGATAAAAGCAGAGTTCACATCAACATGACCAATCCAACCATCTCATTCTCTCCTGATATAAATATTTTATTGCAGCACACTCTCAAAGTGCACTAATCTCCACTTCTGTGAGCTTGAATAATGAATGCAATGAAAACTCACACTGCTACTCTTAACGTTGCCTCAAACTGCCCCCTCGTCTGATCTGAATGGGATAGGAGAGCCTTGATGGATTGAGTCAGAGGTGAGAAAAGAGAGAGAGAGAGAGAGAGAGAGAGATGGATGAAGACAAAAGTAGTGAAAAATGATCCTTCCAGGGACAATTGTGTCTGATATACTAATGGAATTTAATGAATGTTTTGTTCCAGACAGAGGGACAGTTTGTTTTTCCACCTTGGCCAAACCTTGGGCAGAGGACAGGTGTAATGTTTTAATTATCTTTATAGAGTTGTCTGTCACATATGCATATACCTTGGGTGATTCACTGCTGCAACTGGAAGAGGGAAGCTCAATGAATCTTCTCGAAATGCTGCACCAGCTTCTGATCTCCAGTGCAGCCAGGAGGACATAGTGATCTCTCCGATTTTGGCTCCAGTGGCTGTGTGACGGCTCCTGGTTGTACATTTGCAGAGTTTGTCTGAGGACAGGCACTTCCTCTCTGCACTTTTTCTATATTTATCCAGATTTGTGGTAGTGACCTTTTGACACAGGATTTTACTTATTTTGATGTGATGAAAATGTCGAGCTACATCTCCGAACTAAAAATCCAGCAGCCCCTCAATGCCTTTATTAAGTCCCACCAAACGCACACAGCTCACAGACCCACCCACCCCTGTCTCCTCTCTCTTCTAGCACCTACAGCCACTCTGAGCCCGTGACTAAAGCGCCATCTCTCCGACTGCACACTCCAGGCTGCGTTCGCTCACTGGATCGGCAGGCACTAAGAGCCGCCTCTGAATTCAAAGCGCATAAGACTCGTCCTCGCTCAGCGCCGGAAATCAGCAAACATCCAACAACCGTGCGTCAAATATACTGTAGCCTTTATTCTGTAGGACCAGCAAGCTGCAGACACGTTGTAGCCCTAGAGCGACCGGCCGGCTTGCTTTTCGCCAAACATGGGGCGCAAAGAGAGAAACGCGCTGGAGGGAGGGAGGAGATAGAGAAACAGATTGATAGAAATAATTGAAAGGGAAGAAGAAAAAGAAACAAAGTCGCGCGTCCATTGGCGGCGGAACCCCGAGCAGCGTTACAACAAATAGCTGACCTCGACCTCCTCGGACGGTGGGAAACTGGTTGTTGAAATGGAGATGTCGAGGTTCTCTATTATCCCGTCTCCTCCTCCAACACGCATGCTGCCGAGGCTGATGATGATGTTTGCGTAGGAGTGCTTTATTTTGCGGGCAGCGTCGGCAAACCAGTATCTGCTGTTCAAACAACTCCAGACAAGCGGTGGATGGAACTGCGTGCGGCTGGCACATCTTTCCAGAGATATTGTTGTCGGAGCGTTTTTCTAGTCGGGTGTTTTTTCAGTTGTCTTTCTGCGAGTCTGGAATTGGACAGAAAATGTTTTGCATGCGAATAACAAGAATGTGTCTGGAAAAGTAGTCTGGCAACAAAGAATAAGAATATTTTGCAAAGGACTCTTATGATATTTCGTCTTTTTATTTTGTGTTAACAACTAAAGAGGATCAGGCCCAGCTTGGTTTATTTGGACTCAAGTTTGCTCCATCTCTACTTCGATAGCTGGCACTTCAGTGTTTTGCTGATTACTTTGCTGACATTGGGGCTTTTTTTTTGCTATTGGTCTCATTATCCAGTGACTGAGGTCGACACAAACTACAACCAGCAGAGGTCGGGACCTGAGCTCCAAGGAGCCACCACTACCCTAAATGTGACCCGGTGAATTCCTCTTATCTCTGGAGGTAAGAGTCTTCACCCTTCAAAAAATAAGCTTTTGTCTTTTGATCCATTCACTCACCCTTCTGCTGTTTTTTTACATTGGTGTTACAGATACATCTGCTTGTTGAGTCATGCATGCAATTGAGAAGTTGGCTGTTATGCTCGTTAGAAAATAGATTATTGTTGAGACAGTGAAAGACAGATAGATAGATAGATAGACTTGGGCTGAGAAGCAAAGTGCTACATGAGTTTGTTGTTTCAGCACCATGAACAGAACCACACTTGTCTTACAGCAGGATGTGAGGCTTTTCTTAACACATTATTTCACCCAGAACATATAGATTTCATTATATACATCCATATACCCAACATTAAAGTACAGTACAGAATGTGTTTCTAGAAGCTTGAATTAAACCGTGATACGGTAGTGGATATACAACAGCTATAGGCAAACAAACAGGCGGAGAGATGGATGAGAAGGAGAGGATAAAGGGAGAGGTTCAGAGCTTTGTATGACAGACTCGCTGGCTCGCCCGGCTTGCCACATGCTGACAAAACAGCATGGCTTGTGAGCCACAGCTACTGTCACCAACTGTTAGCCACGGTCACGTCCAAACTGTTCGCTCCAGATATTTTTAGGCCGGGTGGAAATGCATCCAAAGCAGCATTAAGGCCATGCAACACGAGAAAGCATTCCACTAAATGTGGTTGAAATGACAAAAATATTTCAGGATGCAACCCACCACCTACTGGGTGTTTTGGAAACACTTTAAACACTTGTGGATGAAGAAGTCAGTGTTCAGCTAACATGTGAACCATCAAGTCGCTTGGAAGATTAAATTGTCTGCTTCTTACATATTCAGAGGGTAGAAAACAGGGGGAGCAGGAAATTGGGCTAAAAAGATCATTTGCACAACCCGCCTGATGATAACTCCTGACCTCTGTAGTTCATGTGTCTTAAGAGTAATGGGGAATAGTTATGAGGTTTTATCGTAAAGGGATGGGCCTTAAGATTCTTTGCGATTATTTGCTGAGATGTGCTTTCCTCAACGCACTATTTCCTACTGCCCATTATTGGAAAGTAACTTCTTTGAAAGAGTCATAACAATGTAATTGAAGTATTCTTGTACTTATGATATTCTTGTTACTCCTCGTTTTTCGTTCGCTTTCCTACGGATGTCAAGCAACATGCCTACCTGAGAGAGGAGCAAAACTAGCATGCATATTTCTCTACTGTGCTTGTGTATCAGCAGACGTGATTTGGCGTAAATTATTCTCACGTCCTTTCTTGTGTCTGTTTTCCTGAGCTAATCTGCCTTAATGCACTGAATTCACTGTAAAGTTTGAAAGCAAATCCTGCCAGATCCTCAAATCATTGACAAATTCAAGAAGAAACCCGAATAAATGAGCGGAGAAAAACAATGCAGATGCTTCCACACAGGTCGCGAAGGGTCACTGAAGCCATGGATATGATGGGAACCATTTGTTGTGGCCCTCACAGTCACCATATCTCAATGCTCTCCACCACCATCATCAAAACACCAAGTGGAGGATATATGTTTTGGCAAAATGGGGTTCATCCCTCCAGTATAGTTACAAAAGGGCTCTGGAGGCTTGTTGTGTTGCAACACCTTAGATGGTTAATGTAGGTCTTTCCTTTAATTTCCCGGGGGCAAAGAGGGCTGAAGGTTGCACACTTACTCAGATTGATACCAGGGAGTCCTCTGCTGTGTGGCTGTTCACTGAGCTACAGTGAATTATGTGGCGGTCTCAGTGCTGTTATTTTTCTAAGTCATGCCCAGTTTGTTCCCTTTGTTTTAGCATCACCGTTTTAAACACTCCGTAACATATTGTATAGTTTAAGATAGTTGTGGACTTCAAAGAAAATTCATTGACACACAAACACATATTGTGCTTTTTGAGCAACAATGAAAGACAAGGCAGGGCTTGTGTTCCCATGGCGACTTCCTCAATGACCCTCGAAACAACCTTGGCCCCCTGGGAGATCAGTCATACTCCTGCATGCACACACACACACACACACACACTCTCAAGTGCCCCTTGGAGCGTGACTATGAGTGACTGTGTGTTTCTTGTCTGCCTGCTGCTGCTGCTGGTCTCTCAGCCTCTCAGTCATTACAGCAGGAGGGAGATGAGGGGGAGACAGAGAGGGAGAGAGACGGTGTTGAAGGACAAGCAGATGAGTAGGATGGAAGAAAGCAAATTTCAAAAGACGGATGGGTGATGAAAAAAGATGAAGAAAGGTGTAGGGAGAAGAAGGCATGTAAAATAGGGAGAGAGTGAAGGTGGAGAGGAGGAGGAGCAGGTTTAAACACTGCCACCTAAGAGTGAATGCAATTACAGAGGCAGCATATCTGCTTTTCTGGGCGTTTAAAGTGTGCTCACATATCAGCTTAATTACCTTTTAAAATGCACAACTGGGAGGGGGAGTCATGATAGCTCAGCTGTGGTCGCGATAAAGAGGAGATGGGAGAAGCGGAGTGGATGATTGAGACTGGGGGAAGGGAATATGGCTGCTCAATGATCATGTTAAACAGTCACCACCCGTTTCTCCCTTCCTCCACCCGTCTCTCCTCCCCTCTCTCTCGGCACCACACTCCGCTCTCCCCCTCGCAGCTACACCCTGACATGCTCACACATCACGCTCACGCACAGATGGGTTCCCACGCAGACAACAGAACCAACGCACGGCCGCATGGCCCGAGCACGCGCGCACACAGGCCGTTGGTCGGCTGCCCTCATCCCAATGAGTGATTGTAAAAAACTGAAGCTCATTGCAAAGAGTACAAGGGAGGTGAGGGAGGAAGGGAAGATGGACAGGAAGAGAGTGAGGAGAAACAGCAGCAGAAGAAAAGCTGTGTGTCCTTCTTTTCTTGTACCTCATCCATGGCAGCTTCATTATCGTATGTGTCTGTGTTATAAATAGTGCCATTAGTTGTATTACTATGATAAACAGTGTTTATTTTCAAAGATGGACCTTATTTCCATAGTTGTGTCCATCATTCCCTTACGGTTGCAACATCTTACTGAGCAACTTAATTGCTGAGATCTTGATACAAAACGACATCACTAGACGCACTTTACGATTAGGCCAAGCAAATGAGCAGTCAGGACATTTAGAAGGATTGTAAACAAATCCCAGTTCATTCCATTATTTATTATTTCAAATTAATTAGTTTGAAAAGCGGTGAACACACATTAAATGTCCACAACAGACAATTATTTCACTGAAAAACTGTATGCTCACATTCAAGGTCAGTGGGCGAGGGCAAAGTGGATCCTAGAGGTAGCCCTGCGAAGAGTAATAGTTGTTTAAAATGAAATAACATGAAGAGTGACCTCTGTTTGAACTTCTAAATATGTAAGAAAATACAGTGAAACTGGGAATTTCCTTAGCCATCTGTTGCTGTGCTCCCAGATCTCATATTGGATTTGCTAAAAATTAGTAAAATGTAGAAATAACTATTGGTTAAAGCTAGAAAAATCTGAATTTGACCTGAAGCCAATTGCGCAACTGGCCTGTCTGTCTATAAAGGCAGATGGCACACTGCTCAAACTGAGTTTGCAATTTGCAATTTGGGCCTTGTCATTACGAGCGTTATAGCCCGAACCTACGCGATCATTATGGCAACAGCCACGTTTAGCTGCATAATGTTAAATCTGAGACTAAAAAGCTGCAAACGCCGACACGGTCCCTTTGGAAAGTGATGAAGCGAAAAATAATTCAAGAACAAGCAAGCTCAGCAAGGTCGTGACTTACTCTGCCATAAGCGTTGATCGCAACACAAATGCACATGAGAGGAGGGATTCTCATTCATAAATTCCTCTTATACCAACGTGCTGCATCTCATTATGCATCTCTGCATCTTGCCTGACTGCATTATGCTTCATTTTTTTTTATCAGCTTAGAGGTTAGCATACAGTGAGTGAGCGGGGAAAAGTTGCTGCAAGTACAATACGGCTAGCACTTCTCAGCGTAAACCGCCCACTCAAGACACAGAAGAGGCGATAGTTAAATGTCAGTCTGTAATAGCCCTGTCGCCATAGTAACTGAAGACCCGTTTGTACTTTAAAACAAACTGCCTCTGGAGCACTGACCATTAGCACGAGTACCCGAGCAACCATCAGCTTTGAGCTTTTACGATATTTCCGTCAACCATCTTTACATTTATCGTCTCATCCTCACAAAGGTGCCCTCTGCTGCCTTTTCTTCTTCTTTTGTTCTCCACTTCTACATTTTTTCTCCTTTCTTTCAGCATCTTCTGCGGTTTTTTTATCACTTTTCTTTTATCATTTTTTTTATCACCCATTATCACTCTCTCTCTCTCTCTCTCTCAGACCTTTAGACCTTTTAAAAGCACACACATAGGCAGTAGACAGATACAAAGAGTCGTATCTGTCTATCGAGCGCAATTACTGGAAATATTACATTTAGATGTTTTAGTGTTCGTCTCTCTCTCTGACTTTCTCTGGCAGAGGTTTGGTAAAGTTTTTGGCACAAAATATACATAATAAAGTCTAGGGAAAGGTCAGAAGAAACCAACATTCACTTCTGGTAGAAAACAGGATGTGCCAAACAACACATTACGACCGGCTTTGTTCCTAAAGTCAGGTAAAAGTAAACCGTTTAGCCATTTGAACAAAGAACAAATGTTGTTTTTTTAGGTGAGTCTTTCTACTTTCAGTCACGTAATTGATAATATTTTGTGTGTGTGTGTGTGCACGTTTTGTTGTGTATCTGTGGGTATGATTTCCCACATTGCATTTTGCAGTATGCCACAGCTGTGTGATGATTTCATCAGGGCCTCAGATACGTAGTAACGTCTGACTCTCCTGAGACTCGTTGTGTGAGTTGTGTGACTCCTTGTAAATACCATGTTTGCCTGACACACTCCGCTTTGAATATGCAAAGTGACGCACAGCGGGACCCATCACTCTCCGAGTCAGAGGCGGTGTCTTGGCTTGTGAGTGCCACTGCCGTTCAAAGTAGGGTTTGAAACAGAGGTCTGCCTGTGCTCCCTGAGGCAATGTACATCAGCTGGACAGACAGAGAGTAAGAGTGGCAGAGAACAGAGAGGGAGACAAAGACAGCAAAGCAAATGGGAAGAGATGCTAAGCAGACAGAGAAAGGGCACAGGGAAAGATAAAAGCGAGAGTAAAAGAGAAGATGGAGAGAGAGGCAGCGGAATGCAATGGCAAGGGAAAGATGTCAAAAAGTGAAGTATGTCACTGGCAGGGTGCCAAGAAGGTTGTGTTTTCTGAGTTCCAAAAAACGAGTGCGAGCTCGGCTTTTAATGTGAACTACTGGATAAGAACTCTGAAGGAAAACAGAGATGTGCCCAAAGAAACCTACAGCTACACACGTTCATGTCACATTCATATAGTGACCGTGTCTTCTGAAATACAGAAAGGTACAAAACCATGCCACCAAGGACATTTAGTGCAATTCTTTATCATACAGCATTTGATCTTAGCTTGATCCACTTTGCTGCAAAGCCAAACAGCAGCTGCTTTTTAGAACTCCATTTTTTAAGCCTACTTTGCTGTTTGTGCAGATTAAAGAGCGCGTAATGCCTCCAAGCAAGTATTTGTTTGTGTTAACGTGCTTTACGCCTCACGCGCCTTTATGTCGTGCATGTCAATTTGGCAGCTGATTTGAGATCCATTTCAGAACACATTTTCACCAGACGTCCCAAACTAACTAAGCCAAACAGTCCTCAAACCCAGAGCTAAAATGATGTGTGCCATGCTGTTGCTTGGGGAGAGTAGGCAAAGTGAGGAATAAATCTAAAATTGGAATAATCTCACTGTCAAGTGTCAAGGAGCAAATGTAATTTAATGGTGTCTTAACTAATTCAGAAAGAGGAAACGGAATTAAATTTATTTCAGGGCAGTGTATTAGGGGCAGCGCACCATGTAGCCTGAGGAAAGGTGTGTGTGAGAGCGAGCGTGCATTCAGTGTATGTCCCTGCTTATGATTACACTTTTGAGTGTTTTGCAATAACGTGTTAACCAGTCATTGGGACAGACTCAGCACGGCATCATGGTGAGCGTTTTTTCCCACCACGAGGTCCTAACAGAGCTCTGAGTGTCATAACAGACTGTCCCCTCTGTCACTGCGATTTCTCATCAGCACACTTGACTGACACTGAACTTATGAACCGGGAGTGAACCAGTAACAGGCAGCTGCTACTGTTACGATCCTGTTCAGAGTTAGAATAGAATGCACACTGCGCGCAAGCAGACGTGTTGCCAACGGTGAGCGGAACGTGCTGAGATTTGGTTTGCATTATTCTTATTATTTAATAGAAAAGAACAAAACGGTGCAGAGTGTTTGCATAAATATCTCTCGACAGATATTCTGTCGTAAACGGCGGTTTATTTTTGTGGGGCCCTGAAACGTGCTGTCGAGTTGCAACTCTGCTGTTGTCGGTTATATTTATGTAGCACTAAGCAGAAACAGCAACCACTATCCATGCTATTGGAGTGAAGTAGCTTTGAGTGTGTGTGTGTGTGTGTGTGTGTGTGTGTGTGTGTGTGTGTGTGTGAGAGGAAGAGGGGATGTTGGAATTAATAGTTTGCTCTATATCATCGAATATTACTTCTCCGCTCACCTGAAAATGACACTCTCACACACAGACACAGACAAACAAATATGTGGACTTGCCTCAACTATGACTTGCATATAAAACAGAGGTCTGCACACGTTCTATCTATATCCTCAAGTTAGTCTGTTTTTATGCAGTGTGTTGGTTGCAATTGTTGCTTCATCACCATGTGTATCTGATGGCCTTGATGCACCCCGCTGACATTTATCCATCCGGTGGCGCCATCATTGAGCCTCTGTAGCTGACCTGGCTGTAGTTTTTTTGCGGTGACACTTATGACACTAGTGATCAGTGGCTGATTCTTGAATTGTAGCAGAGGCAGTCTGTGCAATACTGTATATACTATAGACTGACTGTGTGCTCTGTAAAATAGGATTATTGTTTTAGATGATGAAATTGCTCATTATGTCTGTACAAAAGTAAATATTAAGGTGTATATACAGTAACTGTCTATTCCTTTTAAAACCCTTGAACATCGTCTTTTAAGTGCACCTATTTCCATGACAAAAGCTAAAGCACGGCGCGGACACCTTTTTACTGCTTGCATCACTCAGTTTTAAGGCTAAGAACTGCTGTTCAATCCATCAACTGTGAAGTTCAAAAGAACTGTTATATCTCTGAGCCAACTTCGGCTCCTGCTGGTGCCAAGATTATAGCCTGTCACACACAGACTAGTGGTATTATTTGCACAGCAGAGGGTAGAGCAAGGCATGGCATGGTAGAGGGGAGGGGCAGGAAGTGCAATGGCAGACTTGCAAAATGTGATTATATGCAATTATTTTGAGATGATTTGAAAGTGAAAGCTCATTTTCTTCAACCATTCAGGGGAGAAGCCAATTTTGTCAAAAAAAATACTGTACTCACAGACTGACAGATTGATAGATGACATTCTTTTGAAAGATTCTTTTGTTGTATTTTAATCTACAGTTCAAAATTAGACGGTTCAAAGTGAAAGAGGCATTGTTTGCACCTTACAGCAAAAGGATACCCTTTTTAAACGTGCAGTGAGATGAGAAGTTTGTCCGCTGCTACATTGCACCACACGGGTGTGTTTGAACGTCTCTTCTTTCACACTGGCATCATGAGAGCCTTTATCTGAGCACTGATGCTACTCAGAAAAGCTTCCTCATAACAATAATAATAATAATTAATTGTTTGTTTGCTTTATTTTCTTGACCGTGAAACATTAACATTATTTTTTCTCTTTTCCTCAACTCCCTATACCTACGTCTTAGTATAGTATAGTGCTCAGATAGCAATTGTTTAAAGTATAATTTTTATACCCCGGTTCAGACGTCAACAGGTAGAAATCTCATCCAAACTCACGGTCGTTTAGGACCGGCTTGAAGCGGGGTGTCCCTAGGTCTCTCCTACTAGAACAGATGCGACTGTGTGTGTGTGTGTGTGTGTGTGTGTGTGTGTGTGTGTGTGTGTGTGAGATGGTGTCAGTGGTGGGTATGCTGCAGCTTACCTCAGGGGCTGAGTGATCTCCCCGTAGAGGAGACCCCTCTCTCTAAGTTCCGATGTCCCGTCCAAAATGGAAAAATAGAGCAGTATAGAATAGTTCAATTTCGTTTATTTAATTAAATTCAGAGTATATTTCTTTGAATTCCAATACAGAGAAAAAGTGGTCTCCAAAAAAGTTTTGCAACACCAGAAAAAGAATAAAACCTAAACCAGTGAGCAAAGTGTTATTGCCAAAAGTCCGGAGATTGGATAAATCTAATTTTAGATCTAATACAGGTTGCGACCTGCTGCGGCCCCTGCTTCTGCTTCTACCTTCTAAAATCAAAGGTTTTTATTACCAGTTGCACAAAAGCCAGAAGAAGTCCAGCCTCCACTTACCTGCCCCGTGAGACCTCCAGGGACACTGTACCCCCCCCCCCCCCGGACATGCTATGGCCGTGGCTCACTGTTGGATAACCAGACCATGGATACATGTGATCACAGCAAATATAAATGACACAAAAAACACGTTTTGCCCAGTGTCAGTTAGATAACAGAGTAATCTCTCAAATATATGTACTCTTCAGCAAGTACTGCTGCTTTTATGAGGTAGGAGCCCTTATTCCTAAGCAATAAGTGATTGTGGTAAAATATCAAAAATAAGAAAAAGGTTAGTGGACCCATTATATGTCTGTGTCTGTATGTGTACGTGACTAAAAGCATGCATCACAAAAAAGAGGAACGGAGTTCACAGATCATTGTTAATTGTTTTGCAATATGTTTGTGTGTGTGTCGAACTGCACTTTGTGTAGAACACTGTGTACAGCTGGTGCCTGCATAGGAGAGCCACAGAGCCCTATGACTCTATAAGTTACATTTATTTTTTGTTTTTGGTCTTTCTGTTCATTGCTTTTGCAATATGGTGTCTTCTAACACCTAAAGACCAGGGCAGTCCATCCAGGGGGAATTCGCAAAACATCACAGTCCCTCTAACAAGGACACTGTGGCTTGAAATGACTGACTTGAGTTTCTTCACTGGAATATTTTAGTTGGAACACTTTTTGTTTTGCCTGCATTATTATTTTTTTGTTAACTTCAGAGTTTTAATCCAGAAAACAGACAAAACCCAAAGTGGCATTTTTAAGAAATTCTGCACATGATGATGCTCATTTGGAAAGGCTTAATTTTCTACAGTTTGACAATATCATATTGCCACGACGCTGTCAAATATTCCTAAAAATGGATTGGGACTCCAGAGAAAACCAGGATAAAATGCAGGATGTCGTGGACAAGGAAGGGCATGCTCCGTCGGTTCCAGGTGCATGCATATCCCGTTTAAAGTTACATTACATCAGCATGCAATTTGAACTGGAAGAGCAGCGAAGCAAGGTCATTCAGATGGATGAGGGACATTTAGTGAGCTGTGTAATTAAATGAAGAGACCCCCAGGTCACCATTTTTCTTTTTTTTCCAAATGTCCTCATGGTGCTATATTCATACTAGCCGGGGGCCATTTTTATGATATATCATCCACAGAGGGGCACTAATTACAGAAACGTTTGCAGGGTAATGAAAGGGATAAAACTACTCATGGCTACACAAGAAAACTAGTTTTCGTGTTTTCATCATCCACAACCCCAAACTCTCTCTCTATCTCCTACAGCCTTTGGGATTTCTCGGGTCCCTGATTCAAGGTCAGAGTTGGGGGTGAGCTAAACTTGTCAGTGCCTTGGCAAAATATTTTTTTTGTACATCTGGTGAAATGTTATGCTGGAAGAGGGTGAGCCAGGAGCCTGAGAGGGGAAATCAAGGGATGCTGCAGCCAGGGTCAGTGCAGCCAGACAGGATAATATTGTGACAAGGCTTAAGGAGGAATTTGTTAGCTTTTGGGGGTTTATATTACTGCTTGCATTGAAGCTTAATGGAGATTAAAAACTAAATAAATAAATAAATGAACATCCAGTCAAATCAATGTTGCACCATCACATCAGTGGTAAAGCTCATTTTTATTCCTTTAACTTCTTCATCATAATAATGCTTAGTGAACTCCTCTTCTCCCTCCTGGGGAACTTTTGCACGTGCACATATTCAACATTGTTTTGTATGTTTATGTATTCAGAATATTTTTTTTAGCAAATCAACTGGATTATAAATTTAACATCAATTGCAATTTCCTTTATTTAGAATTGAAGATGTTCTTGTACTAATGTAGAATCTAAATGTTTGCCAGTGAAAACCCTCTGATCGTCTGCTCTATGCTGGAATATTTTAATCTCTTATTCGATCCCACTCAAAAAATGAAATAATTTCAATTCGAAAAGTCGTAAAGGGATAGTTCAACATTTTGGGAACTAGGCTTATTCGTAGTATAGAGCTTGGGTCAGGAGGTTATTTGCTTGGCTTAGCATAAAGACAGCTGGTGCTGTGTGTATTTGTAAGCCTTTGTGCTAAACTAATCTCTCAAAGCAAGAAAGTGAACAAGCCCAAAAAGTTGAACTATTCCTTTAAAGCGGTACATCTGTATCACCAGCATAGCACAGCAGGACAGGTTGTGCTCCAAAGGAACATTAATGAAGTGTACAAAGTGGATTACAGTGGCGCTCCATTATCCTCATGATGGTACATCACACATCAACGTGTAAGTGATGGTAGATGTGATGAATGTTGCATAATGGAAATCTGAATTCATTTTTGATTTACTCGGCTGAGATGATACACGCTGTAGGTGGAAGGAATAAGTTGTTAATTATTTTGGCGAACGCTGGTTGGATGCTCTGTGATTGCTCAGTTTTTTAGAGGGTAGACTAATCGAGGACAAAGAGCTGTAATTAAACTGATTTTGTCCCGAAGAAGGTTTCATTGTGCCTTTCTTTGCATTATCAGATTGGAGCTCTGTTATCAAAGACTGTTTATGAGCTTGAAAACTAACATCCGGCATAGAAACCTGAGCACTCTGAATGACGCCATCCCCTAAACTTTTTAAACACATACATTTTTTAGGGGCTTGTGTCATTACCTTAGCGAGCCATGCATGTGTGTGTGGACTGCGTCTTTGGATATGGCTGCAAATATATGTGTGAAATCACTCTTTGACAGCTACAGCAGTAATAAGCCTCATCCCATTGTTCTCTGTTATTGTCTCTTGTGTATGACTCGAATCCACCACCTACTATGTGCTTCTCCCCCGTTCTACTGAAAGCCTGTCAACAGCCATTATTCCGAGCAAGACCTCTGCTGTGATCCCTGCCATGTTTCATCAAAGCGTGGCAATTCATTCCAAAGCCCACTGTCTGAGCATGTTAGGTAGTACTAAAATTATTGCATGCGAGTGTTAGTGTGTGTTTGTGTTTGTGTGTGCGTGTGCCCACTGCTATTCTTCTTCTTCTTAACCTCTTGTCATCCCAGTGGAGGAACACCAACTAAAGCAGCTGAGCAGACATGTTTGCCTTTCTCCAGTTCTATTTCACAATGAACTCTGAGATGGGTGTTTGCGGGTGTGTGTGTGTGTGTGTGTGTGTGTGTGTGTGTGGTTAAATAATTAACACTGTTCGCCGCTTCGCTGCAACACATCCCTCAAACACTGTCCTGATTAAGGGAGCCCCAAGAGATAAACACACTCTGCCGTCCCCGTACAGTAACTAATGCTGCATGTACATGTCTCTGATTGTGTGTGTGTGTGTGTATACCGGAGGATGGTTAAGACACTCTTTGTGTCGTGAGTAATGACCTTTCCTGTGTCACTGGTTGTGTACATTGGGTTGCGTCTACAAGCTGGTCAAGATTTTGGGTAGCTTTTTTTGTAATGCAGAGACATACACACTCAATATTCTTCCACGTTACTGTTTGTGATCTGCATTCCTGCATTATGTATTTGTGTGTTTTTGGTGTGCACTTAATAGAGACCGGTCAAAGGTTAAGGAGTAGGACCAATATTGTAGAGAAACTGTTCAATACCACCACAGGAAATATTGCTCATAACATGGACACATTTACAGGTTTATAGGTAATAATATATTTTACTAGCATAATATATATTTGGTCTTTTGAAATTCTACACCAGTATCAACAAATACATTATATAGCATCCTTGATTGTTTTACTTGAAGCCAATTCAGGGAAAATGATCTCACTGGTTGTGTCTGTAAAGCAGGAATAGTTGATTTGTTTGGGCCACTCGGGACAGTAGAACAATCTGTAAACACAACATTGACATAATATCACGTAATATCATCAAGTGGACGCGGAGCAGCACTCATTTGGAGTCATGTGTTTGGCCACCTGGTCAATGTAAGTCCAATATTTGGAGGGAAATATCTTGCTCTCGAGCTGCAAAATGCCCCACTTTATTCCTCAGCCAGTCACTAATGTTGTTTGGTGCTGAGCAGGTGGCAGACAGCTGCCCGCGGTGACTGGAAATCACACTGATAAGAGCAGTAAGAGTGAACCGAAACAGCAAAGTTGCAACTAAACAAAGAGCTGAAAGATGCTAAACCCTCAATACAGATGAGGGGAACTGCAGAGTTGGGTGATAATTCTCTGAGGGTTTTTGATTCATTGTTATTAATAAAAAAAATGAATAAAATAGTGATTAGTGCGGCGTTTAAGCTAATCAATGAGTAGCTCTAACTTAGCAATTAGTGAAGACTTGATTAGAGGCCTGCACTATAGCTTGGCCCTTTTCGCAGCAGCCGTTTTTACATGTCACTGCAGGGTAAACACAGGTGTAATTCATAAAAATTCCATTATGGCCCTGTTCCATTAAGGTGGGCCGGGCCCTGGTATTGCGCATGCTTGATCACTGGAACAGCTGTGACACTAAATAGAACTGGACCATAATCAATTTGATCAGTTACACCTGTGTTTACCCTGCTATGACACGCCAGAATGGCTGCTGTGAAAAGGCCCTATTACATCAATGACTCTCAGCTTCACCTAAGGGTCAGACACGCATTCAAACTCCACGTCTCCATTTCCCATTCTCTTTTCCTGACACCAAAAATGTCCCCAAATCGCCACATGTCCCTCCTCTTCATCTCAACTGAAAGCCTGTGACGCTCTGTTCTTGCTGTTCCTTCATATTGATTTGGTTGGTGGACTGTGTGGCCGGCAGATTGGATTAGAGTCCAGCTGTGTTCCAGCCTGAGGGGAGAGTAGCTGTGTTGTGTTTGTAGACCGGGCAGACAGCTACTGCAGAGACAGTCTGATCTATTCTAACTTCATAGAGCATCTCAGGAGAAACATATCACAATGAAAGCTAATGTGGTTTAGACAAGTTAGCCACAGAGGAATTCAACATGGTTTAGAGGTGTTTCAGGGTGAGAAGGTCAGAGCTGTCAGTCACTTGGTGAATAGTACACACTACAGTAAAGTGTATAGGCTGAGGGATGCTGATGGAGAGCACTGTTGACTCAAGGATGTGGAAGTGGAAACTGGAAAAAAGTCGATGTCAATTGCGAGCTTGGTAAGTAGGAAATAGTATGACTGTTCGTTTACCTCATAATGCTCCATACGACTTTGACAGTCCTGCTTCTTTTTTCCATTTTTTTCTATTTTAGGGTGTGTCCATGTCACAGTTGAGTTACATCTTGACAACACCGCTCCATGCTGCTGTGTGCTTGCTGTTGATAATGGCTTGCACTATTGAGTCATAGCTTAGCAACAAGCCTGCTGTCCTATTTTTGGTTTTGGGCAATTATCCACAATGCAGTGTGATGGTGCGGCCCTATGACACTTCCAGATTGTGGATGTAATGAAGAGAAAAAAGGTCTCTACCCACATCTGTCAAGGGGCCGCAGGGTTTTCCCAAAATATATAAGAATGTTACGAAACCTGGGAACTGAGTGACAAGGTTTTGTTTTTTTTTAATTATTGTCTGGTGAAATCTGTGTGCAAGGATACAGACACTTGCAAGACGAGAGGGCAAAAGGGCACAGCAACACAAACAATGTTAAGTTATGAGATGGGAGGAAATTCAACTTTTTAACATTGATTTATTTCATTTCTGCCTGAATTAAACAAGCAACATGGTTTACGGTTCCATCTCAACTCTTAACCTCAACATTCTTTACTTAAATATCACTATTATACTGTTCAGAATAACTATAATTGATTCCTTAGAGTGTGCAATATAAATAAATACTAGAATGGAGGTCATATGAAGTAAAATAAGATGCATGAAATGCAATTGAAGCCTTGGAGAACCTGTTTCCTGCGGTTGTTACTGTAAATGTGGGACATTGTTGATTTGCAAGATTTTTCAAGAAATGCTTCAGTAATTATGAACTTGTGCTCTCACAAATATTAAGAATGCTTTATAACAATCACAACACAATACAAAGCATTTTATAATGACATACGGTCAATTTACATGATACTTCATAATTGCTGGTCACTCTTTTTTTTGCAAGGATCATAGTGTATTTTAATTCTCATAGTTGTAGTGCATTATAATCTTTTTATAATGTGAGTATGAGTTACTCTAAGTGGTCATTGTTTGCTTTAAGTAAAGTAAAAAATTGTTTTACCACATTTTGTGTGTTCAAACTCTTCAGTTATGCGACAGCCTCAAATGCTTTACAGTGAAGGGGAAGACAGAGAAAATAATTACTTTTGACCGTTTGAATGACATTACAATGTTTGTGATTATGCTACTTTCAGGAGTAAAATGTATATTGAATCTAGGCTCAAGGCTTCTTCCCGTAATCCAGCTGCTGTAGGGACTGAAAAGAGGTAATTAAAGGGAAGCATTGATCTAATAACCTGAGAATGAGGTCAGTTCAGTCTCAAGTCAATCATCCTGCTGCAAATGTTCTCGTGACGTCTGTAGCATTCACCCCCACTCATTTCTATCTGTGTGTAAAACCAAACTGTATTTCTGACCACCTGAATCGACAATAAGTGAGTTTCATAAAGATTACACGAAGATCATGGTTTGGGTTTTGTGAATCGCACAAAAGGACAGCTACACTACCTTGAATAAATGACATGCAAATACAAATGAAACATGCAATCTTTGCAGTAACAAAAAGAAACAATGCAATCGCATAAAAAAGATGAACAGTAAATGTAGGTCTGCCATGCAATTCTGCAGAGATTTGTGAATATGAACTCAAAGCTCTCAGGTCAACATCTCCATTTGTCTTTGTTGTGACCTCTGATGTAAGGTCAGGGTTCACAGGTCACCCAAAGCTGTCCAGTTGGATGTTTCCCACTGATCGATGCAATAAAGGTCATGCTCTTTCTCCCTGTCCACTTTCCACAGCACCTCAAATTTACTGCTTCTTTTCGATCTGCTCATCGTTGAATCTGAGCAAGAAATGAAAATGATTTTTCTCTCCTTCATCTGATATTCTATACTTCTATACTGCCAACTAAATGATCTCTTAAGCATGCCATTAACAGCAGACTGTTCATACTGAAGTAAACTCAAGCAATACGTCTTCTGCATCACATGACACTATCAATCACATGACATTACCTGTTCAAGCTTCATTTAAATGAAAATTGTTTATCACAAATGTAAGTCAACATTACCTCTTTCACTCCATCTAATATTTTTTATATTACATTTTTCATATTAAACACCTTATTATTTGAAGGCAGATTACATCATGAATAGCATGTTAGGAAGCACAGCCTGTTTTCCTCTATCATCTTCCCTTTTTCTCCTCTTTCTCTGATCCACTTCTCTTCCTTTCCATCTGCCCACTGGTTTTTGTCTCACCTCTGCCCGTCTATCTCTCACACCATCGTCTTCATCGCTTCCATCATTTTGTCTCTCCATTTCATATCCATTCATCGTATCCCTCTCCATCCCTATGCGCTGATTTCCCTCTCTGTCACATTTCCTTTTTCTACATTCCAGCCTGAGATCCTGTCTATGTTATGAGCAGCATTTGTAGGATGATATTATTACATGTCTCCTAACTGCTAATAATTCAATAAGCGCCACTGAGATGACACACAGTTATAATCTACTTAATGAAGCAACTGTGCTGATGAATTGTGTGCTTTCTCCTCCGTCATTCCTTTAACTCTCATTCCTTACTCTCCTTTACTCTTTTTCTCTCTCTCTCTCTCTCTCTCTCTCTCTCTCTCTCTCTCTCTCTCTGTTCATCTCCTTCCCTCCTCTTCCTCTCTGCAGGGTGTTGATGGAGAGCCATTCGAATGACAGCCGGGACAGTGGTCATCACTGGTGGAATTCTAGCTACAGTTATATTACTCCTTATCATCGCAGTACTGTGCTACTGTAGGCTGCAGGTGAGGCCACAGACTGTTTTTCCTGTGAAAGTCCGCAGAGCTGCAAGTAAGGGATGCCATTGAGTATAGCATTTTGTTGATAGTCATAAGTATATCTGCTTTAAAATGTGAAATTGTGTTTATGTTCAGTTACCAAGGATATCAAGATCTTTCTTTCAACCAAAACTATTGGTTTATGAGTGTAGCAGCATTCTTTGTCTGTGTCTGATTCGTCCTGATTAGAGAATGGTGGAAATCGTTTTTGGAAGACTCGTAAATCCTGTCAGAGAACCTCCCGACTCCTCAATGCTGACCATGGCCATTTAAATTGATCACGTTGTAGTAACAACGTTCTCCCGTGCCTCCCTTCCCTTGAGAGGGTCCAGCAAGGGCCCCGCTGCAGGAGTTTCTGGTGAACCTACGTGATTTTCTGATTTTGCGCGGAATCCGACCCGGTAGCACCGATGACAAAGAATTAGAATAACCCTCTTCTCGCTGATGGTCTTGTTTACTTTATGTAAGTCATATAGAGGCATCAGTATTCAATTGAGAATTTTATGACCTGGTAAAAGATGCTCATAGTAGTATTAATGAAGAAATAAATCACTGGATGTTAGTCAGTAGTTCTTGATCCTGGTCTTTGGGACCAAATTAGGGACAGATCATAATTGGAACTTCGGGTAAATCGTCTATTCCAAGGCTGGTAGAATAAAATGTCCAAGATTGCACTCACATAAATATTTTCCAATGCCTTTGATCTTCGTTTCCCATTAGTTGTGTTACAGACTTCAGTTTCGTGATCATTTTGTGTTTTGAAACTCATTATGCTGCCCATGTTTCTTTGGGGTTGTGCTCTGATGTTCATATCAATGGTCTTGGCCAGGCGCTGTTCATAAAATAAAAATAGAATTATAGATGAAAATAACTGCTCTGTGTATTAATGCTTACTGCAGTTTGGGGATTCGTCCATCACACCACCTTGATTATTCAATGTACAACGTACTCTAAGACAGATCCCGGGGGCTCAACAGGTTTAATTCCTGAGTTGGTAGTTGGTGGCTCCTCATAGCAATGTGTCGAAGTATCCTTGATCATGGCATTGAATTTCAAATTGCTCCCAATGGTTAGCCTAGGGTGTCATAGGCTAATAGCTTGCTGCCATCCATGTGTAAGTGTGAACAGATGAATGAGAGGCAAATTGTAAAGTACCAGAATAAAACCACGATACAATACATATATTAACCTAGATCAACTGAAAACCAAGGTAACATTAGAGGTGATTACAGTTCTTGGGATTCTTATATTTCACAGCAAAAATCAAAAGTCATCCACAAAATATGGCTTCATAGTAGTTGGCAGGAGGCCAGGAATTTGTAGGCTACATTTTGTGGGCCAGAAATAGCAACTCCAAATTCTCCACTGAAAACTGGATTGTTGTTTACAAGTCTGTTTGAACTGTAATTGTTGAGAATTTGGCACGATGAAAAGAAATACTCAGAGACGAAACCTCATACAGACGTCATACTGTAGCACACATATGACCATGTTTAGGGTCATGTGGGTCGAGGAGCACCTCATGGGAATATAGGCTGAGGTGGGGTTAGATTATGAGAGACATCCTCGCTCTAAAGACTGTTGAGTGAATGCATGCTTAGTGTGCAAACCAGACAAATCTTACGTTGTTGATAAATGTGTGGGTACATAAATGTACACTACATATATTTTATATTGCATGTTGTTTGACATTTTCTCCGACTCAATATACCCAAAACCTCTGGCTGGTTGCAAGCATTGTAAAATGGTAACCATAATTATTAGAATTTAGAGGCTGGCACCGACTTCATTGGGCGGATAGTGCATGTAAACTAATTTGCCAATGCATTTGTTTTGCTGTGTTGGGCCATGCTGACATTTCAGTGTAATAAATGTCCCTTCCTTTCTCTTATCTTTCTCTTTATTGTTCATAAACATTCTGTTATGCCTGCTTTTAACTCCCCTCTTCTATCTCTGATCAATTATAATTTACATAATTCTGAACCTTTTTACCTAATATTTTCCCCGTCTCTCTCTCCCATCCTTTTACCTCATCTCTGCTCTGCATCATCTCTCTCCCACCACTAGTATTATTGCTGCAAGAAGGAAGAGTCCGAGTCGGAGGAGGAGGAGCCAGACTTTGCCGTAACGTCCCGCCTCCCACCGGTCCACTCCAATCACAACATTGTGGCGGCGACGGCCGCTGCCTCCTCCATCCCCAATGGCCCAGCCCTTTTCTCCACCCCTCCACTGGCCAGGAAACTAACACGCTCACAGACCTTCTGTCCATCCTGTACGCACTATGACCTGCCTTTCTACCTCCAGCCCCCCGCTCAGCCGCAGATCCACCATCAACCAGATGGGTTGAGGAACGGAGGTGACCGGATCAGCTACCGCAGCGTCCAGCAGCAGGAGCTGGACCTGCCAGTGCCTGTGAACATTTCAAACTACCGCAAGCCAAACCTTGGCCGGTCGGTCACCATGAGGGACATGTTCACCCGCAGCTGTAGCATCAGCACTGATGTTTAGCTGGGTGAGTCTGGTGTAAATTCATGCTTAAATGAACTGGAATGGCCCATTCCGAACTGGGCTTGAGTCTGACTTTTTGTCATCTTGACCAGCTTAGTCCAGTCTAGTATGGTCTGATCTAGTCTGGTCTCGTTCTACTGGTCACCTCTTACAGAATGGAGGAATCAGTTGGCTCTCAGGACAGGATTTTCAAAGATACTATGCTCAGGTCCAGGACCTTACACTTGGGCCACTATAGAGTTTAAAGTACTTAAAAAGTGTGAAGTTACCAATGACAAGAACTTCTTTATTAGTTTTTTTTTTTCCAATATCTCTTTTGTAACAATAAGAATGGCATTTGTTTTACGGTTTGATGAAGTTTGTGTAGCCCTACTTCCTGTGGACTCTTGTACCCATGGCCTGAAAGATACACAGATTCCCGCCATGTCAAAATGACATAATCGGCAGGGATTTTCTCTCTGCCATAGCTGCTAATGTGATTAGAGAAGTCCAGTGTTTCCCTCTCCTATGATGGATGATCTGTCTGTTCCTCCATCCACAGATTATAGAGATTTAAAAAAAAAACTACTACCAGTGGAGGATGGCGATGACATGTTTTAGCTGCCACCCACTGACATTTCAGACAGACTTAACTTAGGCGGGCGGTCATGATATTTTATGACATAAAGGGCTCACAGAAGATGGAAATCCCTGCTTGTTTTCCACATCCTTTCATATAGGTCTCCAGTTTGACGGGAGGCTGGTTTCTCTGGGCGCCTGCTGACAACACGAAGTGTATATACATTATACACTTCAGCAGAGACAGACCTCTGTGTTCTTGAAGGCAGGGTGGACGAGGTGCCAAAGGGGGGTGGGTTCGTGCATTCGTGTGACTGTGCTTGCATGCATGTGTGCGTGTGTGTGTAACTCGATCAGTTGCTATACCATGACTCTTATTCCATACAATTAAACAGCCTGTCACCCCTATATGTATACTGAACCCATTGGTGGGTTGCAATAACATTTGAAACATTTATTGTAAAGGGTGAAGGGATTGTATTAGTTTGCCACTTTACCTTTAAATCCATGCTGATGCAAAGAATGACCCAACCAGGTGACGGGACAACCCCCTTTTTTGTAAATGTTTATTTTACTGATAAATGTTATAACACAGAATCAAGTTGGCAGTCAGAGGAGTAACACGTTTAACTTTATAGTGAGATATTCCTTTTAAGTTCTTCACTGAAGTTTCAATTTGTGGACTCTTCACTGCATTCATTGTGCCGTCTCTGATGTGTTGATATGTGGATACTTGGGCTAAAGATTAATTCACCTTTAAAGGCACATCGATAAATATTTAACGGGCCATAACATACACTCTACAGTCTCTCCCTTCTCCCGACTCGTTGGACTGAGGAATATTTGCTCTTCCTCTGAGGTACTCGGAGAGTTCCTTCTTGGGATTGTTTTTGGAGGGCTGACTTTCTGACTGGAGGAGCGGTGGCGGTTTTTTTATGGACACAGGACACACATTTAATGAATGAAATTATTCACTGCTGGATTTCAAGAAGGAATGCGTGTGGTTGTGTGAGGGGCTTGAAGCTGATTGGATTGTCCCTTGGATTGCCTCCCTCCCTCTCTCTATCTCTATTTCTGTCTCCCTGTTGATTTTATCAGCAATCACGCTCATTTATATTCCCAAAGGGTGAAACAGTGAGTGATTTTGTTTTAAGTTTTTCCTCTTGTGACATGTGCTTTCCTGCAAATACACTACGACATACATGCGCGCACACACACATACTGTCGTGTTTCCACTTTACATTGACTTACATTCATTTTCTGGAGATTTACCCTGACTATAACCACTACCAGCCTAATCCTAACCCCTAACCTCATCTTAACCTGAACCTAACTTTACCCTTACTTTCAACCAAGTCTTCACCCTATAATGTACTCATTTACATTATGGGGAGATGAATTTTGTCCCCAAAGGGAAGATGAGTCCCCACAATGTGACTGTAACAGATTTATGTACCCACAACATGAGTAACACACACACACACACACACAGTTCTCAATGCTTTGCTTTTACCTTTAAACAGATGTGACAGTTGCACAGGAAATTTTGTGCCATAAAGAATTCTTAGAGAAATGTATTATTATAGTTATTCATATTATTACAAGTGTATATTTAAATGCAGTGTTGCTTTTTTTCCCAACAGTATTTTAATTACTTGCTTTCTTTTATGATCCAGCTGGTTTTTCAGACTAAGTCCAGTACAGCAGAAATGTTTCTGTCCTTGTTTCTAATATATATAACTAACAGATACATTGTTGCTAATAAAATGGTGTGAAAATCCTTCTGATCTGTTTTCTTGTTGTTGTTAATTTCACCAAAACTAAATGTTGATTACAGTTTTCTTGGGGCTCATACACACACACACACACACAAAGGTTTGTTAATGACAAGCCATGGAGTCATTCGTTCAATTCAAGAAACTTACCCATTTAAAAAGATGTTTGCGTCGTATACTTTCATATGAAGTGCCTCTTGATTTAAAGGTTTATCAATGGACGTTTTCTGTAATGAGAATGTGCCTGAGCAGAACTCCACAGGACCAGCAGTGGACTCAACCAAAAGCATGGTGCATCATCCTGGATTATCTTATTTAGTGAACTGCTGAACGCAGTGTAAATATCCGATAGCCCCACTCCACAAACAGCAGAGCCATGCAGAGTCCTGCAAGAAAATACAAGTTGTGCTTTTTTTGTGTAGGCCACAGGAATGAAAGTGGGATTTAGACCATTAGGTTTACTGATCAAAGCAGGTTTGTTTGGAAAAGTCATACAAACGTATAAGATGAGAAGATATTACAATTAAAAGGGAATAAGATAAGAAGGTATTAATATTATTAAAAAGGGATCAATTACTGATTCAAAATAAGAGTTTGAGTCTGAAGACGACACTGTTGTAGCAGACTTATGTTCATGTAGTAGAGAACACCAGAGAGTAGGACCATATTGCACCATGAGCTGATTTATAAATGAAATGAAAAAATGGCCCGTCCTATATTGAAAAGCAATTAAACTCGGTTTTGCTTGGCACATATGTTGGCTATTTGTTGTTAATGAAGGTAGTAAACCAACATCTGTTCATCATCTCAACTCACAGAGGGAAGATTATTGTTATTGCCTAGCGGCAGCCAAAAATTATTCCCCGAAAGCATACAGGTGTAAATATGTCTCAGAGAGAAATCTGTTTTTTTACTTCATGTTAAAGGTCAAACATTAGACATACTGTAACATATAGAAAAGTGAAGCCTGACAAACCTCTAACCACAGCAACAGCGGTTAGGTCTGTTTACGCCCAGATGCAGTCAGCCCTGCAGGTGACGAGGTGAGCAGCGTGACAGCAGACATATTTGAACGGGACGGCTAAGAAACAAGAATGGCATGCCATAAGTGTGATGATAAACCAACCTGACAGTCAGAAGCGAGGAGATGATAGCCACAATGCAAAGTCATCCGACGAAAAATGTGAAGCTTTATTCTGACGATGAACCTGAGTGAGTCAGAGAGGCAAGCAGACTAATCACACAATAGGAAAACAACTGAAAACTCTTTCAGAGAGGAAATCGAGTTGGTTATTAGAAGGATGAGTCAGAGCTGATGAATGAGAAATAGCACATACCACCGAACACACAGACAGATGGAGGCGTATAGGAGCTGATATCAAACCGAGGCCTCCCTGGCACAGACATGAATAGCCATTTTGTGACGGCATTAATACAACGGCACTGCATCGCACATGAAAAAAACCTTCCTCATTATGATGGATTATCTGTGATGTGGCTACATTCACACTCTCATTTATTCCTACATGAATTGCATTGTAACAGGGAATTACCGTCTGCAATGGCTGCAAATGTATTTATTTATTCTCTTTACAGTCACCATAATTTACATGTAATGCCACTACTTGTCCGATAACGTCACAGTGTGAGGTCTAGAACGCATTTAGCATATACTGTAGCCTGGCTCAGAGACAACTGCTTTGTTTCATTGCTCTGTCAAAAAGTAAAGGCATCTGTAACATTCAGTCACTGACCAACACCTGACGTGGGAATCAATACTGTTTTTGATTGAGATGTTGTTGTGAAAGGGAGGTTGGAGGTTTGTGGCAGCATCCTTCCATCACGGCTGACACTGTCCAGCTCAGCAAGAGTCTGCCTCATAACTACAAAAAAGCCTCACAATCTATCAGCCGCTTTCTATCACAGAGTCCTTCACCAAGGCTCTGGGTGCGTCTGAAAAGATAATATAAACACCAATCTCTCCCCATAAGTTCACTCCAGCAAACCCTCCAGAATGTGATGGATGATTTGTACTGGTGCACAGCATAGAGTATACATTTGTATGTGGAGGTGTGTGTTTTGTATCTGTTTCTGTATTTGTTTGCATAAAAGTTTGTCCTGTATTTGTGTGAGTAAGCGCTTGTGCATGCTTTGTGAATTATTTAGAGGCCTAATCGCCTCCAGTGTAAGCAGAGCTCATATAGCTCGGCTTTTAGAGGTGTATCGATGTTTTATGACATGCTTTGAATCATCCCCCTCATCTACCCCTCATCCTGCAGCAGCGTGCTCACTCTCTCTCACCCGGTGACTCTAACTCTCTAGTACAAGTGTGTGTGTGTGTGTGTGTGTGTGTGTGTGTGTGTGTGTGTGTGTGAGTGTGTGTGGTGTCTGGTCATAATTCCCCAGCAGTGGAATTTAGATGCCGTACAGAGGAGTGGCCATGAATTATGAACATGGTAGATATGAGGCCTTCCAACCAACATTACAAGCCAAAGCTTCCTGCCCCCTTTCCTCCTTTCCTCTCCTTGTCCCGCTGTTCCAATCTCTTGTCCTGTTCCCTTCTCTGATTACCATTCCTTGCTCCTCTCCTGCACACATTTTTCTCATACTATACTTTTCTCACCGCCTCCTCTTCCACCTCCTTCATCTTATGCACTCATTTCAAATTCTTCAGATTGTGAAAGATGAATTGATTTCCTTGAAGTTTAGAGACGTCTGTAAAATTGTGGTTGTTTTCTTTCTTACTTCTGTGTGGATTTTGGGCAAAAAACACAAACAAAAAAACACACAATCGAAAGGAACAAGGCCAAAAAAATACAAATGTGTGGAGCATGAAAGTTCATTCGTCACCTTGGAAACAAAACCAGAGGCAAACCTCAATGTACCATTTTCCAGACAAGCCAATCACATCTAACAGGCTTCCTCAATGGCTGGAGTTTGCTCATAAAAAGCTAGAAAATGGACCTAAAGTTAAGATTTAAAAAAATAAAAAATTCTGAATGCAAACATGAATTCAATGAAGAATGAGCTGCTCTAAACACAAAAGACAAGACATTTTGACATGTCACAGTACGAAAAGCACAAAAACTAAATGAATGATGGCTGAACTCCCTTTAGGTGCTTCACACTCGGGGTTCTGGTACGGTGCATGCTGTCTCACTGTCACACTGTCATGACTTACTGGGACACTTGAGTACAACTGATCCATAATTAATGTTATTAGCAACACCTGTGCTTTCCCTTCTATGACAAGTCAGACTGTCATAAAAACAAATAATTCACTCATCCACCTGCACCCTTCTACTACTTCTAATTATGTTTGTATAAAGCATACAGCAGTGTTCTTGAGCATAACGAGGATACAAAACATCCCTTGCCAGTACTTAAGTCCTTTATCTCAGCGTTCCTGAGACCCCTTTCCACCAATATGGACATTACTGCCTAAAATAAACACAGGCAGTGAGTCCAAGCTTTGAGAGGTTGGTAGCACATTTGGAAGGAGCACTTTCCTCAGACTAAAGACCAAAGTACACTTGCTCACATTAACAATAACAGCAGATGTGACATTTGCTGCGCTCACAAATGTATATATGTGTCCGTAATTAACAAAAGCCTGAGATCTAAAGCAGCTATTCAGAAAATGCAACACACACACACACACATGGATGCATAATGCTGTGTCAGATTTGTGGAGAAATAGACATCGTCCACAGATCTCTCCCTCTCTCTGTCACACACACACACACACACACACATGACTGCGTGCAGGAGCCATTACTGCCCAGTGTGTGTAATCTTGTGATTTCTAAAAGGAGAAAAGGCCATGCCTCCTGTCTGAATTTTTCATTGCAGACCCTCTCTGCCTCTGTATAACAACTAATAAATAAGCAATGAATCCTGAGGACACAACACAGAATGGACTCAATTTCATGTCCTCCACACCCACAACACCGACTCCCCTGGATGCACATTCTGGCTGCCTTTCATTCTCACTCTGTTCTTGTCTCTATGAGCCCTGTATCTCCCTCTCTGTGTGTTTTAAGAGCTAAATCTGTTGCTGTGTTCCTCTTCCTTTGGTGCTTTCCCTGTGAACTGTACTGGTGCATATGTGCTGGAAAAATGTGTGTGCATCTGTGTTTGTGGATTGAACGTGACCTTTTGCTTTTTTAAATCCACCACCGATTTAGATTTAGACCGCTGGTGGCTTTGAATGAGTCTGAGTGGCACCTGAGCAATTCAGAGAAGCAGTATAGATGTTCACATGAACATATGCCATAACATGTCCTTCAGGTTATACAGCTTTTTCTTAGTCAACAAGGGAGTGGGTTGTTTCAGACACGCAGAGAGAGAGAATGGGAGACTAATGTATGTTGTGAGGGAAATAAACAGTGAGATGTTTTGAAGGCAGAAATAGAAGAGTCAATTTAAACTGTAATTTGTCGCCATCTGGTGGTGTCATGAGAATAGTGGCGTGGTTGACACATCCCAGTCAAACGCATGATTCGACTCTGGTTGTAATAATTAGACACACAAGCCCTCTTAAGTTTAGCTTGAAGACGGATATTCCTTACTAATGAAACTTCATTGAAATGTTCACAAATTAGTCTATATTGTGAGTTATTTAGGTGTCAAATAGCCATATAATAGGACCATTGATTTTGTAGCCGATATAATTTATTTTGGCAATCATTTGATATGATTATTCGTGCTGATGAGTAATTATATAACATACAGAGGGATCTGTGAATGTTAACGAAAACGGCATTTAGCCCACTTTTCTAAATTGACTGTAGGTAGAAGACAGGAGGCCAGATTCTTAACTACATAGATGCATTACTATGCATACAACTACAATTAAATGTTGGTTGTTTATGGACAGTGATAGTGTTTAATAGTTTGAGAAGTGTCAGAAGGAACGAACTCGCGTTAATATCAGTTAAATATGCAAATATTGTAAAGTCTCCCAAAACTCTCGCGAGAAGAGTGGATCTATCAAAGTCCCGCCTCTCGGTTTTAAGAACCAATCACGAGTCTGTTTACCATCAGCCGCGAATTGCGAACTTCCTACTTTCCTCGGTGACCATTTGCTGCTCCTACTATAACTATACCACACTTACTTTTACAATAAAGACATTATGGACACAGAGCAGTCTGAAGAAACTCACTGTAGTCACGTTTCAACACCGGAGGGGAACGACTTGAAGAGAGGAGCACTGAAAAGGTGACGTTAGCTTCTTACACTAACAGCTAACGTTAGCTGATAGCAACGGGCATACCATTCATTTAAGGCATTGCTTATTCTTTATACATTGTCTCCTCAAGTTTAACACATCCTATCTTTAACAATAGTTCCCTTCCCTCTCTCCCTAGAACTCCCTCCTCACAGTTTAAGAGAGTACACTCCAACTTCAAATCACCTGTAAGTTAACCCCCTCTAAAACACACACACATGTGCATACATCCATGTGCATCCCAGCCTCATGGTTGCCTGTTTTGCACCTGACAGCTTCAAGTGACAGAGAGTGCTAAAGTTAGCCCTGCAGAGGAGGTAGCTGAGCTGCAGAGAAGAAGAGAGCAGCTGGACACAGAGATAGCACAGCTGGAGGCTGAGTGAGTACAGCTGTGTGCTTTTGTCTTCTTGCATGTTAGCCTTTGTATGCTGAAGGTTAAGTATGTAAATATGTGAATCAATAGTGTTGATCCCCGCTATAATCCTGCGAATTACCCATAATGCATGTGCACTCTTCTTGCCTGTGCATAGTTTTGTTAATCTGATATGTTTTTGTTTTTTTTAAGTTCTTTGTATTGTGTGTGCGTTTGTGCGCCTCTGCATGAGCATTTGCACATTGTGTGTGTGTGTGTGTGTGTGTGTGTGTGTGTGTGTGTGTGTGTGTTTCTCCAGTGGATGCAGAGTAGAGGAGCTGGAGCATCACATTGATATGCTGCATGAATACAATGACATCAAAGACATTGGACAGTCACTCCTGGGCCGTATTGGTAAGAGAAATGCTTGTACATTTGAATTCACTAGTTTTTAGCAGCATATAAACCATAACAGTAGAATTAAGTCCAAAAATCGATTCTGGACAGTGATTATAAATGATATGCTTATGGATAGCTTTTGCCATTAACTTTCACGCTGATCCTTTATGGCTTGATTCATTCAACCCTATTGTGAGCTTTCACTCCCACAATGACGTCCTAATCTCTGATGCACGGTCACATGGGGAGTGTAGGAATGAGTCTAATGAGGCGTGGACAATGTACGGTATGACAGCAACATGAACCACCCACAGCATACACGCAACTCGTCTGCTGAATGTAGCAGCCATTTACAGGATGCATCCTCCCCTCCCTCTGTTAGTAGTGGGCTTTTTTTTATACACATGACAGATTAAGTCTAGTTGATCGTGTGAGACGTTTTCAACTATTTCTTTTGCAGACTCTCCACACCCGAGTGTTGCGAGATGACAGCTACCCAAATCTGTCTGTTGAATGAGTTGAGTCATGTTTTAAACCTCTTGGCTCATTAAAGATACGGCAGTGTGAACACTGAACAGACTAGATGAGACATACAACAATATGTCTCTTTTTTTTTTTTTTTTTTCTGGTGTGATTCGGACCAAAGAAAACAAACTGTACAAAGGTGTCATCACATCCTTAAAACTACTTAAGTTGCTGAGAAGAATGTAAATAATGAACAAAGACAACATCGTGTTCACTACACGGTCATACACGGTTTGTCACAGTCTAATACATCGTGGTATTTTGATGGGTACGCACCAATGAAATATATCTGTGGAGAAAATGAATGCGAGTGTACTTTAAAAGTGTTATTTAAAAGTAAATCATTAAAGGAACATTTGAATAAGCTGTTATCTGATTGTGTATTGCTTGTAGGGGAAGTGTTGTCAAGTTGTTACACAACCAGCCACCAGAGGGCAACAGAGCAGTGTCTCTGTTTCCCTCCGAGGCCTTAATCATAAACCAGAGCCAGGTTTAACTTCGGACAGTGTTTAATCCCACAACGCTGATTCTGTTGACATAAAGATTCCATTGGCCTGCCTATAAAACCTTCATTTCATTAGATTAACACTCTATCTCAAAGCCACTCGGAGTTCTTTCATGTTCTGTGTCCAGTAATATGTTGGCTAATATTAATAAGCGTTGTTGTCATACATGATATGATGACATAAATATTAATATTGTTGAAATTGCATCAGTTTTGGTGCTATAATTAACAATCGCTTTTACTCCAGTCACTGATTCCTTTCTCGGAGAGATCAGAAAGTTGTTTTGACACCTCATCTTCCCCCAGACAACTTTT
Source organism: Anarrhichthys ocellatus (assembly GCF_004355925.1). NCBI lineage: Eukaryota > Metazoa > Chordata > Actinopteri > Perciformes > Anarhichadidae > Anarrhichthys > Anarrhichthys ocellatus. Next base: position 1,890,846 of record NW_022280046.1, read on the forward strand.
GTCATAACTCCTGTGATGCTGCAGATGTGTCTGTCTGGGCCCACACTAGTATAAGTCAACAGGCTGCAATGAGTGTAAGTCTGTGTGTCTTTTAAAATATATTTGTGTGCATGTGTTGCAGCTGCATCAGGGTGAGGAAGTGTGGAGTTCACACATTATGCTTTTGTTAAGGGAGGTTTTGGTGAATCATAGCCAAGTCCCATTATGGTCTGTGTGCATATCATAACAAACATGACTTTTTGCCTACTTTTACATGCACATGCTTGTTTGTGTGGTGTCAAATAACATCTGGACATCCTCTGATTTAGTCTGCTGGTCTTTGTGGAATATGAACACATGAACAACACCGATCAGGCGTACATTCCTTAGATGCTTTAATGTCACTTATCTCCCACTTCCGTTGTCTGTTAATTAAAAACTGTGCTATCTGGTTTTATATCTATATTGTGAGTTTAACGCTTGCCATCTCTTAAATTGTGGGTCAGTACAGTGCAGAGGAGTCGGGATGATAATGACCTCTTAGTGAATGGAGGTGGCGTTTCCCCTCTGTCACAATGGCAGTCTTTCACATCCCTCTCTCACACACACACACACACACACACAATTACAATCTCTGTCTGTCTTGCAGACGCATGCATACACTCACAAACTGTCAAATACAAACACTTGCTATCATCCTCTATCTCCCCCCCCCCCCATCGTGTTCTTTCTCTTTCACACACACACACACACACACACACACACTTTCACAAAGAGTGTACACTAAACACTTGCTGTTGTATGACTTTATTCTGAGAGGGAGGAGATGGGCAGTCTGAAGAGTGAGAGAGGAGGCAGTACCCCCCCCAAGACAACTGTCCCTTTGTCTCTCAGGCATTAAAGCTATTGTCACATCTCCCAACAAATCTTCTAAATGTACATTTTCAGACGTTTGGAGCTATTTATTTAATGCAGGAGTTTCCCTGATGATAAATTTGCCATTGCAATTCATGTAATACATAAAATATATAAATGTAGACTTACCTTATCAAGAGTAAGTGTCGAAAAGGTTGATTTTGTGGATAAGGTGATAAAATGAAGTTTTTGTATTTACATTTTCAGTTTGTGGTGAAAACAAACGTATTTTGAATAAACAGTAAAAGTGTTGATTTTAAATGATTAGTTGTTGACAGTTTATCCTGACAGATTCTACTGTTTATAAACAATAGTTTTGCCTATATACAGTAAATGAATATAACAATCTATTAATTTGACACTGTGGTCTGACATTAACAATGTTAGCGAAAGAAAAGAGACCGAAAAAGTACAATTTTGAACGGAAACCCTTCAGTACCGTAACCCAGCGAAGCCCCGAGTGTTGCCCCGCAGGCCCAACGATGATTGACAAAACATCAAACAATGAACCTCTCTGTAGCTCCCGGCCTTCAAACCCCCTTACTTCAACAGCACCGCATGTGCACACCCACCAAATGAATACGATTTGATTAAGCAAAGGACAAACTGTTGCAACACTTTAGGGCTGAGCTATCGCTTATCATCATCAAGCAGTGCCTTATATTATCATGCTGTAGCAACAAATGCTACAGATTTGTTCATCCCTGTACAAAACAGTGCAAGCCAACTGGTGTGTGTGTCAGCACTAGAGGGAGTTGACCCTGTAATCCGCTGAAGGAGCCTGACCCTTACTTTGCTATATCTTGCAGCTGCTGTGAGGGGGGCCACCACACGAGATCTCTACAGCCACTTTGGTCTGGAGTTGGATGACTGAAAACAAAACCTATGAAATGACTGGTGAGGATGGTTCCTCAGACCAAGGAGAGAAAAGACCAAAGAACCTTTTTAGATGGGAGGATTGATTTGGACTAAAGACACAGGTTCGCCCATTTTCGTGGTGATTTAGTCTTCACCTCTTTACCGAGTGAGATTTCTAAAGTGAGAATGAGTATAACACGAGGAGAATGAAGCAGGCCCTGCCTGCACACGTGATATTTAAGAGGCCATTAACTTCAGGCTTTTTTGTTCTGTTTTGAAATTTGAGTTTATGTAACTAGAGTTTGGATGATGGCTGCATGAGTGTTTATTACTTTTCTGACTCTGGTTGGTTATTACCAAAAAAAGAGGGAATGCTGGAGTGTCATCTTAAAGTGTAAAATGAAATGCACTAGCTGTTGGTACATGATGCTTTGTAAGCTGACGATAACATGTAATAAATAAGTCTATCAGACCACCACAGACACCATGTTCCCATTTGCATTGTCACCTCATTGTCCACTATGGAAATTGAGTTGGACGCATCATAGTTATAGCATTCATTTTGTGGAATTTAAGTAACAAGAAATGGTAAAAAGGACATTTAGCTTATTTTGATAGTCTCCTCTTTTATAACACGCCTGTCTGCTGAATTCAACCCAAAATATGACCCGTTAGTTTGCTAACATCCCGCATAAGGTCATGTTCATCACCACCCACAGTTCTACTGGAGGGGAAAAGGATGTTAGGTAACTATCACACTCCTTTTCAGTTTCCTGTCTGTCTCCACTGTACCATCTGAAGTTCAACTAAAGAGAAATGGTTGGGTATTTGCTTCCTGTATTTAAAAAAGAAAAAACTCCATAATGCTGCTGTGCTTGCAAGACATTTTTAGAGTACTGAACAGACAACCGAGGCGAGCAGCATAATATACTGGGCGTGCCCTTGTCTGTCTGAGAACCACTGATAATGTGTCTTCTTGGACTGATAGCAGACTGATGCTGTGTTTGCGAGTCTGTTCCTTCATGTGAAATTGTGAGAGTGAATGGTGGCAAGAGAGTCATTTGCAGGTCAAAGCTCATCCTATTTTTTCCCTATCCTGATTTGTGAATTGCCTAACACTCAGTTAACATCTCACATACTGGGGTCAGTGTGGTATATACAGTGTGTTCGTGTATCAGTTGAAACCAGATAAATGTCAAGCTTTGACTTTTATGTGACAAGACTTTGGTATTGTTGAAAATGCAGTCAACTATTTGAAAATAGAAATTAGAAATAATTGTATCCCCATTCATTTGGGCTCTTTCGAATAGATCATTAGGGAAGTAACCTCGTTTGACCTGCGGCAGTGTCTTACAGCACTCTTTTTACAGTATGTCTTTTGCAATGTTCCGTAATAATGTCTTCCATGACATTATGAACGCTGTGTGAAATGTCAGCCTCCGGCTGTCATTCAAACTAGGCCTAAGTTATTCTATTGCGTCGGCGTGTGCTACAAGACTATTCTCTGCTTAGAAGTAATCACAATCACCTTTTTATTTGCCATATTTTTGCACATACAAGGAATTTGACTCAGTTTTTTGCATAATCGGCAAGGCAATTTTGTTAATATACCTTATGTCATTTTGTATGTGGTTGGGGCCATTTTTTTTACTGCCACTGACTTATGTGGCACAATTATAATCATCTTACTGTACGTTTAAACGTACAGTAAGATGATTATAATTGTGAGCTACACCCACAGTATTTTTAACCTTGTGAGCGCAAAGACAACTGCAGGTTTTCGTTTGCACGGATATGCTAGAGCTTTTCAATTCAAGCAATCAGCTGATGTAGCGTTCGGTTGCAGGCAAAACCTGCAAACTGGTGGGTTTTTAGTGTAGATCTTGGGTGGCGCCTACAAGAGAGGAACAGGCTATTGTTTGACACCCTGTTCTTTCTCATTCCTCGATCTTCCGCGGGTCCGGTTCAGTTAACGGATGCGCATTCAAAGCACATGTTGGCCGGGCGCGGAGTGATGAATGACAGTGCAGCGCAACCTATTTAAGCCCCACGGATCCGCATCAGGCTCCTTGTCACTACCGGGTAGAAACCGATCTCGCTTTCAGTCGGCGAGAGCAGGCAGGGCCGCACCGCATTTCCTCTTCACCACAGCCGCAGACCCCGCCCCTACTGGATGGGATGTGTGCAGAATCACCACCACCCCCCGATTGGCCCAGGCACCTGTCCGTCAGCGCTTATTCCTGATGGGTTGCTGACGGCGGTGGGCGGGCGCAGCTAAGAAAATTATAAGGTCATTTGAATTGCGCTTGCTAGCGAGCTTATCGGCTACAATGATCCCAGATATTATATCAATAATTGTGACAATGAGCGGATGATGATTGCGGGGTCAATGTCGACGCGCACAGTCAGGCGAATTTGACTCGCGACGCACGGGAGAGGAGCGGAGCGGCAGCAGCAGCTCATTGTGGTATTACAGCAGGAGGGGATCCCGGTGCGTGTGTGCCTGTCTGTCCGTGCGTTTCTGTGAGCCTCTGTCAAGCGGCGACGAGCGGACGGGGCGACCAGGCTAGCCTGTAAGCCGATCAGGGTCGAGATCGCACACTAACGGGTTTCACGTCTGGGATTTCTGCGCACCTACATGCTGTGACGGGGGTGCAAGGTATGTAAGCAAATGAGAAACCGATCACCCCAGCCACAGACCGAGCTGACCGTGCGCCCCCGCGATGTTCAACTTCAACGGATGGCTCTGGTTATTGTGTGCGCTAGGAGAAAGGGAGCGAGCTGTGACTATTGTCCTCTGTCAACCTTGTGGGCGATCGACCCACTCACGGGACTCGGGAGGTGGCGCGACACTTTAATATCGGGCAGGTCTCGGTCCATGAGAGGTAATATATGTGAAACGTGGACTGCATATTTTAGCATGCATCGTCTCCCTAAAAGAGGCTGCTGTCGCGCTTGTCCATCCGCTTCCGATCTAAGCCGATGCGCGCAATATGGTGCGCATCCTGCTTCCCAGGCGCGCCTGTGCCCACAATAAACTACATCAGGTATAGCACGATGAATATTGTCCAATAACTGTTCACGGCCCTGGCACTGAACGCGCACATGGCATGGTTAGCGAGGCGTAGTCTAACCAACAGTGGGTTGAGCCTCGCTATCATTTCCCCCATCCACTACCGCAATATGATGCTACGCGCTTCTTGGATTTCCGGGTGTAGCGGCGGCGAATGATGAAGCTTTTTTTTTTTTTTTTTTTTTGTTACAGCGCTCTCAATTCATAATTTTCCCTAAAATTGTAAAAAACAAACAAAAATGCCATCATGTTGATCCGTGGTACATTCAGAATAATAGTGTTGTAACACAGAGCGCTGGTCTCTATTATAGCAGCAGACATATTGAATCGCTATGATATAGCCATCATCATCATTACAGCCTCATGCAGGGAGACAGCAGATACATATCCAGTCAGCTTCTTGGCTCGCGAGAAAGAGCTACAGGCCTTCAGCCATAAAACGGATATCTTTCAAATATGCTCAGTTGTTGTGAAATTACAAACCTGCAGTTTATTTATTTTTTTCTCTATAGGGTAATGAATATATAATATGCAGCAGCCTATGTAAGCCTATCGTGTACTGCTTTAGGATCATCTTCCTAGCTATCAGGTGGCACTGAACACAAATGTCAACACACTCTGTCCTCTGCTGCTCTCAGCCGGCACTATAGACACTTTGCGTTGAGTTAGGACTTCCCCAAGGTCTCCGTAGCCTTGGGTTTTATTCAACTGCAAGAGAAAATAAAACTCAGGGTTTTTCTCCGTTTTATTCTGCCCATGTGAGACAAAATGCATTTTGTTTTACATGTGTGTGTGAACACTTGCATGACAATATACAGTATAATCATTTATCCTCATTTATTGCCAGCTCGCAGAGTCGGTTGATTCATTTGGGCACAGGATGTCTAACCAAAATCATAGATTACATTCTTGAAGTGGTTTCCTTAAATACTATCGGGGGAATGTTCAAAATCTGTGTTCTTTGCTTTCCTTAATCACATGTAACCTTTCTGCTACTGAACTGATGTTTGGTCTGAACTGTTGCTGCAGTCTGCAGCCATTATCTGTGTGTGTGTGTGTATATGTTTATACGTGCTTGTGCATTCTTTCAGGATGATGCGTCTAGCGTGTTCCACAGCCCTGCTGTTCGTGTTTAGGCTGCTGGTGGGCTTGCCTTGGTACCAGGTTCTCCCAGCCGTCCTGATCTTCTACCTGGGAAGCGGAGGATGGAGCTTCCTGCAGATTTTTGCCAAAACCATTGGCAGAGACTTACAGTAAGCATTGGGGATTTTGTGTATGTGTTGGCACGCTTCACGTGTTAATGAAACCTAGAACATTCATGTCATTTGAATGTTTTTTTCTTTCAAGCATTTACAATCATTGCTATTGATTCACTTTGTCCTACTATCTAAAGGGAGCCACAGCCAAAATATAGTGCAGTGTCGCTACACTACGTATCTGTAGTCCTATCATTGTCTCAATGTACTGTTAAGAACAATTCGGTGAATCATGGCTTCTTTATAAAATGGGTTATTATTCCAACAGTGTTCATTCAAAAGACCGGAGGCTCTTCTTTTCCTGCTTTTACAGCCAGTGTTAGCCACAAGCTGCATACTCCTGTTGTGCATGTTTCAGAACCTGACATGGCAGGTAGCCTGAACTGAAGGACAAAGGACAATAGAGAGGAATGGGAAAGAGCAGATCTTTTAACTGTCTTGCCTAGAGCCAATATTTACATTTGGAGGTTACCATAGCAATTGGTTTGTGATTAACTTCCTCTTTTCTTCTGTAGCTCCAGTCATGGTAAAACAGGAAATTGTAAAAGTGTTAATGACCTCTCCGTGACTTATAAGCCAAACTGACCAAACCAGAAGTAATCGGTGCTTCTGTGACCCACTGTGTACAAACAAATGGCCTCTGCTTTCTCATTGGTTAGAGAGTTGGAAATCACAGTTTCCAAGGCTGTATGTCAAAGGCATTTTGCTGAATTTTCAAAATAAGAGCTTGCCATAAGTATGTGTCCTCTTCTTTAGGCCTGTTACTAGCTTCAGCTACCTAGTTGTGTGCACTTGCTCATATGCAAACAACCCTCCCTCACTCCGAGTGCAGTTCTGATAGCGTTGTAATTATTTATATGTTGATAATGGCTGAAGCCCCAAGGTTAAAAATGGACCACATCTGAGCCTGGCAAAGCATGCAAGTCACCCTGTCCCCAGTGACTCATATATTCCTATTTAGTATTGTACTGTGACAAGCCTTAGGTATTTCCTCCTTAAGAAGCAGTATTGTTCACACCTTAATGCCTTTGTTAGCTAACCCAACCTCCAGTATTCATATTTCTGTCCCTGCTAGTAGCTGTGATTGTCACTGAGTGGTTTAGTTGGTGCAAAGCCTCTGTTTACAATATGAAACTTATGAATGTAAATAAAGAAAGAAGAATTTAGCACAATTAAATAATATCAGATTTATTAAAGATCTAACTGAAAGTCACTTTTCCAACTACTGAAAAAAGTATCTTGAGAGAAAGATGATAATTTCAAAGTACAGCTCCTCTGTTGCAACAGAATAAGCTCCACACAGCTAAGGGTACTAATGACTGAAGCATAATAACAGATTGTGGTTATCTGGACCGACATGAAGCCTGTGTAATGATAAAAAATATCACCACCACAATGTAGCTGTGAAGTAGCTTGGCTCAGTATATTTGTATGGTGCTTGTGTAATAATATAGTACTCTGGAGTATGCCTGCTATCTGTGCCTTTGCACCATAAATGTAAATTATCAAGTGACATCCTTCCATTTAGGCAGAATTTGCCCCGTGACCCACCCAGGTATCTCTGTCATAATGTTTTATGCCTTGTGTTGTTACGTTTTGCACAGTAAGATGAACTTAGTTGGTCAACTACAGATGTAGATGAGCTATTTAATAAATATTTATCTGTGAATGACATGACTAGTGCTTTTCCAAATTTGGGCCCTTTAGCTACAAATTATGCACACCTTATATTAATGCTGACCATTGTCCAAAGAATATCTTAAGTTTCTGGTTCAACTTCCTGCCATTCATGCATTTAGTGCGCAGAGGACGTGACACAAATCAACATCACAGACTGTGCCGCAAGAATTGTAACATTGTAACAGAATCATACCAGGAAGAGTTATTGTAAATTGTCTGTTTTCTCCATTTTAATAATATTTTCTCTTGCTCCTTCAGTGCGGCAGGTGTGCTATTGCAGGTGAAGATGAATGTCAGACGCCACCTCCGAGAGAAGAACACCATTCCCAAGATCTTTGCTGAAACGGTGGCCCGCCACGGGGACAAGACGGCACTGATCTTCGAGGGCACTGGGGAGAAGTGGACCTTCCGACAGTTGGATGAGTACTCCAACAGAGTGGCCAACCTGCTGCTGGAAAGGGGTTTCAAGGTAGGGCCTAACAAAACAAAAAAGTCCTGAAGGAATTGGGGGAAAAAGATGACATGGCCCCTTTACGTTAAATATAAATAAACTTCAGTCAATCGGTTGATGACAATCGGTAAGACAACTCTCCTTTTGTTGTTTCTTTCTTCAGGACGGCGACGTGGTGGCTCTTTTCATGGAGAACAGATCCCAGTATGTGGGCCTCTGGCTCGGCATGGCCAAAATCGGCGTAGAGGCCGCTCTTATCAACTTCAATTTGAGACTAGAAGCCTTGGTCCACTGTGTCACCATCTCCAATGCCAAGGCGGTGGTGTTTGGCTCAGAGCTGAATGAAGGTAAGAGCTGGGAGGATTGAGGAGCGGGATGTGCAGAGTTAGCGATTAGAGAACCATCTGAAGGATATGTTAGGGCAGATTTTGTTTGTTGTAGTTGCAACATTGTCAAGTTTATGGCCAAAAGTCTGAAGATTGTCTCGGAGGACTTTACGATCTGATTTCTGCTGATGAGTGCTGTTATGTTTCCTCTGTGATGAGAGAGGTGAGTGGTGCAGAGAGAGAGCAGAGGTCATAAAAGATAGATGGGTTTCAGAGGACGTGTCTCTTCAATATCAGCCAGTGGAGCTTCAAATGGTTGATGGAATGGAAAGAAGGGAGTTGGAGAAATACCTCCATCATCAATCTGCCCGGGTTCAAGGTCTGAGTTGGTCAGAAAGAGAGCTGATAAATGGTCTGTCTGGAAAAACATCTGAAACGACAACGTAGCAGATGTAAATTAAATATTTAGCTTTACTGGATAATAATTTCATACAGCATATACAAATATTTGATATATAAATGTTTGTATAGCACTTCAAAGAAGCGAGTGGGAAGGATATCAAGAGGACAGGATGGCGGCATCGTATTGGTTATGGTGGAATGGCTGAACAGGTGGTGTTAAAACCAAACCAATGATATCTCATTGGTGTCAATGGAAGAGCAGATCTGGAAATCAGAGGAGGCAAATTCTTAATAATTGGCAATGTATTGTCTGTGGATTTCCTGAAATATTTATTTTAGTCCCAATGGTTGGTGATCGGCACACTATCTGGCATAGTGACCTAGAGAGAAATATGTCAGTAAGATAAATTAGGATTTCCTCACATTTGATACAAATTGCTTCACCCCCATGTCTGGAGAGATGAATGCCATCCCAACTATGTTCATGTTCTTCCTTCTAAAATGAAACAAAGCGGTCAATAAAATCCTAACTACCAGCAGAACAGAGTCTGTAGCCAGGACTGTAGACTGAAAAGGCAGCTCAAACGTTCACTATCTATATCCCTATGTTTTCCTTTTGGTACTGGTCTGGACCTTATATTTGTTGCATTGAATAATAAATAAACAAATTCGATTTAAGATTGAAATCAAACATTACATGATCAGATGTGTGTATTTTGGAGGTTTCATTAAGTACAAACAGAACAAATTACTTGTTCTAATGTCTAATATACAAACCTGCGGTGTGTTATTATATTGCTTAGACTTGGGACACACTAACGATATGAAAGTTGAATGGTCAAAAATAAATTAGGGCTCTATTTCAATCTCCTCATCACCCTCTTTTGGGTCCCTGCCCAATCTAAAAAAGCCCCGATCTCCACAGCTATAAAGAGTGAATGAGGTTTGAGCTGTTCATCCCGGGATTGATGGAACAGTGTTTGCATTGGATCGTGGACTTGTCATGTGCTTTATACCTTTTTAAGTAATAGGGAATGCAGAGTCTTTGCTACAGAGCAGGCCAAAGTCAAGCAAGTAGCATTAATACTGAGCCAGCATGACTTAAGGCTTTTAGATTAAGATACACTCTTTTTACAGGGGGAAGTATGGGAGCTGTTTGCTGCTCCCTTCTAACATATTGATACTCTCATTCCCTTTTGTCCCACTGCACCTTTCTCCTCTCCTTCACCTTCCACCTGACTCCCCAAGTTATTTCAACCTACTCTGTCCCTTGTTACTCTGCCATGTACCTCCTTTTTCCCCTTGTCTGCTGTGGCGCTTAAATGTTGTGCCACATGAAGTCCTCTTGTAATTTGGGACAGCGAAATGTATTAACACTACTTTAATGTGTTTCTGTTACCCTCACAGCGGTGTCTGAGGTCCACAGTTTAATGGGGAAAACGGTGCAGATGTTCTGTTCAGGAGACTGGGACCCCAAACAAGTCCCACAGGGAACCGAGTGCCTAGAGCCCCTGCTGGATAACGCCCCGTCTCACCTGCCAAGCCGGCCGCAACGCTGCTTCACAGGTAAGGCCGTGAACAAATCTGGATCCGAGTTTACCAACAATGTTCATCGTTCCAAGAACAAACAAACAAAAATACATTTTACAGATGCTTTTGGGAGTCATTTTAGGTGATGTTTTCTGTGGTGTAATGATAATAATTTAGCAAAAAACAACAGATGTCCTGGTCATAAGTAATACAAATGTTTCAATTACAAGTTCAGTACTTACTCTAACCAAAGTAATACAGACATTATGATCAACCAGAATTTGCCACTGTTTTTGCTGTTATAGTTATTTGGAATTACCGATGACTCATCACCAGAGAGTATATTGGTTTCTTGTTTCTAAGGCAACTGCAGTGCATGGGTTAAAGGAGGACGAATTGAATCCAAGATATTAACAGTCAAGTCATGTAAACCATACTTGTGTATCACACATTTGCCTCTGAGGGCTTTACAATCTCTAGGGCATACTGTACAATCTCTCTTGAAAGCTTCGGTTGACGTAAGGACAAACCTGCTCACTCACTCCTGCTCTTGAACACTATATCTAATCACTGACTGCTGCAGCAATAAAAACCTGTGACCTTTGTTCATGTTCACACTTGGCAAGACTTGGCACCCACTCCGCTGATATACAAATGACAAACAACTCAGTGAAGAGGTTTGAAATATGTATATGGATTAAGGTAGCACGTAGCCGCCATAATCCAGATCTCTGGCTGTAACTCGGAGCTCAGACGTGTATTTCTTCTGTTTTAGTGGTTTGAGTTTATTTAAAATCGGTTGTGAGCAGGAAAGCAAAATCCAAACACAAGTGGTTCATGGCCAAGGAACCCTCAACTGAATCTAAAGCCAGTTTGTACACATCTGGATGTTGGAGTTTGGGTTTGGACTGGATGGTGCTGTCTAAGCATTGACCACTTTGCCTACACATTGCACTATCCCAGAGAAAAAAAGGGACTTGTTGGTGTCATTTTACAATCGTTAATAATGCATTCTGCTTTATTCTGCCTCTATGCATCAGTGTTGTAACCTATTCAAAATGAGCTTTCAATCAAAACTGTGAATAGGCCTGTAATTACGGATCGAAGCCAAGCATTTACACTCCTGCACAGAAGTGAGCATTCAGCAAAATGTATTTAAAAACAGAGTAACACATTTGAACATAACAGAGCTTTAATTTGTACGCCCCTGAGTGCATGACCGAACCAGTCGTAGCACATTGAGTTATTGACATTTAAGTTGTCTCACTCTCACCCTGCTCTCTTTTTTCAGATCGCCTGTTCTACATCTACACGTCGGGAACCACTGGGATGCCTAAAGCTGCTATCGTTGTGCACAGCAGGTAGGAAGGAGCCGTGCGGCTCACTAACAGGCACACAGGAATCCTGCAGCTGCTCTCTTCGTTGATCCGTGCCGCTTTCATGTGTGGTATAAATACAGTTGGAAGACAAATATATGAAACTCGTTGGTGTTGTTTTGACTTTCTTCTCGTGCCACACCCTGGTTTTCAGGTACTACCGCATGGCAGCCTTGGTATATTATGGCTTTAGGATGACTCCAGATGACGTGTTGTACGATTTCCTTCCTCTCTACCACTCCGCAGGTAAAACTATAAATGTGTGGGATTGCGTCAGCTGAGTACCTTTATAATGTTCATCTTGGTGAACTTAGCTTGAAACAGCATCCAGCCTAAGATAGTGGATGAAGCCAATTGGCAACAAAAAGAGTTGCTATTGTTGACCTGTGTTTTTGAATGAGTGTCTATTCTCGCACACACTTAGTCTCGGTGTTCTTGACTTCCTCCGCTTACAGAAAATGGGGTACAAGTTGCATGTTGTTGCTTTAAATGATGTCTTTGTATGTTTCCATGTTGAGTCTATCATGCTATGACCATGACGATATTTCATAATCTTTTTTAACCACAGGTAACATTGTGGGAGTGGGCCAGTGTATAATACATGGCATGACTGTAGTCATCCGAAAGAAGTTCTCTGCCTCGCGTTTCTGGGACGACTGTGCCAAATACAACTGCACTGTAAGTAATAATGTCGATTACAAGTCACTGCCAAAGATTTGGTGGGCAGAGTAACACACCACAATCTCACAGTGTTTCTCCAAAGATGTCTTACCTGTCACATTCTTTAAAAAATAATCTCAAGATTTCATGTTCTTCCCCCAGTTAATCTCTCTGAATCCCTTTTTTCATTATTGTAAGCTTGGTGTTCAATCAATGATTAGTCTGTTCATATCTCTGTTCTGTCTGTTTCTCACTATCATCCTGCTCCATTCTCCTCCAGATTGTGCAGTACATTGGTGAGATCTGCCGATACCTGCTGAACCAGCCAGTTCGGGACACGGAGAAACAACATCGGGTGCGCATGGCACTGGGCAACGGCCTGCGCCAGTCCATCTGGGAGGAGTTCATGAACCGCTTCAACATCCCACAGATCGCAGAGTTCTACGGAGCCACAGAGTGCAACTGCAGCCTGGGCAACTTCGATAACAAGGTGGGAATGTGCAACGAAGTGGTAATGATGCTCTCACCAAACAGGCTTTCAGTTGTTTTTTTTGTCAAGATTTGCTTTGTGTTGTGCGTTTTAGTTGGTAGTGTTGTGAAACACCCTCTTCTGAAATCCTTAAAACTACCACCACCGACTCACCTCAGAGAGTTTCACATTACGTTGCTTTTCTCTCTGATCCTTTTCATGTTAAACATCAGTTGTTCTAAAAATGTTGTTTTCAGTATTAGTAGCTTCTCGTACAAGACGGCACACAGCACTGCAGTTTGGCTGGTTGGAACTGGTACGCCTTGTTCATATTTGTTTTGTCTGTGCTATAGATTGGTGCGTGTGGCTTCAACAGTCGGATCCTGCCCTTCATCTACCCCATCAGACTGGTGAGGGTTGATGAGGAGACCATGGAGCTCATTAGGGGACCTGATGGCGTCTGTATTCCTTGTAAACCTGGTAGGTTTAATCTATACACTTATTAAACATCAACTTTACACTTGGTAAGCTTAAAAGTACATACAGAGTGGGGGTGTTGAGCAGAAAAATACCTCAGGAAGCGCAGGTAAATAGGCGCACAACAAGGCTTCAACAAAGTCCATTGTGTAAGTGTTGTAGACATACAGTCACACACACTTAGTCCTTTCTGAAACCCCTGATGGCGCTCAAACAATCCACTTTATATGTGATTAGCCAAAATGATAGGCAGTTATGCATTCATACATTCTTCTGTTCTCTCTTATAGGTGAACCTGGGCAGCTAGTCGGCAGGATCATTCAGAATGACCCTCTTCGGAGGTTTGATGGCTATGTCAACCAATCGGCAACCAGCAAGAAGATATCTCAGAGTGTCTTCAAGAAGGGAGACAGTGCCTATCTCTCTGGTTAGAGTCACACACACACACACACACACACACAAACATGCATATTGAGTTATTCATTGTACTCCATGCTGACTGACTAAATGAATATGCTCTATCGGCCCCCCCCCCCCCAATTCTCTCACCAGGTGATGTGTTGATCATGGATGAGTGCGGCCACATGTTCTTCAAGGACCGTACAGGAGACACTTTCCGCTGGAAAGGAGAGAACGTCTCAACGACCGAGGTGGAGGGAACTCTCAGCAAGCTGCTAGACATGAAGGATGTAGTCGTCTATGGAGTGGAAGTACCAGGTAAAATCTGTCAACACACATGATTGAATATTTGTTTAATGGAATACTGAACAGATGTATAACAAGAACCATGCTGTGTGGAATACTATAGTAATCGCAGCTGCAGTATCTTGGCTTACTGATAATCTATTGTGACATAAAGTGAATTGTACCATTTTTAAATGTCATTACATATAAAGCAGAGCTGTCGTTGAGGCTCCGCAGAGAAGAATCACAGATGACACTTTCCTGTCACTGTGATTACATTGAATATTAGATACACAAGTCAGACAGATCACAGCAGAAAACATATGAAATGCATGCTGCCACAACAGAAATAACACACAGACTAACTATTCCAAGAGAACATTAGTCTGACCTTCAACCTCAGTGGGCCACAGAATTAGTCCTCTGACAGGCCCCATTTCTGTGTGCACAGGAGCCGAGGGAAAGGCTGGCATGGCCGCCATCGCTGATCCGTCTCACTCTACTGACCTGGGGAAGTTTGTGAAGGACATGGAGAAGGCTCTTCCTCCCTACGCCAGACCTGTATTCCTTCGATTCCTTCCAGAGGTCAACAAGACAGGTAGGATTTTCTTTTCACTGCCGTTTGTCCGCTTCTGAAAATCTTGATTTAAATTTTAACTTGATTGATTTGTACAGTTTTCACATTGTTGCTTGCCGTTTGTAAACACAGCATTTAAAATGTGCCCCTCCTCTATGTAAGAAGGTGAAACCAGAAAATGTTTTTTTGCTTGAAATATGACTTAACTGAACGACATAGTTGCGATTAATTTTCTGACAGTCAGATAAATGATTAAATGACTATCGTTACAGCTCTAAATTATACTGTGTGCTCTAAATATTGCTCATTAAAAATGAACATTTGATTGAATAGTGGTTTTGTTTTACATTTTTCTAAAAGCAGTAAGACAGTGAAGTAATTCTAAGGGTCTGCGTCTGTTTCTGGCAGAAAAGCACCAGCAAGGCACTGGGAGCGCTTTATCCCAGCGCTGTATGATGGACCAGCATTGCCGCTTTTTATTATCTAGTTGGACACTATTTATTAGTTTGACCTTGGTTTTCCACCATGAGCACCAACCGGTGGATGCTTGACCTCATACTGAGCCGTCAGCGCTCAATCTGACAGCTGTAACGCAAGATGGACGTTCCGTTGGAGACAACGGCCATAAAAGCATGCACTCACCAGCAGCAATATTTATCCGCCCGACCGATCTGCTCCCACTAATGGGCTTTTCGGTCTGTGTTATGACAGTGTCTGTCTGACATATACAGCTCTAGATGGACAGGCACAGCCAAAACAAGCTTCTCCTTCATTTTCTACAGTGACGTAACCAGTGATTTTTGAACTCTCTCCTCATTTGGAACAATTGAAAAAAAGACGCTGGCACTCAGAACAAACACGTTACGTGGACACAGGCGCTAAGATGGTTAAATGGCAGCTTAATTGGCGAAGTGAAATACCTACATAATCTCTCTGTCTCTTTCCCAGGAACGTTTAAGTTTCAGAAGATGGACTTGCGTCGGGACAGCTTTGACCCCAGCGCAGTGTCGGACAAACTTTACTTCCTGGATTCCAGAAGAGGGTCTTATGTGCAGCTGGACGACGAGCTTTACCGCGCCATCCTGTCAGGAAAACACAAATTGTGATGAGCAGGCTGACCACTACACATGTACACGCACACATACAGAAAAGAAGACGATATTGCGTGACCAGAATAGCAGAATGCAGGACCATGTCCCCATAATAAAATACATATAAAGTGATAGCCATACACACTCCCTTGCACCCATACTCAAATATTTTTTTTTTGATTCTTAAAGCTACACACACATTGTATTCCCAAAACCTGTTCTTTAAAATCCCTAAAAGCAGACTTATGCACGCCACACAAACACACACAGCACTCCATCCATCCCCAGCAACTCCTCTCGCTACCTCAGCAAACACAGAGAGAGGCACAAACTTAGTATTTGGTAACTTGAAACCACCGTTCATAGCCACACAATCCCTGCCCACACAGGCCTCAAGCAGCCACGCCAATCCATCCTGGTCCATCACACCATGTGTTGCTGGGGGGGACACACCTGGGAGGGATGTGTGGAGTAGTAGTTGCCTGGCATCCAGAATGCAAAAACTACTAACTAAAGATATCCACAGACTTAAAGGATGCTGAGAAGTAAAATGGAATCAGTATAAAAAGTGTGTGTGTGGGACAACGGAGGGACCTATGAGGACCTAAACTGTCTCTCTGTTTGTCAGCCAGATTGTTTCGTAAAAGACTGGAGGCTCTACCACCGACTTCACCTGCACAATCAGCAGTGACAAACCTGCATGACAACCACAGCTTTATGAGGATAACTATATAATAATATTTCTTGCACCTGTCTGGTCTCCTTGTCTTCATTTGCACCACGCTCTACAGAGCTTGAGATGAAAATAAGCAAAGGACACCAAGGTTTTTGTTTGTTGTTTTTTTAAAAAGGGAACACCGTGTAGATGATGGGGATTTCGGAAAGCCTTTGACATGTGACCCACGGTTGCAGATGTTAATTTAGACCAGTGGTTGAAGCTGAAAGATCTAAAGTGCAATAGGGCTCCAGCGTTTGCAGTGCAATAATCAGCCGCACCACATGAGCGCTGGTATAAAACAAAGATTTGTATTTAAATATGTCTGCATCACACCAAATATATTTAAGTTGTAGTGTTTGTTTACATATTTAAGATGATATGAAAGTTGTATTGCTTTGTGTTGTTCTCTTTTGTTATAGTGAAAATGGTTGTTTTTGCTTCACGTGTATCCAAATCCGTGCTTCAGTAACTCCTGGAGTCCTCAAAAACAAAGGGGCGAAATGC
Organism: Anarrhichthys ocellatus; assembly: GCF_004355925.1. Lineage (NCBI taxonomy): Eukaryota > Metazoa > Chordata > Actinopteri > Perciformes > Anarhichadidae > Anarrhichthys > Anarrhichthys ocellatus. Next base: position 1,907,872 of record NW_022280046.1, read on the forward strand.
ACAAAGTCAAGTGATCTGACTGATTCAACCCTGGGCTAAATACACGGGGCTATTTCCATAAACAGGACTTATATACTGAGCTGACATGCAGTATGTTCGTGTGGCTGTATTGTGCAGGTTTTGTCTTATCATACGGTGTGTGTGTGAATTCTTCTAAAACATATGAAGAAGACTTGACTGAAGATAAAGAAGCACCAAATCATCTGATCGAGGAGGACTCGTGTTTTCAACAATATTCTGGTGCTAAGGAGGGATGTACTGCCAGATTCAAGAGAGCCCAAAGAGTCAAAGTCAGGAGTGGGGACATTGTCACGGCGTGGAAATGGAACGGAAGAAGAAGAGGAAATGTGCTTTGTCATCGATGTTTTGTCCATTGTTTGCAGTAGCTGTCATCAGCGGTTGTAGTAGCATGAATGAGCATCATCAACCACGCAAGCAGAGCACTGTGCCTTACTGTGAGTTCACCTCCCAGATTCACAGGCCCTGGCCCACACATAGTATCTCATGTGCTTCCTCATGTTAGACTTAATCCATTTGGCTTCTACCTACCATAATCTCTAACTTCCCTGTCACAGTAGCCTCGCAAAGCTGGCCTAAATCATGGGAGCTCATTTACTCTGAAGAGTCTGTGGCTGTCCAGCGACTGCTGCCGTCATCCTGCTGGGTGCAGGAAGAGGTTGTGTTGATGCGTCATTGGGTCCACGTTTTGCGAGGCTGCTGTCGTCGTAGCATCTTGTCTAGGACTTCTCCTTTATTGCTCTCCTTTGAGTCTCCTCTGGTCTTCGTCTAAACCCTAACCTTAATTTGTCTTCTAGACTTCTTATTTTTTTCTTATAGATATTGTTCACCCAAGTTTCCATTTGCTCAGCATCTTTACGCCTTCATCATCGGTCTGCCAACCAGCCCAATCCTTTCGATTCATCTCAAACCTCTTCCCTCTTTCTCCTCCCTCTGTCCGTGGCCATCCGACCCTTCGAGCTGGCACCTGTGTTTGATCCTCGCTGTGTCCGTCAGGTACCGAGCCTCCACTCTCAGCCATGTCTGCTTCATCTCGCTGTGCTCGTGTTCAGACAATGGTAACAAAACGGTATTTGAATACACGTCAGATATTTCCTATTTGGAGCTCATTTAGTGTTTGATGGCGGTTTCTTTTTTGAGAATCTTCAAGAGGTCTGGTGACACAAAGCTCCAACTACGCGCTCAAAAACTGTTCTCAGATATATTTTGCCGATGTGTGTTGTGCGTAGTCTGCCATTACTGCTGTGACTTTTAGTCATACTTTTTAAACTGGCCACATCCTAAGTCCTCCACAGTACAGCCAGGCTGGCCATTGCCAGCAGTGGTTGTGTAACTGGCTGTAGTGTCGAGGACTTATTGTTCTTCATGAGTTTTATTGCGCCAATGCTTTGGTTATTTTGTCTTCTGCAAACTGATTCTCGATATGTTTAAACGGCTTTTCCTTAGTTCGACCTTTGCACTGACTGACACAGGTGAGCTCGACAGCTGCGGTCTGCCGCAGTGATCGTCAAAGTCGCTCTTACCTATCGTTTGGGAGGAAAAGGCCAACAAAGCCGTTTGACAGACATCTAGATTCATCTCTGCTTCCTCTGTGGGTCAATGAGTCGCTCTTTCACTTTTATTTATTCTTTGATGATGAGTGGGAAATGTGCTCATGAATGTCTGAAAAAGCAAATGAGTGACCGATGATGATGTTGTGAAGTAAAGGTTATGTATCTAAGGGAACACAGTTTGGCTGTTATGATGCTTGTGGCTGAGGGTTGTCAAACCTGACCAGTCCCACAGCAGAGCGCTCTGAATAAGATGTTTCCACTTCTTCTTTTTCTTTTTTTCTTTTTTTATGAGTTTAAATTATTATTTTTTGAAGGAACTGTTAATTATACCTTGATTGTTTCACTGCTATATGTTTTGTTTTTGCTTTTGTTTTCTTTGCGTGAAATCATAGCATTTGTGATTTTGGTATATATATATATATATACTAGTGATATAACGGGATTCATGCATGAGTGTAAGACAATCGAAGGGCAGTTGTGTTTTCCTAACTTTTTTTATAAAAGGCACTAGGAAACAGCCAGGGAGCAACCTTTGCTGGATCCAATTGGTGTGATAATAGATGATTTAAAAAGTCCATGGCAAACCAGATGAGTCAGCTGAAGGGAGTGAGTGCTCTGTGGTGCAGGGTGACGCCTGTTTGACTAGACGGGGCGCTGTGTCCTTTATCAGACAGAGAGAGAGAGAGAGCTGTCGTTTAATGAAAAGACCTCATGACTACAACTAAAACTACTGTAGATGGAAATGTGTTGGTGAAAATGAAACCACACATGATATATTTATAAACCACATTTGAAATAGATTTAAATGTGTTAATATGCCTGTTGATATTTTTATTATTATTATTATTGGTTGAAATCAATTGACCCTGTTTCTTTCATATATTATCATCTGAGAGACAAATTAGCCATTTCTTCTAGACCCTCTGCATATTTTGAATTCATTACATGATACATTAAAATAATTTAAACCCAGCCCCCCAAATACACTGAGACTAAAAATGTTGTCGAGCCATGCTGATCGATGTGAATATCAGTTGACATTAAACCGTCACCGGTAGCTCATACTGAAATCAGTCAAGATATCTCTGATTGCACTGTTTAAAAAAAAAAAAAAAAAAAAAAAAAAGACTAGTGATCTAAGAGCAAGTCACCTCTATGGTCACAGTTGAGTTTGGCATGTGGAGATCATTACTCACCAGACCGTGATCCAGAAACCCCGGCTGTGTCTCTGGTCCCGCTGTCCCTCATGCCTCTGATCAACATTTTCTCACACTGCTTTTTGCACTTTTTGTTTGTCTGTTTTTTTTCCCCTGTCGTGGTCCTCAGGAACATCAAGCAATGCTAGAGAAGGAAACGAGTTTATACGCATCTGCCTATATGTGTGAAAGTTGTTGTTTTTTTTTGTTTTTTTT
>NW_022280046.1:1910864-1913974 GCF_004355925.1 Anarrhichthys ocellatus
GTTTGTGCTTCCGAGTGAAGTGGTGTAGTTCACTTTTGAACACCAGGGGGCAGATACTGCACCTGACTGCACATCAGTATGTTCCTACTGTGAACCAGAGTTTTCAAAACAAGCTAATATCAAAGCTATCTATGTCACCTAATATCACACAGCACGTATGATAATCAGGATACTGTGAGGAATCTGGTTAAAGACGCTTTGTGTAGAATCAGGAAAACAGTGACTCTGGTGGTACTTTCAAAAGAGACACATGTGGCAGACAGCAATCTGGCCTTTTTCCTGGTAATTATCAGTTGTTAAATTCTGACATGTATTGATTGGTTGTTTGTTTTAGCTTCAAATTCTGAAGTCCAATGATTCATTGCTGATTATATGGATTGCACACACTCGGGCAAAGACACACAAAGATGAGATAAGAAGACAATCCGAACTTCGCTCTTGTAGTTTTGTGTTTGTTGCGGGAGGGTATTTACAAAACCCAAACATACGGTGTGTGTTTGACCCAGAGGGACTGACATGATGCAGAGAGCGGTGAGTGCTGTGTCTCTGCTGGTCTTGGGGTCGGCCTGGCTCGTGCACACGGCCCCTGTCCTTATAGAACCTTTCATCCTCACACAGGAGAACTTTGATCTGGCCCAGGTGAGTTGGTTGAAATACAGATTTTATTGTTTTATTCATAAATGGAAACAATTCTTTTGCCCTATTTTTCCCCTTTCTCCCATGCATATTTTTGTCTTGTTCAATGCTTTGCTGAAGAGTAAATATGTCTGTGTCCCCTGCAGTTCATGGGGAAGTGGTATGAGGTAGCAGTGGTTTCTACTTGTCCTCACTACATGCAGCGTAAGAGGGGAAACCCCGTCATTGTTGCACTGGAACTGCAACATGTGGCCTCTGATGGCAACTTCACAATGACTGCCACTAGTTTCAGGTCAGATTTACATGCTTTCTAGTAGTTTAAGATGCTATACCATGCAGTGTAACCTGTGCCGTGTTTGCATGCATGTAGGAATGGCTCATGTAAACTGACGTCTACAGATTATGGTTTGACCAACACTCCGGGACGATTCTTCCACCATGTTGCAAGTATGTTTCTCAGACTTTCTTCCTCTCCCCATCCTTTTTTTTTTTTTTTAAATGTTATGTTCTGTTCATTTCTTTTACACCACATTAACAAGGTAATGCTCAACTAAATCTGGCAAGCAAAGCATTGTGAACACTTTCCTTTCTGCAGGGTTCAGGGCAGATGTTGATTCCTTCGTGGTTCATTCCAACTATCATGAGTACGCAATGATTCTTCTGCTGAGCACAGAGAAACCATCAGGAAATAAAACCACCGCATTCAAACTTTATAGTGAGTGACAATTGCATCTATCGATATGTTAATTTGTTGTACTTTTTATATGGAAGTGATTTTTATTCACTATATGGATCAGTCTATGTAATGGTAATTCTGTCTTCTTCAGGTCGAACTATGAGTGTGAGGGCTACTGTGCTGGATGACTTCAAAACGCTGGTCAGGCAACATGGTGTGAGTGATGACGCTATCATCATGAATCAGAACAAAGGTGACACACTACTGATGGTACCAGGTCTAACTAAAACTCTCCCCAAAGTCTGAAACATGAATTACAGTTACTACTGTCGGACTTTTTTGACACCCAAAGACAAATGTTGTCTACATATAAAACAGAAACCCGTCTCTTCCCAGGTGTGTGTGTGTTCCAGGTGAGCGGGTGACACAGCCCTTCACTGCTCAGCCTCAGGTACGTGCGTCACACAGTGATGTGCTGAAATGACATTTGCATACTGTAACTACAGATCTGTATTTGTATGAATCAGTCACAGGTTGTGGGGACCATGTATTTGCATCATCCAGATTTTTGTTCCCAAGAGGTGGAAAAGAAATACGGTGCTACCTGTGGTTCCTGCACAAGAGGAGTACGTTGGTAATGTTTGACCAGGCGAGGCCAAGCGACTCACTGTTTAAAGGTGCATAATATGAAATTGGGAGCATTTTGATTGCCTCTCAACATGGTGACGCCTGAGCTGGCTACTCATAGCTAGCTGCTCACAGCGCTGACAGTAAAACCTACGACAAACGTGCCGACAGAGCTAGCTATATCTTTTGGCATAAATAGTTGTTTTCTGCTGTATTACTGCTTTGAATCCTGTTCATGCACCTTTTAACGGTTACTTAAACACTGATACATGTTTAATTCTACTATTTCCACACATCAGTCCATGGGAAGAGAATTGTGAATTATCAAGGGTCTTTTTTCTGCATTTTTTTTGTCTTCATTTGTCGAATAGAGAGATGACAGGAAATGAGGGGAGAGTCATGTTGGAAAAAAAAAAACTACAGCAGGCATTTTCATCAAGACTTCTAAATATCAGATCCTAACACACGCTCTGAAGCATGCAACTGTGATGAAAAACAACCATGACACATATTGTATTTCTGTACAGTTTTAGCATAATAATAAATGCTTGTTTACCGTTACAGGGTGACAGATCATGTGGATTGACGGAAGAGGAGGATCATCATCACACAAGCCGCTGTCATGACATTTTCCTCAATGGATACAAAGACACTTGTCAGTGCGGGCTTCATATAGGATACAGCTGTATAAACACCATATACTACTATATCACCATTGTATTTTATTGGCATGTAGATATGTTTGGTGCGCAAAATTTGTAATGTAGGTGCTTTGGAAATAAAGTGAAACCCATACTGTATATCTTGTACGGCAATGTTTTAAAATACTGATGACATATTTGTCTAAACCTCTCATTTTTAAAAACATTAAAGAAACTAAAGAGTGTAAAAAGCCAAGGAATCTTATTAGTGCTCTATTGATTATTAGGAACCAGTAAGAACTTATGTCACCATGATAAAAAAGAAATTGGGTGGTAGCCATATGTATTCTCTCTCTCGTCTTTGATTGTTTGTTTTACTGATGCATGGAGGGAACTCTGCTGTGGGTCCTTCTAATGCAAAATGAACAAGTTCTCTTTGGATGAAAGCAATAGCCGAGGCCTGGTAAAAGAATGCAATGCTGACTACATACATTTGTGTGAAAAAGTGTTTGCCCCCTTCCTGATTTCTT
>NW_022280046.1:1918974-1931237 GCF_004355925.1 Anarrhichthys ocellatus
AAATTTGTTTGATGATCTGAAACATTTAAGTGTGACAAACATGCAAAAAAATAAGAAATCAGGAAGGGGGCAAACACTTTTTCACACAACTGTACCTGTAAAATGTAAATATGATTTTATCATATAAAGTCATCCAACAGCATTGTCAAATCTGAGGTGCTTAGTATTTGAGACAATTGTTGTTCTTTCTTCCAATAAAAACATATATAACACAAACACAATACATGATACAATATCATGTTACTTATTGGTGTCTCAGATCATGGCATGTATTGATTTGTTAATGTTGCAAAAGTTCAATGTGTACTTGGTCAGTGGCAAGTCAGAGCACAAAGTGAGAGACAGAGAGCAGAACTTTGCTCTTTCAGTTGTTTGCTTTCTGCTTGGCTGTGGGAGTGAGTGCACTGCACTCAAAACAGGTCAATGCCCTGTCCCCATTTGAATAGTTAAGAGAGGAAAGAAACAGTGAGGAGGAGGAGGAACTTTTCCTGGGATTCAGTGCCTCAGACATCAGTCCTCTCAGAGACGAGTGGACAGACAGGCCGATAGAATGCAGAAAGCAATGATTCTGGTTTCTCTGCTGGTCCTGGGGTGGTCCTCGACACTTCAGGGGGTCCCTGTCCTCCCAGACCCTCTCTACCCCACGCAGGAGAACTTTGATCTGGCCCGGGTGAGTTCTGCAAACTTGCATGTGTTGTTTTGAACTCATACATTCAGTATAAAGAGGGAAAAGGCTGTAACGCAGTACTTATGTCTGTTAGATTAATAACCTTTACTTAATATTTCCATTAAACAAAACTACTTTGTTAGGTTTCGTAAAAAACACCATGGTTTGGCTTAAAATGACTACGAAATTGAAATAAAACTAAACAAAAATGCAATAAAAGTTCTTGATTCAAACAGGACACAAACAGCAGTCTCCTGTTTTTTTTTTGACCCATCCACCACCTTGACATCCACCCTACTCAGCGGAGCTCAGCGGACTAATTTTAAGTTCATTTGTGATACGTCAAACGCAAATGTAAATCACGACAAAATATGTTTGGCTCGAAACGTAAATCACAATGCAGATTCGTTGTATGGGAAAGCAATTTTTAGGAGAAAGGGCTGTTCAGGCAGAGGAATTTTTCATATTAATGACCTAAAAATTAAGAATAGAAGATCAAATCTAATGTGATCTGTGCGTGTGAAATGTGTGTGAAAAGTTAAAGCAGTTTGGACTAAAGACGGCATTACATCGAGGAAAAGTCAAGTATAAGTTCACTAAGCACACATGAGTAAGTGTTACGTCATCTGTGTGAAGTGAGATTTTGTGTACTGAAGTTTAATTTGATTGTAAGATTTATTTTCTTCTATTTATTGCCCATTTCAATTATAGTTGTTATGTGTATTATTACACATTTACACATTACGGTACCTATTTCTAACAGTTTTTTGGAACATGGCATGATGTTGCTGTGGCAAGTACGTGTCCCCACATGAAACGTGAAGAGGGAGATCCAGCCATCGGTAAACTGGTTTTGCACACCGGCACCACTGAAGGCAAACTCAAGATGACTCGCCGTATGCTGAGGTTTGTAGGAAGTGCATGCATCACACATTTACACGCACTTAGACGCAAACACACACTTACACACCAACGGACCAAGGCAAACGTTTTTTGAGAGCTGGAAAAAAACAAATTAAAATATACCGATATGCTTTAGTAAATTCAACAAGTTATCCTAACACAGTCTGAACTTTGACTCTCTATAAAAAAAATTTGTACTTGTTTTAGGAAATTTGGTTATTCCAAGATGAGATATGAGATATCAAGGAGAAAAAAACATGAATGTGTAATTAACAAAGACAGATATTATGTAAATCGTGCACACACATTGGCTAATCCTGGCAGTGTATTGGTCCGACGACATCTCAGAACAATGTCCAAAGTGTAAAACCCAATGGTGGAAGTTGACTAAAGTACTCAAGTACAGTTTTGGAGTACTTATACTTTCCATTTTCTGCCACTATACACTTCTGCTCCATTACTTTTCAAGAGGTACTATTGAACTTAACTGTTTTTATTTGTCAGTTTTGGTTATAGTTACTTTGTAGATTTAGGTATACTATACAAATAAATGATGATGAATTATTACAGATCAGGCTAGTACTTTTACTTTTGGTACTTCTGTCATTTTACTTCAGTCAAATTTTGAATGCAGAACTTTTAATTGTAACAGAGAATTTCTACATTGTGGTATTGCTACTTTTACTGAACTAAAAGTTCTGACTACTTCACTGGTAAAATGTAAAGGTGACAGTTTCTACTGTGTATTATAGATATATAGAATGTCTTGTTTTTTTGGATGTGTGCAGACAAGGAACATGTAAGGAGATCACTGGGGACTATGAGTTGACCACCACACCAGGACGATTCTCCTACCATATTGCAAGTATGTCTCCCTCTGTTTAATGCTGCAGTGACACAGCTCTCTGTTCACTTCATTTCGTCCATGAAGTTTTTACAGGTGATTATCTCCTCTGTCCTTTCCACAGGGTGGGGCGCAGACGTGGACGCCTACGTGGTTCACACAAACTACAATGAGTATGCAATAGTGATAATGAGCAAAAAGAAAACATCGGAGGATAAGAGCACAACAGTAAAGCTTTACAGTGAGTGGAGACTCTCGCTCTAACATCTCAAGTATTAGATTCCATTTATTTGATTCAAGTATCACGATTTCCCGCCTCGTGTATGTTAAGATAGACCATCTTCTGGGATGTGAATACATTTTATTCAAACCACTTACATCATGTAAAAGTTTTCGTTTCTGCTTCATCTGAATTGCTCTGTCCTCTTCAGGTCGAACTATGTCTGTGAGAGACACTGTGCTGGATGACTTCAAAACACTGGTCAGACAACAGGGAATGAGTGATGACACTGTTATCATTAAGCAGGATAAAGGTACAACACCGATTATCACACACATACTGTACTTGCACAGACCTCTAAATACTATTAGATATTTAAATGAGATATTTTACCATCAGTGTTCATGAAACTGGAAATTGTTTTTGCAGCATACAAACATAAAACATAAGCGCAATAAAACTAGAATAACACATTAAAAGAATACATTGTTTGGCTATAAAATGCATGCGTATCTATGACATGTTTTCATTCAAAATATTCGCAGGAGACTGTGTTCTTGGAGAGTTGGTGGCAGAGCCTCCAAATCAGCCTGAGCCTCAGGTAATCAAACGAATGTACAGAATTCAGGACAAACTATCATTGAGGCATTGCTTTCACATGGCTATCAACATGGTGATGGTTGAGCCAGCAGCTAGAAGCTAACAGGGCTAACAGTGCTAACTGTGCTGGAATGGTAACAGTGCTCACAGAGCAAACAGTGTTACCTGAAGGGGGAACCGTAGAGTGGGTGCAACATTTCCGCGTCAACGCAGTGTATCAAGTAAAACTACATATGTATTAGCACCAGAATGTACAGATTCTGCAAGTAATAAATAAAAGTACTCATTGTAAAAAGTGTCCTTTTCGGAGTATGTCAATGTGGACAGTGCATTCAATGTTGTTGCTTTTTTAAGACATCTATAATGTTACTATTCTAATTAAATGCAGCAACTATAATGTAGTTCTGAGTTGCGTTGCTGTCTCAAAGGATTTTCAAACACATTTAAGTGGAATATTTGGGGTTCAGGTGTCTTTGTATCTCTAACCGAGTCTGTCTGTGATACAGCGGATGAAGAGAAACGTGGTGCCTTCTTTGGCGACTGCAGACGTTGAGGGTTCTGGTTATGATTCACCTCTATTTAATGCAACCGGTAAGTGATCCACTTTCTAGGTTGAATAACCCTGATACGCTTAGATAGCATTGCCCATTTATGAAAATGTATGTGCGTTAAATGTAAGATGTAAGAGCCTGATACTGATGCTATAACTAATGTGTATCTCTCCTTACTCGTGCTATATATCTCTCCCTCTCCCCTCCTAGAGTCCTGTAAAGCAGCATCAGATACAGGACCATGTTTTGGGAGATTGCCGCGTTACCACTACAACTCCTCCTCAATGAGCTGTGAACTCTTCTTCTACGGAGGGTGTTTGGGCAACCAGAACAACTTTTTAAACGAGAGAGAGTGTCTGCAAAGATGTCGCACCGAGGGTGAGGAATGGAATACGAAACGTAACATCTGCATATGATGATCAAACAATACATACACTATCAATATGTGGCCCATTGCCAGTTTATTCTGTGTCCGTGCACTGTTAAAAAAAAACCTCTTTGAATACATTAAAATACATTCCGTCTCCCCAGCTGTGTGCCGTCTGCCCATGGTGGCCCAAGCCTGCACAGGCCAGCCACCCATCTGGGCCTTTGACTCCACCGCCGGTCTGTGCGTGCCCTACAAACAAGGCTTCTGCCAGGGCAACGCCAACAAGTTCTACAGCAAAGCTGAGTGCAACGAGTACTGTGGGGTAATGAATGATGGTGAGTTGATAAAGTCAATATAAAACACACACAAAAAAAAAACCACACACCACACTTCCACTAGCATATGATAAAAACATTTTGTGTATTTTTGCTCATTTCCAGAGGGAGAACTCCTGAAGGCCAACTGAGTGAGATGAGGAAACATCGCTGCTCATCTGAACTCACCACATAGAGATGCAACATGAGGCAGCACCATATAAGGCGCCCGTTAGCGAAATATGATTTTGTCTCAGCATTTACAGAATATGTGAAGTTATATCACAACAGATCGGCAATAAAACAAGTCATAACTCTGTTCGCCTGGTGTTTCTTGTTTGTTACTGTTATTAGCCCATTTGTTTTGTGCTGATGCAGTTGCTTCCTGGCAAATCACAAATACATACAAAAATGATGCAAGACAAAAACCTGGACATGCTCCCTTTTCAGCTCCTCATTCAAGAAATAAGTTGTATAATCACATATACAAGCAGACTATTGGACAGACATGACCTCGCAGGTTTTAGCAAAGATGAATGGAAGGTCATTAAAGTTATTACAGATGTTGACAACAAACTGATAACATGCTGTGGTCATGGATATAGGTTACTCCTATGGTCCAGATAAAAAAAAAAAACTACTGGTTTAAATATCTTCAATCGAATAAACAAGAGGGGGCTGTAAGTTATCTGCTGGATATTATGTGCTAAGTTAGAATGTTTCCATGTTTCAACATTTCCACTCACTTGGATCAAGAGTTATTTATCTAATAGGACGAGTTTATTACACTTCTCTGACCCTGTGAATGTTTGCTGTGTGGTGGCGTGACAGAACAATGTGCATTACCAGCAAAACAGATCAAGTAGTAGGGCAACATGACCTCGTAGTTTTAAATTCTGATAATGTAACAGGAAAGCTTGTCTGTGCAACTTTAATTTAAGTATCGTCCCTCCTATTAATGTTTATTTGTGTGTTTAGTAAAGATTTTGGACACATTTGTACTTCAGTTTGGTTTGTTTCATAAAATATAACCAGTCTTGCACTATTTGTAGATTATATGGTGTTTTATTTTTATTATCTCTTGTAAGGCTGCCATGCTGGTTCTTTATATCAACAGTGAATAACAGGTTTGTTTTTCAAGCCATATGTCTGTTTTAATACAGTAACATTGTATGCAGAATTGTATTGTTGTTTCAGATCCAGACTTAAAATGTGTATTAATCAGAAGGGTGTGATTTTTTTTTAATCTTTGAATTAATGCTGCAGATATTTCAACAACAGAGCGAAATAAAGTGGTCCGGATTTATTTTATCACTTCATAGAATGTGGTTAAACTTCAGTGGCGAGCATGAATAAGATAACAGAATTTGTGATGTTGTCAACCAATTTGGAGAAGTGATTAACCTAATCTAATCAAGTCCTAACTAATGGTCATCTTCCCCTCTCTGTCCCATGTCCTGTATCGCTCTCTTCCTGTTGAGGTCTGTAAAGAAGAACCAGAAACAGGTCCATGTTTGTGGGCTTCTGAACGTTACCCCTCCTCAATGACAGGTCTTCATGGAAGGTGTGAGGGCAACCTGAGCAACTTTATTAATGAGACAGAGTGTATGCAGCAATGCCACTGCACCTCTTTGTCACTGCAGTTTCTCTGTATCTGGCAAATGTAGTAATGACTGTCAACATGTCCTTGATTGTTAAATAATTTAAATAATAATAAATAATATTTTTTTTTAACTGATGCAGCAAAATTCACATACCAAACACATGACTACAGTTGACAAAACCTGCTGATTCGTCATTCCACTTAAGACGACCCATCTTTGCAACACGACTGTGAGATGTGTTTCCTGAAGACAAACTGAGATGAAGAAACTGAACGAGCCCACATACTGGTTTAAGTAAGCAATTGTTGTTGTTTTTACTATGAAACCTAAAATGCATTTATAGTTTAGTTATTATTTTTGGATTATGTGTGTGTGTGTGGGGGGCGGGGGGACTAAATATGTGAAAAAAGGAAAGAAAATTGTTGTGCATTGGCCAGAAGTCGGCAGTAGTGCACTTCTGCATGACAGCCTCTAATAAAAACTAAATCGTAGCAAGGTCAAACATTTAAGAATTTCCCTCAGTACAGATTTACAGGCAGCTTCACCTACATTGTGTTTATAGCTACCGTTAAACTCCATCAGATAAATATCTGACATTGAAGGTGTCGATGTTTACTGTTAGAGAATGACATGTTTCAGGGGTCATGTTCTGTAAATCCTTGCGAAAAGATCTGAGTGTGTGTTCAATGTGAGAGCAAGATCTTCCTTGCAAACCAAATGCAGGGCAAAAAACACGATAGTGAATGGCTCCACTGTTCCCCACAAACTCATCTGATGTAAGGTAACGAAACTGTAGTCTACCTGACGACAGCTAGTAAACTGGAAGAAAGTAGCGCATGGTGAGTCCTTTCGTATCGATAACGTGACGTTACATTTGCGTAATTCAATATAAATCCGCTTGTCAACACAATTAAAAATAAAGTCGACTGTATATTGGAGAGCAACATGACAACCTAGCACTGAGGTTCGAGCTAGCCGTAAGTGAGTCAGTCACGAGCTAACCAGTGTCACGTCCCCAAAACTAACCGACCACCATTGTTTGGGCTTTTAGTTAGCTCTTACATCACAAACAGCCGAGCAATGTTTTAAAGATGAACACACGCAAACACGTGTCATTACACGGTTTGCTTGATTTGTTTGTGTCAGACAAGCTAATGTTTGCTAACACATAGCATGAAAGCAAAGCACTCCAGGAAGTGATGTGTGTTCTGTTACCACTAGGTGGGGGTAGAAGATAAGTTACACAAAAACAAAAGTCTGGTTCTTCTGTTCCTCCATCCCCTGAAAGAGGTGCTTCTCCCCTCATAGTGCTGCACGCTTTAATCTGCATCAAAGCAACATTTAGGCCGGGTAACAAGTCATGAGAGAAAGACATAGCATTTTCCTTGGTGTATGTATATGTATATGTCTATGTATATTGTTGGTTTGAGTAGTTCAGAAACTTCTCATGTACTGTGATTTCCATTGTCAAATTACTTGGCTTTTTTAATAGATTTTGAACATATTTTAATACTTAATCATCAATGCTCAATAATCTATGGACTTTAACATTTAAGCGTTGATGTTTTTTAGCCTTAAGGCCGGCTGTTGCAACTTGCAACGTTTTCACGGAATCCTCTAAAAAATGAAGAAAAAAAACTCCTCATTATTTTATTGATCAGAGGCTTGCAAAATACAGTTTAAAAAGGAGGGAACATTCTACATCAGTGAAATCAATTCTTGGGTTTCAGAGGGTTACGCCTGCAGGCATTTAGACGGGGAGATAAGACATCCTCAGACTGGAATCAAGTCTCACAGCCAGCTGGTGTCTAACACTTCTCAGTCCGCTGTTACTGTGTGTGTGTGTGTGTGTGTGTGTGCACGAGTGATAATCAGCAAAACTGGTTCATGATCATCAGATGATGAACAGTTTTCCTTGATTTTGGTGTAGTCTTCTTGTACAGTGACATTGTTCAAGACTCTGCAAAGTTGTTATTGCCGAAATTCACTTAGGGCAAATGCATGAACTCACAAGTCTTGTGTAGGTTATTGTATCTTGGCCTAAAAGCTATAAGTGCAGTTGCTTTACCATAGCACCGTATGTGGTACATATGTAGCAAATAAAATGATCTTTCCTCTCATGTTGTGACGGTAATGTATTTAAGCAAATGTGGCGGTCTTATTCAAAGTGTTGTTTTGTGTGCCTTCCCTCATTAGAGTGACAGCAGCACACCATCCGGTGGACAGAAATGGACCGTATGACTCCAGAGGCAGCGGGTATGTATCACAGTTTTATCACACCGTTCTCTTGCCAATATTGAGCATAGAAACAACACACGAGGGTTAAATGTAGAGTGAAAGTACAGAATGATTTGTGTACAGACTCCAACAGTAATATCACACGGGGCTCTTGGGGGTGTACAATGATATCAGCATCATCACTCGTGTTTTTCACTGTAGAGTCTGTCGGTATGTGCCGCTCCACATCCTGGAGAGGTTAATTAACATGCAAACACTGCTTTAACAAGCATCGAATCCTGCAAGTGCTTGTACTCTCTTCATTTTCAAGATTCTGTCGTAGCACCTGTTGAAAGGTTTTTTTTGGGGGGTTTTTTGAAGCTCCTACTACAAAACACAAAAGGAGAGAAGTACTTATCGAAGAATGTTGTGGCATCCTTCCAGTGGAGTTGAGCCACACATGCACAACCTCTGCCAAGTCACACTGAAGCCGTTCTGGTGGCTGTAGTGACACCAAATGCCCCATTTAGACACTTGATCTTTGTGTTTCCTTTATTTTGGCAGCTGCCTGGCAACAGGCAGTTAGACCTGCCTGTGGATTTAATCTCTGTCTAATTTGACTGAAATCTAAGTGCAATTTTTGATTGTTTCGTAAGGATGGGATTTTAAGATAGTGTATCATTACCTTAAAATCCACTTGGTTTAAATACAGTGTTTTCTTGTATTTCAAGTGATCTTGTGCCAAAAAAAATGAAGAAAAACAATCCCCCACCCGAAGGTGAATGAGTGCACTGTATGCGTGTCCGTGTATTTGTATATGGTGATGATGGCGGTTATTATGTCGCAATGAATGGGGAGTCTCCAACTCTGTCATTCATCCACCAGCTAAAAACTCTAAAGAAGCTGCATGCTTCACATTCCCCTGCTCTCCTCACCTCTCCTCACACGAGCAGCGAGACTGAAGTGGGTTGTGGTGTGTGTGTGTGTGTGTCTGTGTGTCTGAGTCCCTGTGCACGTACGCGTGTTCGCCAGTGGGATGAATGGACTGGAGTGGGGTGTATAATCAGAGAATCCCGGAGAAAAGCAAAAGGAAAACTCTGTAGCTATTCAAATTCTTGAAATTAAAGGACCTTTCAGAGGACCGTTGCAGTGTTTTTGCATGTCTTAGCCCATTTGCTACATATCCAGTCTGCTACGATGTTGGCTGCTTTTACATTAGCGTGTTGGTGTGATACTGAAGAGGAGGTTGATTTTAAAAGCCTGTGCTGCATTGCCATGCAACAGTTCAGCATATTTAGATATTACAGTCATTGAGATGGATTAAGAAGCAACTTCTTCTAACTGGAAATAGATTTTTATATCAAGAGGAAACTATTTAAAATAACTTATTGTCGGGAAGATTAGAAATGCATTTACAAAAATCAGAAACTAATATATATTTTTAAATGAATGCATGATGTGCACTCAATGGGTCATAACTAGGATCGGATAGGATCACGGTTTTTGAGTCACGGTTCGGATCATTTTTCGGATCAGCAAAGAAAAGGGGGGGGGGGTGGACATATATAGCTTTGCTTTCCATTTATTAACTAAAAGAACTTCAAGAACCCTGAAAGCAAATAACTTTGGGCTATATATAGATTTAATATTTAAGATATTTATTTTCAAAAAGATGAGAATATCTACATTATCTGGGGAAAAGGTAGCGCCAGATGTGTGTCTGTGTGACTCTCACAGAGGGGGGCGTGTCTGCAGCACCGGACTTTAAATCTCCACTCCTCCGTGATGAGATGTCAGTCTTTCCTTTTCATAGAGGAACGATCTTCAAAGTGGGTGTGTGAGTGGATTTCGTAGCGTGGCTCAAGCACTTTGACCAAATTTTGAAATCCTTTGTTTTCCACAACGGAGTGTCCCCCGTCGCTGACAGACCGGGATGGTGTCTCTTCATATGTGTGGACATGCCCGATGTATTGCCGTCGTCGTATGTCTTTCTCTTTAAACACCTACATACCGTAGCGCCTTTGTCCAGCACCCTCATCCCGTCATTATAAGTTACAGGGAAGCTAAATATGTGACTTAAATGGCGCCGGGGGCTTCTCAAGTTCCTCCGCTCGCCAAGACTTTCACCGTTAAATGCCTCTAACACGCTCCGATCACATGAACACACTACTGCTTTATATCTGTCCGCTGACACACTGCATTGATATTCGGGGACTTGTTACTTGAAAAGGAACAGCAGCAGTAAAACTGTATTATACACACTATGATAATTAAACTGTAGATCCGAAACCGTGAGGGGTGATCCGAAACCGTGAGGGGCGGTCCGAAACCGTGAGGGGCGGTCCGAACCGATCACGGATGGATCCGTGACAGTGACAGTGGAAAAGGATTCTGGTTTTGGCAAAGAGGAGATCATTTTCAAATCACTGTGCGTTTTTTCTAAATGGCACACAAAGACCAGTGAATCTAACAAGGGAGGAGGCCAAATGCAGAAGCAAGTGATAAATAATGAGCGTGGGAGTGAAATACAATCATACAATCAAAGAGAAGCAAAGTGACTGGAAAAAAAACAAGCTGAAGTAGAGATTGTGCAGCTGGAAGACAAATGGAGAATAAATATTCTCAGGCAGGTAAAGTTAATGTCTAAGAGGCAACATGAAAGAGACTAAAAGTGTCCGGCCAGGAGAGAGAGGCAGTAAAGAAAGAGGCCAACACAGAGAGAGGGAGAGGTCTTGTGCTCTGCTTTCCCAGGCTGTGCATCAGGAAGGTTGTATTTTTTTTACACCATGACCACCACATAGCCCTTTCCTGGGGAAATCCGAGACAAAATCGAGAGAGGCTGCTGCAGGGAGGGAGAGGAGAACAGGAAAACTAGCCCTGGGAAGAGGGGGGGGAGGAGGGAGGGAGGTAGGTATGGTAAAGCCCACACAGCATGAGCGACAGAGAAAGAGCTGGAGCTTTTGGGAAGTCTGAGTGGAACGCACGCACAGGCAGATAGACACAAAACGTGCACGCACGCTTCCATCTCCTCTTGTCTCCGGGCTCTTTTACTCACCGTGGCTGAGAGTCTTCTGCGGAGTGTCTCGGCCGCAGATTCAGCCGGAATGCAGAGCTAATGCCGGGTTCCTCTACTATCCAACCGGCCTCAGCTGTTAATCCGATGTTATGGCTGCTCTGCTATGCCTGTTATAGAAATAATATTTGACATTATGACTACTCGGCTATGCCTGTTTTAAATAACAATATTTCCAGTGTATCACATTACCTGTCAGCTAAGATTTAGCTTGGACACAAAACAAGGTATTCCAGGACAAAGTTTTACCTTTTTATTGACATGACCAGTAATTATGAGACCAAACTTTTATTTATAAGGTGATAGCCGTTATAGCCAGGCAACATTGAATGGAAGAGTTGATAAACAACAATTGTAGTAAGAGTTAAATTTTCCCAAATCAAAACTTTTTACTTGAAGGCTCAAAAGACCTGAACAGAAAACCATCAGGTGCCTCACATGGTGAAGAAAGAAAAACAAATACTTTAAAGGCTGATTTCTTGACAGGTTGATAGAGGTCAAAGGTCAGAGTGAAACCCCACCTCGTGTGTGTGTGTGTGTGTGTGTGTGTGTGTGTGTGTGTGTGTTCCCCCTCAGGTCTTGACCCTGCCGTCCTGAGAGACCAACTCTTCGAGCTATGGAACCGGAAAGATCTGCAGACGGTGAGGGTCACTTTCAGAGCGTGTGTCAGTTCCACACATGCAATATTGAGTGTGTGTGTGTGTGTGTGTGTGTGTGTGTCTGTGTGTATGTATGTATGTATGTGTGTGTGTATTTGCAAAGGAAGAGAGTTGGAGTCTTTGTGTGTCTGCAAGAAACACTTGCACAGTAAGGAACGAACGAGAGAGAGAGAGATCTTGCATACCGGCATGTTTAAATGAAGCTCACCTGTGTGTGTGTGTGTGTGTGTGTGTGTGTGTG
>NW_022280046.1:1931337-1945931 GCF_004355925.1 Anarrhichthys ocellatus
TTAATGAGGAAACCAGAGTGTCTGTCAGTAGGAGGAAGGAATTTGCGTTGCACAAAATGAACTTGAGATCTGTGTGAGGAGGATATTGAGTGGATGACATCTGTTTTGCAAATTAAGACGGAGCCCCAGCCCTTCTCACACAGATATTATTTTCTTGTGTCGGACGTTTCTAATGCCAGAGTGTGCATTCTTCACAAACCTCTGTGTCTGCTGCGCGCAGAGAGGGAAGTTAGCCGTTTGTCTTCACCGGCTACTGTGTTTCAGCTATTATAAAAAGCTTATTTATAGCATATTTTCTACACTTGGTTCTTCCTTGAATATGCCACTCTAAGACTGTTGTTTTATTTTATTTTTTTAAAATGGTAACTCAGCCCTCTATAATCACTAAAATGTTCTTTTACACACAAATCATTATATTTAATTGATTCCAAACTAAAACCAAACAACTGTGATTTGCGCACAAATGAAGGAGACCATCGTGACCGACATGCTGCAAAGGTTATGTGTAATATGAATGATGCACCTAGGGTTCAGATTTAAATAAATCCACCTAAAATCCAGATTAAAAAGACGATTGTGCTGTAATGTTTTATGCATTTCCCTTTTCCCTCGCTTACATTTTGGCTTTAAGTCGCACTACTACTTCCCCTCTCTCTCCCCCCACAGCTACATTTGGCAGCCCACCGGGGATTTTCAAAGCTGTCTGAGCCTCTGGAGGCTTTGCTGACAATCCTGGAGGGCTGTCCGGGCAGACAGAAGGGTCGGAGCCACACCCTCGGCCATCACATCCTCGTGGAATTCCTGACGTGGATGAAGGAGCATCCTCAGGTAAACGAGATTCACAAACCAAACCCTTTTTTAAATCAAAGAAATGTACCGCAGACCTCTACTGCAGCACTTCTACAGCACAAGTCCAACCTGCTTCAGCAGTTTAATACAGTTTAGTTTTTTTCCCCAGGTGACTCTGAGCTCACTCTTAGAGCAGCAAGCACTGGCACTTCAGCAGCGAGCGCTGACCTTAACGACGGATACCCAGCCCGCCTTTGTCGACAATCTCACTAACATCTACCAGCTCGACTCCCTGGATCCAGCCATTCTCCGATCGAACATCATGAGGTTGCACGCTCTTCACTGCTACAAAGAGGTGAGTTCCTCGTTTTGATGTTTTCAGACAAAAAACATCCGACACTGCGCTGATTTATTCTTTCTGTTCTTCACAGGCAGCGGTGCTCAGCGTAAAGCTGAAGTTACAGAAAGAGCTGAACATGGAGGAGGTGAGACCAAACATTTGTCTGTGCAACCTTCAATCATAAGCAGTGAATAGATAAGCCTACTTCAGACATGTCTCGACAAATCTCTAACCAACTTTCCCAAATTGTCATCTTCAATCTTCTTCTACAGATGTGTGTACCACTAATCTTGCAAAATAAGTTGCCGTTGGCAGAGTCCTTCGTCGCGGGCAACAATCATCTAGAACAGCAATTGGTCACACTGCTAGACTCGTGGTGCCACCCCAGCTTCACCGAGGAAGAGATACACAAGTATGGCTCGTGTGTCGGGAACGTATGGGAACCTGCAGTGTGTCTGTAAGCACCAGCGTGTCGCTGTGTGAACTCATACGGTTGTCTCTGCTTGTGTGTATCCCACAGGCGGTACCCTCACATCTCTGTAAGCAAACAGTGCTTGAGCCAGATGCAGCCCAAATTGCTCGCCAAACACGTCTTCCGACTCGTGGAGAAATTCAACATTGACCAAGGTGTGTGACTGGGCCCCGAGTGGAAGGGTTCATTTGTGGGCGTGCGCCTCGGGCAGGAAATGATTGTGGTCTTGTCTCTTCGACTCAGGTCTGTGTCCCAATGCTCTGCACAAGAGGAGGTTGGACTCTTTACGTTTCCTCATGTACAAGAGGTTTGTGGAGGCAAGTGATGAATATTATATTTCATTTAAGCATCATGATGTATGTCAGAACAGGCTTCTCATCAGGGACATGCGTTTTTAGCTAGTACAAATGAATGACAATAACAGTGATACTTTTGAGATGGAAGACAGACGTCCCTTATTGTTTTGTGTCCATCATACACTCTCTTCACACTTTCTTTATAACAGATGCACTTCAGTATTGCATCCTACAGTTGAAACAAAATGTGCAAATGAATGTGGTTTTTTTTATACTACACCAATATGTCTCTTTAGTTTGATTTCAAGATTGTCCTCTTAACTTTAAAAGCAGTTTATGATCTGTCAGACTAGTCCTTGGGATAATATGTGATGTCATGGTGTGCAGGATAGGATAGGATAGCAGGCATTAGAGGTTTTCGTATAGAATTATGTTTTGGCCCAGTTTTGTGCGTGACAGAGAAAAAGTAATTAGCATCAAGTATTTACTTACCTAACAGTACTTATCAGTAAATACATGTTCCAGGCACTTTAACAAGAGTTCGCTGTAAAAACAAAATGATTTGATGAATGAAGTCTGTCAAACGTGTTGAGCAAGGACTTGTGGAAACAGACATGAACAATTACCCAATTTACCCATTGATGACCTAACTGCTGGGCAGAACTGGCAATGTCTGTCTGTTTGTTTATTTCAACAATGTCACGGTATGGAAAAGACAATACTGGAGCCAGATTACCCAGTTATATAATTACGTAATGATACCCATTGTGTACTTATCATTTATTTGTGTTTTGTACTCAATTTTCATTTTAGAAAAGCATGACAGATGAGAACTGGAGTGACCATGTACAGGTATGTATGTGTTGTACTTTACTGTACTGTATGTATGTGTATAGGATGTGTTTTATGTGTGTATATAATGTATTCATAGTACGTCGTGGCAGATGACTTTGAGCTGCAGATCCAGTTGGTGGAGATGTTGGTGAGGTACTGTAGTTTTCACAAAGCCTCTCAGTGGTCTCTGAGATACAACGTCCCCAGAGATCGACTTCCCTGCGGCGTGTGGGAAACGCAGCAGAGTCTACCGCCTGATCTACAGTGAGTAGACTAAGATTATGCATAAACATATCCTGTTATGAAACAGCCTCAGAGTTTTCATCCCCAACGTCTAATCTGGTTTTGTTCGCCACATCCATTTCACTTCACTCTGTTGTCTTTCTCTGTATCTCTTATGTTATCGAGCCACTTTCATTCTGCATTGGCTGATGTTGCCTTTTTCTTTCTCCGCCTCTTCTTAATGTGCACACTCACGAAAACACACGCACGTGTGTCGCCTCTGCTCAGACAGATCGGTCCGAGTGGTTCGGCAAAGCCTGAGGAGTGGAGACCGTCTCGCTCTCACTGCAAGACGTTCTACCAGGTGCCGCTCACCAAAGACAAGGTTCATTTTGTGGACTCGCCGGAAACTCTTCGGAGATGTCGAAACATTGTGCTGAAGGTACAGAGAAGCAAATGTTTTTGTTTTCATAACTTGTTTTCAACCATTAATGAAAATCTAAATATCCAGTGGATAGCAAATTGAAAACATGTATTGTGAATCACCTTTTTTATTTTTTGCTGCTGTCTTATCTGTCCCTGTCTTTATCCTTTCTTAGGAGGGTGGTATAGTCGGAGTTGACATGGAGTGGCAGCCCACGTTTGGCTGCATCTCCACTCAGCAGGTTGCCCTGATACAGCTTGCCGTTTTGGACCAGGTTTTCTTAGTAGACCTTTGTGCAAGTGGATTCT
Source organism: Anarrhichthys ocellatus (assembly GCF_004355925.1). NCBI lineage: Eukaryota > Metazoa > Chordata > Actinopteri > Perciformes > Anarhichadidae > Anarrhichthys > Anarrhichthys ocellatus. The sequence goes on from NW_022280046.1 coordinate 1,935,023, forward strand.
GCCAACACCCAGATACTATTCTTTTCATCAGGAGCTTGTTCGCCCAAAGAAACATCCTCAAACTGGGTAAGAAGAGACTTGACCAAGGTCAAGTCTCATCTAAGTATTTGTGTTTATACTTCTGTCTCTAACATTTCTCCTTTCTTCCCTCTCAGGTTATGGCATGTCGGGGGATCTCAAGTGTCTCATAGCCACCTGGCAGCAGCTTTTAGAGGAGCCATTGAAGATGGAGGCCGTGCTTGATCTTCTTAATGTACACCAAAAGGTAACATTCACATACTTCGAAACTGAATCCTGCAGTTGGTCTTATAGTAATAATAGAAAAGACGCTATTAGAGCGTCATGCTTCTTTACTTAGTAGGAGTGTAATGTTGAATTCTGGTCTTGATTCGTTAGATTGGTGTCTAAATTAATTCAAATATATATTTTTAAGACAGCAAAATTGGGTGCCTGACAATTGGCTTTGCGTGTATTTCCATAGCATAAAAATATTTTGTAGCGGGGATACAGGACCTGAGGATTGTAACATTTGGGTCTGTGTTTCATTGCATGGTCATAACTCAGGTACATGCTGCAGCTGTGGCCCTGTAGTCTGCCCGAGACATATGTAGCTATACGCTCGCGGTCTCTGTGGTGGACCGGAATGTGGAAATGGCAACATGGGTCTGTAACTGATGAAGCTGCTTCACCATCTGCTGGAGTAAGGCTGCATGTTGCAGGATGTGAGGAATCCAAGAAATGTTTTTGAACGTCACAAGGAATGTCCGGTAGAAACAGGATGTTGCGGCGGAACATAAAATGGGAGGGACTGTTAAATAGTTCAGAAATGTATTTCCTGGGGCCTTGCATTGTCTAAAAGTCCAGGTAATTTCAAGTGAACAGAGTTGACACTAAACTACACCATTTAATTCTCACTTTAATGCCTTTTGCAGATCCAGCGTCGAAAGGTCAATCGGACTCAAAATGGACCTAAAGAGGTGCTGGTAGGAAAGAACTCTGCGGAGAAAGGCCTCAGTCTGCTGGTACAGCAGGTTCTGGGAAGGCCCCTCGACAAGACCGAGCAGATGTCCCACTGGGAGAAACGGCCGCTGCGCATCAGCCAAATTAGATATGCAGGTAAGATTTTATGCATGCGCACACAGACAATGACAGGGAGACAGATGGTCGCAGTTCTTTTCATCGTAGAATACCACCGATTATTTTGTCATTCATGGACGCACTGCAAACCATTAAATTCACCCCCCTTTTCCTCTCTGTCGCTCGTGTTTCTTAACCTCCTCCTAGTGGCAGATGCCTGCTGTTTGCTGGATGTGTACTCTGCCCTCTCCAGCAACCCAGCTTACTTTGGGCTACCAGCTGACCTGCGCAGCATCTCATCGAGCCAATCGGAGGACAGTGGAGACAAGAAGCAGAAGGAGAAACGGGCCCATGGCAAAGAGGTCAGGAGGCAATTACTATTTCTCCATGAATAGTGATTTTATTTTATGAGGTTTTAATTGATACCGAATGCGTTGAGGTCTAAGATGTTAAGATGAATGAATCTTCAAGGAGGCCAATATTTCGACTTTTAGATACGGAAAGGTTGAAATCAAGAGGTAGACATTCCATTAATGAGGTTGTAGAAGCCAGAATCCTTAAACTACTTGATCAATTCTTGGCCCTGAATTTGACACGTTTGACTAGTGTAATATCGTGGTCCTCTCACATTTCTGTACACATTCCTGGGAACTTGCTATGAATAAACTAAGAAACTGAGGGGGGGGGGGGGGGAGCAGGTAACTTTAGGAGGGCCTTTATTTCAGAGTGACATTTTCGCTAAAAGTTACTTAACTGCAAATTAAAGACGGTGTGTATGAGATTTCTCCTTTCATGTGCCAAATTTGAGTACTTTTCTGTCCTTTGAACATTCAGTCAGCAGAACATTGTCAGGATTGTTATTTCTGATGTGTGTTTAACTTTTACAGACCGCAATGATTTAGCTGCAACCAATTATTCATTTGAATAACTATCGTGATATTACATTTAACAATCTTAAGAGCTTTGAGCTTTCACGTGGCACAATAAAACACAGAAAACAACTGAAGTACTTGGATTTGAGCATCCAACCTGCAGGGAGGGACAATACGTGTTTGACCGAGACACTTCAGCGGCTTCTATCAGCTCCAGGGGTGCAGTTGTATGGCTCCCACTGTGCTTTGACCTCCCCGCACTGTGGTGCAAGTGAAAAGAAAATCCCCTTTGGGGATCAGTTAAGTATCACATTATTGTCTCTGTCCATTTAGGAATGTCAGGGGGCTCAAAGGGTCAGTCCCCCCAGCTCCAACACAGAGAAAGGCCTCCTGTGTGGCGAGAAGCCCTCAGAAGACACCCCCCCTCTGCCCCCCCAGCAGTTGCGGGTGGTGTGCGACAACATGCTGCAGGGACTCGGGAGGTACCTGCGCTGTTTAGGCGTCGATGTGATCATGTTGGAGAACACCGACGATCACAGAGTTGCGGCAAAGGTTAGTTCAGCGGTCCGAGCTGAAGACACGCATATCTGTTTTTTATACACATTAAACACAAGAACAACTCAAACAATAGAGCCATATTTCAGATAACCAATAATACAAGTTTTGCATTTCTGTATTTGTTGTGTGTCAGTTAGCACAAGCCGAAGGCCGCTTCATTCTCACATGTGGACAACCGTTCCAAAGTGTAAGTGCTAACTAATGTGAAGTCATGAACAATCTCAAATCTACAAGTGCGTGTGTGTTCCTTGTTTGCTTGTATACACGTGTTGCCTCTGTCTCCCCACGTAGTTGCGGTCCCAGGTAGGCGAGGGTCGCTGTCTGTCCCTAGACTGTTCAGAAAGGGCCAGAGATCAGGTTGTGCGAGTCCTCAGACACTTCAACGTGCAGCTCACTCCCAGCGACATATTCAGCCGCTGCCAGGTAAGAGTATTCACGCTGGTCCTGAATGTATTTTTGAAATGAACTGTGTAAAAACTTCAGTATCGGCTGAGTGGTTACTACTTATTGAAGTAATACCAGTGATTATCAAAGCCTACAAATGGGGGAAAACTGAGTACAGAGAGTCACAAGTTCACCAGCCAAAGACAAAACGGCACATACATATTTTCACAATAATTCCCACATTTTACATTGCATGGGCTACATTTCTGTTTTAAGCATTGAGCTGATACTTTTATACACAACGACTTTCAATGAGGAAGAAGAGAAGAAAGTTTAAGTTCCTATATCGGTGAGAAGTACAAGCGATAAGAATACCAAGCGATATTTCTGTGGTTAAAAACGCTGCTGAGCTTTTTAACTTCCTGATTTCTGAGAAAAAAGATTGTGGTGGTTGTGGTGTTTTGTGTAATACTGACAAAAAGGGGAAGACATAAATATATGATCAGGGGAAAAGGGGAAGAGGGGCTTTTTCAAAAAAAAAAGCAACCTTACTTTTTAAAGTTACTTTGTAAAGTTACTTTGTAAACTTCCTGTTGAAGGTGGCCTGTTGAGGCTGTGTGGTATTCTTGGCATGGCCAGACCCTGGGGGCTAATGCAGGAAACACTGAAAGGGATTGCATGTCCCATATGGCCTTAGAATGCCCCGGGGACCCCAGGAGGAGGAGGTCTTGGTTACGTTGTTTAGCCTGCTGCCACCACCACAACCTGCACTTGTGCAAGTAGTGTAAAAATGAAGGATAGATGGCTGAATGGATGAGAACATCAACAGAATGAGAGGGCAGAATAAAACGCAATTTATTTCTCTAATATAGAGATTTTTTATTGTCATATCCTTCTTTCCTCAATTACAGAAACATTGTTACTTGTGTATACGGATACACGTGCAATACACTGCATTATTCTAATTCCTATTTGATGATGTTTATGGGGCCTGGAGTTCGTTAGTCCGCTTGTTGCCACCAATCATTGACGAATTTACCTGACCTGTAGATATCTCCATGGGTGGCTGTTTGGGGAAACCTGTGTGTGCTGTGACGTTTGTGTGTCCGCGGCGGAAGGTTGTGATTGGGAGGGTGGGGTTGTATCATTTGCAGGACAGCTTCTAAACTTGGGTGTTCTTACTGCTCCTTTTGGGGGGGCTCTAAATGTGTCTAGATGCACCACTGGGTGCTCAAAATGTAAAATAAACCTGGCCCTTCCTTGATGCTACCTCCTGTCCCGATGACGCAAACACATACACGGTGGCCAAATGGTCTTCCGCCTTTCCTATTTATTGGTCACTCCTGACGCCACTTCAAGGCAAAGTCACTTTGATATATTATGGCCAAATGTGACGTTAGTGTTACACACAAACCTGAAAAACCTTTTGTCGTAGCGTGAAGGTACTATTTTACAACCTCAAGGAGGTCATAACGTTCACTGCAAGAATGATTAATGGAGATGACAGAGAACTGAATAAGGACCTATTTTATACCTTTCCATTAATCCTTGATCATTTTCTGGAATTCGATTTTTGAAGATTCTCTAAAAATGACCAACAATAGATGAGGTTATGAAATACGATGTGCGGTTCATATTAAAACTGAGTTAGATTGTGTGTGTGCGTGTGTGTGTGTGTGTGTGTGTGTGTGTGTTAGAGACAAGGTTTCACCCTGGGGGCTGCTCTGCGGCCCACCCAGGCAAAGTTAACCCCTTTGTTGTCTGATTGTAAAGCTCTCTGATTAGCATTGGATGGGTTAGTTTCTCTCCCTTTGTCTCCGTGTTCCTCCCTCATGCATGTACACCACTGATCAATGTCATGAGGAACGAGAAGCAAAAAAGAAAAAGACGGGGAAGAGGAGATTAACCACAGACTTGTGTACGTGTGTGTAAAGGTTGGGCAGGGATAGGGTTAATGTTTGTCTCTGTATCAATAGGCACAACAGAGATTTTATAGGCAGAGAAATGTGTGTCCACTGTGGAGACCCCGAAAAGGGAGATGGAGAAAGGCCTCCTGTTTAAGTGTGTCCTTGTCTGCATACTTGCATGTACTTGCGTACAATAGGGTGGTAAAAAACAAAAGAAACACTGCAGTTTTTTTATGATGCAATCAAAGGATTCAATCTCTATTTATGGTGTTTTATGGATTTGTGTGCGTTTGGTTTATGATCAGTGTTTCTCTGAGAGTACCCGACTCCAGAAAACAGAGATGTTCTTTTAAAAATTATTTTAACTAAATTGAAAAACATATTTATTTGTGTATTCACTCTAAAAGAGGAAGAATCATCTTAACTTTAAAGCCACGTCTGCCTGTAAAATTGGATTCGGTCATTTATTTAAAGGCCCATTGTAAACTAGCTCAGGCTATAAGTGATGCGGTGTATGCCGTTGTTCTGTGCCCTATACTGTTCATGTCCATATACAAATAAATAATAATTCAAAATAATAGTTATTTTGAAATAATAAACATTTGTAGTTTACTCACAATGTATCAATTCTTAAAAAATGCCTGAAAAATTTATTTAAAAAAGTGTATAAAGATACAGTGACTTGTGTCACTGTATTTAATTCTTATTCTGTAATCTTTACATTTCATCCGTGTGGATTCCTGCAAGGGGTTGGGTAACAGGGTAGAGTTATTTAGGCTATTGGTCCATTACAGAGTCCTTATTCAGCTATATCCTTTCCTACACTAATGCCTGCTGCATCTATACTTTCCATGAACACAAACACACACACACTTCCGTTGGGCTTCCGTTCCACAGTTCCATCAGATGTCCCACACTGGCCTTTTATAGATATGTTGAGATAGCAGAGATATCCTGAGAGATAGACATGAAGCCAGCCAAACACACACACGCTCACACATACAGTATATAGTGATAGCTAAACGCTCAAAAACCCCAAACTTATCAACACCATCATTAACACACACACACACAGTGTCACCTCAGTACCTTTACACACACACACAGAGACTCGTCACAGATGCGCACACACACTCGGAATCAGTCGTAGACACCATTGCAGCAGAAACGCTTGTTCCCACGCACCAGACTACTGGGGAAGTGAAAACAAGAGCAACAGGAACCGCCACACCATGAGAGGGAGGGGTGGGAGCGATGAGGGGTGCTAGGGAGGAAAAGGGGGAGGGAGGGAGGGAGAGAAGTGAGACCAGAGGTGATGGCAGGGAGGTAAAAAAGACTGACATGGAAACAGACCGGCAGTGAAAGCAAATACGAAGGAGACAGTTAGTCAAGGTTAGGCACGGCTCAACGTCAGGCAAGTGGGTCAGAAATATACTCGCCCCTTTACAAATTGTTGTACTTATCAGGAGTTATCAAATTATAACAAAAAACAAAATGAATTGTCATGTTTAGTCTTTATTGAAGTAAATTAATCTGGAGTTTTGCCCACATCCACTTTAATGGGAGAATCTCAAAATTGGTACGTCCGTCATCAGCTGCAGAAAAAAAAATTTAACTTTAAGTTAAAATTCTTTAACTCTTTTTTTTTTTTACCACTTGCTCGTTTAGGCAAGCGAGATGCTAGATTAACTATCCCGCCAGGGCGCTTGTACTTGCCCTGGTCAAGCAGGCGATCCTTTACTGTTGAGCCCTGTTAGGGAGAAAGACAAAAATAACGTGGAGATGGAGTTGCGGAGAGAGATTGTGCGTGAAAGTCCGAAATAATCGGTGTGTGTGTGTGCAAGCGAGACGAGTGTTTGCTGAGTGAGGAAGAGCGAGAGGAAGAGAGTGTGACTGAGAAAGGTGGCATTGAAGGAAGAGGAGGACTTGAAGGAGGGCGAGGCGATAGAAAGACTTGTTGTCTGTCCTTTTGATCTACAAAGAGAGCCACGGGCTGAGAAACAGGAGGAATGTGAGAGGTTGAGACACGTTTAAAGTTACCCTCCACTGGCTGTGTGTGTGTGTGTGCGTATATTTGTGCATGTGAGTGAAATAGGGCTGGTCAGCATCGGGATGTATGTTTGCGTTAAAATGCATTAGAAAACTCTTTTTTTATAGACTCGTATGTTCTCACACCTTAATTCATGATTATTGTTATTTTTGAATGCACACTTTGTTTATCGTTTGTAGATAATCACAACTATGCACAGTGTCTCACACAAGCCATTCAAACCGTCTCTGTGCCATCTCTGTGCCATCTCTGTGCATGTAACCGTTTTTTTTTCTCCGTGGTGACAAAATAGGTTTCGTGTGTCCCGCCGTTTTTCCCCACTCTCCCCTCCCGTCCCCGGGAGATGAGAGGAGAGCGACAGAGAGAAAGGGGGTGGGGGGGAGGCGGAGGGGAGGCATTCCATAGGCACGCCAAGACATTCCGAGGGAAAACCATCCCAAATATTTCCCACTGTGTGTGGCGAAGGGCTTCGTGTCTCCTGTTACACGCACACATACGGTTTCAGAAAGTACTGAAAGGGAATACACACACAGCAGCCTGAATGTCCATCTCCTTTCTCTGTCTGTCTGTCTGTCTGTCTGTCTGTCTGTCGAGGATCCAAATCGGGAAAGGCCATTGTGACTGTTGTGTCACTTCATTGTGTTGAGTTTATGAATAATAATGTTTATGAATAATCATGAGCGCAAATATTAAGCTGTAACTTATTCTGTGGAGTGAGATGTCGCCTCTTTGAGTCGTAGATTATCAGAAATATATGAAAGTATTGCTGTGTGTGCTTCACTGGAAATCACTGTCGCCATGAAAGGGGAACAGTGGCTCACACTCATTAAGAAGTCCTATATGCAAAGGTAAATATAAGTCACATTTATTATAATATACAGATGTATTCGATTAATAATCAAAGCCAATCATTAGGCCTGGCTGATGAAATCACCATCACAATATCATTTTAATATACATTGGGTACGGAAAGTATTCAGACCCCTCTAAATTTTTCACTCTTTGTTTCATTGCAGCCATTTGCTAAAATCAAAAAAGCTCATTTTATTTCTCATTAATGTACACTCAGCACCCCATCTTGACAGAAAAAAACAGAAATGTAGAAATTTTTGCAAATTTATTAAAAAAGAAAAACTGAAATATCACATGGTCATAAGTATTCAGACCCTTTGCTGTGACACTCATATTTAACTCACATGCTGTCCAATTCTTCTGATCCTTCTTGAGATGGTTCTACTCCTTCATTGGAGTCCAGCTGTGTTTAATTAAACTGATTGGACTTGATTAGGAAAGGCACACACCTGTCTATATAAGACCTTACAGCTCACAGTGCATGTCAGAGCAAATGAGAATCATGAGGTCGAAGGAACTGCCCAAGGAGCTCAGAGACAGAATTGTGGCAAGGCACAGATCTGGCCAAGGTTACAAAAGAATTTCTGCAACACTCAAGGTTCCTAAGAGCACAGTGGCCTCCATAATCCTTAAATGGAAGAAGTTTGGGACAACCAGAACTCTTCCTAGACCTGGCCGTCCAGCCAAACTGAGCAATCGTGGAAGAAGAGCCTTGGTGAGAGAGGTAAAGAAGAACCCAAAGATCACTGTGGCTGAGCTCCAGAGATGCAGTAGGGAGATGGGAGAAAGTTCCACAAAGTCAACTATCACTGCAGCCCTCCACCAGTCGGGGCTTTATGGCAGAGTGGCCCGACGGAAGCCTCTCCTCAGTGCAAGACATATGAAAGCCCGGATAGCCCGCACAGACTATGAGAAATAAGATGCTCTGGTCTGATGAGACCAAGATTGAACTTTTTGGCGTTAATTCTAAGCGGTATGTGTGGAGAAAACCAGGCACTGCTCATCACCTGCCCAATACAATCCCAACAGTGAAACATAGTGGTGGCAGCATCATGCTATGGGGGTGTTTCTCAGCTGCAGGGACAGGACGACTGGTTGCAATTGAAGGAAAGATGAATGCGGCCAAGTACAGAGATATCCTGGAAGAAAACGTCTTCCAGAGTGCTCTGGACCTCAGACTGGGCCGAAGGTTCACCTTCCAACAAGACAATGACCCTAAGCACACAGCTAAAATAACAAAGGAGTGGCTTCGGAACAACTCTGTGACCATTCTTGACTGGCCCAGCCAGAGCCCTGACCTAAACCCAATTGAGCATCTCTGGAGAGACCTGAAAATGGCTGTCCACCAACGTTCACCATCCAACCTGACGGAACTGGAGAGGATCTGCAAGGAAGAATGGCAGAGGATCCCCAAATCCAGGTGTGAAAAACTTGTTGCATCATTCCCAAGAAGAATCATGGCTGTACTAGCTCAAAAGGGTGCTTCTACTCAATACTGAGCAAAGGGTCTGAATACTTATGACCATGTGATATTTCAGTTTTTCTTTTTTAATAAATTTGCAAAAATTTCTACATTTCTGTTTTTTTCTGTCAAGATGGGGTGCTGAGTGTACATTAATGAGAATTAAATTAACTTTTTTGATTTTAGCAAATGGCTGCAATGAAACAAAGAGTGAAAAATTTAAAGGGGTCTGAATACTTTCCGTACCCACTGTATTTGCTGAGAGAGATAGATCATGATGGAGTAAATAAATACAAAATCACATATTGTAGGAATCGTATAATATAATCAAACTGATGTTCAAAGCAGTCAACCGTGTTCCAGTGTTGTACCTTACAAACTCTTTGTATGTGTGAGTGAAAACAACGTCGACAACTAATGTGTAGGTGCTTAGTCACAGCTTGGTCAGGAATCCGTAGAGGTATGTCATCATAAGATCATATCATCACAATATGACTCTGCTGAAAGTTGATATTTGATAGCAGTCTGCACCTAAAAATCAAAACAAGATTAAAAAAAAATGGTGTGAAAATCCCACGGAAGGATCTGCAGCATGAAGCCTGTGAGAGGTGTCTTTAGTGTCTCTGACTCATCTTGAAGCTGATTCTCATGGCTGTGTGAGCAGACACAATAGCAGGTACACATGCACATGCACATGCACACAGATAGATAAGGCGGAAGGTGAGCCATCACTCGCCGAGCATCTGTTCTTTAAGAAATCATGCCTGCTCTCTTCTTTTTTTTTTTTTTTCTTTTTCTTTTCCCACAGTCTAGTTGGCCCCAGGATAGCATAGCGACGCAATGACACCTGTCTGTGCGGGTGCACGCATGATATGTATCGACATGCTCATGTGTGAATTTGTTACTCAGGCTGAGGTTTCTCTTAGCGCTCAGAAGGTGCGGAGGAATGTGTGGCTTGTTTTTAGGATATTTTATTACACATCTAAGAATCATTGAAGAGGCGATAGTTTGTGATAGTCTGTGATGGCTTATTTTGTACGCACGTGTAGGCGATCACACAAAACAGGTGTTGTAATTTTTTTTTCCCGAGAGCTCCACTTAAGTTGTACAATTTTTGCTGATTAGCCATGATAGTAGGGAGCATATATGGCTGTCAATCATATAGTAACTTGACAGAGATGGACAAATAGGCCAATTAGAGCACCTGTGTTGTGCAATCTGTATATTGCATTTCTCTCTCTGCTTCCACTCTCATTTTCTCTCTTATTCACCTCCCCCACTTTGTTGTACCACATGTTTTCTCCCCTAAATGCACAGCATTCATGCCAACGCTTTTGTGCCTGGTTGATGATTTCCACTAAACACGCAGACAGAACACCATATTTGAATCACTGATTCAAATTCAGGTTTCATGTATCAACATTAATGTCATATATTAACAAAAGAACAGACTTTCCATCCGTCTCTTGGCAGGTACTCGCAATATACTATCACATGCGTATCACAATAAGCATATACCTTCTTAGACGACACGAGGACGTAATTGTATGCAAACATAGATTTTACATTAACATTGTTTAATACTAAATTCAGCTTTTCACATATCCATCTTTAGCCGTGCTTCACCTTCTTTCCAATTTCCCCCTTTTTTGCGCCCCAACATTGCTCCCTCCCGGTATCTGTTTCTCCTTCTCACTTGGCCCTCTCTCTCTCTCTCTCTCTCTCTCTCTCTCTCTCTCTCTCTCTC
>NW_022280046.1:1945941-1949002 GCF_004355925.1 Anarrhichthys ocellatus
GGGGGGGGGGGTGGGAGAGATGGTGAGGAAGAGAAGGATGAGGGAGGAAGTGATGGATGGATGGAAAAGGTAGGAGAGAATTAGAGAGGGAGGAAGAGAGGTGAGAAGGAAGGAGGGATAGCTTCAATAGGCCTTTTCCTCCAAGCACCAATACAATGAAGTAGTGCGTAATTTCCCATGTCCCCCACACCCACACCCACACACACACACACACACCCACACACACACACACAAACAATGTTTCTCAGCGGTGTTATAGCTATATTCACTATATTCAGCTGATTACACTCGAGTGTTTATCATTTTTCTCTCATGCTTGCGCTCTGTTTCTGTGGCCTCTGTGTGGTCTGGCAATACAGATTCAGAGAGTGTGAGATATGATGAGGAAGAATGAGCATAACAGAGTGATAAAGATAAGGCAAGAGAGGCAGAGGAGGAAGATGTCCGTCTGCAGCGAGAAATGAAGAAAAAAAGGTGCGGAGAAAGAAAAGTCCAGAGGAGAGAAAATAGCTCCAAATGCCATTTGCATGCATGTTGTGTATGTGGTATATTTCCCTGTGAAAATGTGGACGTGCATAAATCATTCAACATGTGTTTTTGTGTGTGTGTGTGTGTGTGTGTGTGTGTGTGTGTGTGTGCGCGAGAGAGAGAGAGAGAGAGTTGCTGGCCGGTGGAGGGGTTTTGACAGGGCAGAGCATTCCTGCTGGGTGGTGATGTCATGAGAACTAGCTCTCCGCTCGCAGACAGACAGCCCTGTTTATGTTCCCCTCCAGAGGAGAAACCACACTGTGTGTGTGTGTGTGAGCGATAGAGCGCATGAATGTGTGTGTCTGTCTGACTGCGTTATTGGCTCATGGGGGAGGTGGGGAAGACGAGAGGCACTCGAGAGGGTCTACTTTCCCCTGCCGCTCAGGGGAGAGGGAACCACTTACCGATGCCTTCCTCTCAAACACACACACACACACACAGAGAAAGAGGAAGTTTCTCATGTTTTTCAGAGTACAGTAGCCGCGCAGCCAGACTGCTGCTCTTGAGTGATTGCCCTCTGCGTCTTAAATAGTCTCCTTTGGGACGCACAATTCTTCTCGGTGCAATAACAAAAGCTTGGGGTCAGCAAATGACAACAGTGCCATACAGAAACCGACATGAAGCTATGAAAAAATGCATTATTGTTCACTGCGTTGAATTCTTCTCTTTTTTTTGAGGTACACAAGTCGGGCTGAAAACATAATTAGGGCATGCTGAGTGCTGGGCTATAGGATACCATTTGCAAAAGTAGGTCAAAATCTGTTGATTAGAAATTTGAAAATATTTGTGAACAATTGGATTAAAGCACCCAAAAAAGGCATGTGTACCCATGAGTCTTGTCTAGACTTAAAGATTACCCACAAAGTTTGCTTCCACCAATGAGATGGAAATCAAGTAGGTAACCGTAGAAAACATTTTGTGAGAACGTGTTTTCCTCTCCCAGATACTGCTGGTACGATAGTCTTTGTGTCCGCAGTCATGGTATAATGGTTTCTCCTGCGATAGTGAAATGTGATCTTCGGTCTTTGCAGCTTAGTGAATCATAGATCATTCTCCCACACTCAACGCGCTGTGTGCAACACAGCCGACCCTCTGAACTCATTCTGCCCGCGCCGCGCACAGCTATAGGATGATGAAGAACTCTTGTCAGCCGCGCTAATACCTGCCGGTGAGAAATAGCCGAGAGGTTTGGGGTCGTTATTATCACAACCCTGTGGCACACGGGCCCACTTTAGTAGCTCGGGTGACTCCTCCGCATGCAGTCATGCTTTGGAGGCAGCCGTGCTTGCTCACATGTGATATTACAAATGAGTCCTTTTGGCAGAAACCCAAATGCCCTCTATTTGCTGTGACTTCCACGAGAGAGAATAACTTGATTCTAGGTCGGAGCCAAGAATATGAGGGTTGCATCAGTTTGTCTGGAGGCAAACAACTTTACAGGCTAACATGGAGCCAGTCTTCTGTTTGCTGATTGATTCAAGACTGCTTATTACCCTTTTGTTGACATTCTTCCAAATTTGATTACATGACCAAACTGCATCGTAGCACCCAGCTCTAGGATATAAAACTAAAAGTTTATGATTGATACGTGGTGGCATATTTTCACATGTTTAGGACACCGGTTTAAGTAGACATTTTACTGTTAAAAAAAAGACAACATCTGAGAATAAAAGATACCTCGTCCTCTGCTGGTTTGTGCTGAAGATAACAGCATCTGCTTATGGCATGAAGGAGATCTAGAAAGCAAGTCATGTTGTCCTTCCCTGCGGTGTTTTGCTAATGTTAGGTTATTAACTGCATAATTTTAGCTACCTTTTAGTCCATGATTGCTGCCTCTGTTTGTGATGAATGTGTGTGGTCTGTTGTGTGTGTGTGTGTGTGTGTGCTTAGAGTCACACAAGAGTAGGGGTATTGAAATTCTGTGGTTGTATGTGTCTTCCTGTCTCCTGTTTATAGAGTTTCGGGGCGTTACGATGATGCGGGCACACCCAGCGCACAGTGTGCTAACCATGACGGCCCAGCTGGATTCTAACATTAACTTATAGCTATTCCCTGTTAGCTAAGGCGCCTTACATTCTTGTTAATAACTTGTGCATACATACCCTTTCTGAGATGCTACTCAGATTCTGGTCCACAGGAACCAGAAGCCCTGTAGGTTTTTATTCTGGCATCAATCAAGAACTGATTTACTCTTTCGGTGTCACGTGGATGTGTTTCATGCAAATGATGGGCTAGAAAACCAGCAAGGTGGGAACCTCTGACCTGCGCATCTTTACAACAATAACCCTGCACCCTTTGTGGGCTGAGTTTATTTTTTAGACACCCCTCTGAATGTGCACGCTGTGTGTTAGTGCAAGCATGTGTGTGTGTGCCGTTTCCGAGAACGAGTTGTGTAAACAATTAAATTTAAACCTCATGGAGACAGAGATAATAGATGGTAACCCCCCACATAGTCTGTGGGTTTGTGAACTCAACCACTGTACTCCGTGTGTGTGTGTGTGTGTGTGTGTGTGTGTGTGTGTGTGTGTGTGTG
>NW_022280046.1:1949012-1970236 GCF_004355925.1 Anarrhichthys ocellatus
GTGTGTGTGTGTGTGTGTGTGTGTGTGTGTGTGTGTGTGTGTGTGTGGATGCTCCTGGGATATGTTGCTGTTTTTTTTCTCTTGTCTCTGATGTGTGGAACGGCGTACATCATCACTGTGACTCTGTTTTCACAGTTTACGTTCTGGGTGTAGGTCCGTACATTCTGTGAACATTCTTTAAATGTCTGACTCTTGCGTTCGCAGTCTAGTCGTGCCGCTCGTACGTGCACGTGTAGGTCTCGGGAATGTGAGGCCGGCTCTGGCTTTACAACTTTTAAACTAAAGTCTTGCCGTGGTTCTTCCCAAAGCCTGCAGTTTGCGTGATGTGATGCTATCAGGAGGTTAGAAGTCTGTTTGCTTTGGGAGCTGCAGGCACACACACACACACACACACACATATTCTGTGTTTTGTTCTCTTTTCTCCTCTGTTACTCACAGAGTCAGATTAAAGGAAAAGTCCTTGCACGGTGGGAATGGTCAGAGGCGGGACCCCCCACCCCAGGGAGCAAAGAGGTAGACGGCTGGAGAGGTCAGGCTGCTTGACCTGGGAAAAGGCAGTGTGGATAGAAATCAGAGGAGAGAAGAGATAAATATGATGAAAACAACAGACCGAGTATAGATAGATACAACAAATTGATTCACAATGGCATTTTCTTGTACTAATGTAAAAGGGATGCCACAGTGCTTAAACAAGCATACAAATAGAGCTGGTATATAAAAAGAAGTGCCCGGGGAGACAGAGGTCTGGACTCGGCTCAGAATGCCTTCAAATCCTGGAAACATCTGCATTTACAACTGACGTGTTGCAGCTAAAAATACTTGAATAAAATACCTGATTTATCTGTAATTTTAGGCCTAGTATCAATCATTGTGCCAATGTAGTTAATAAGTCGGTTAATTAAAAAAATAGTTATTGAAAAAGAAAGATGAGTTATGGGCCTTTCACTGTTTCCTCATGTTATTGATGAATATTATTTATGTTACTCCCCCTCATCCTCCTTCCCTTTTACATAAGTGTCTCCTGGGCAAAGCGAGCTACTGAGAGACACGCAGGATATAAATGGGATGGAAAATTAGACCCACAGTAGGTACAAAAAAAATAAAAGATGATGATGCGCAGCGTGCGTCTTTTCCCCACTTCCTCCTCTTCCAGGCCAAGGAAAACCATCGTCTAATGTTTCTCACAGGATCTGCAGCCCAGCGCTTTAACTAATGCCATGAAGTCTGAGAAGTATGTTTGCATGTATTCATGTGCATCAATACAAACATGCCAATCAAATAAGGTTTGATATATCCGTCAGCCATGGTCATTTATTATTGTTTTAATCCCGTTAAGTGTTTATTCAAGCTGTGATGTAATCATTGGTGGAACTCACATCTCTGATATCCTTCCATATGACAAAGGGCCCAGTAAGGCTATGGTGCATTCAAAATGAAAAATTCTATAGTATCCAAATACAAATAATCAAATGATATTAATACTAACCTTAATTCAAAAAACAAAGTTGCCATATGCCTATAATGAAAATAAATGAAGGCTGGACCAATTTCAAAGATGATGATGAACATGAGGAGTGACTATGATTTTTTTTTTTTTTTTAAAAAAGGCAAATAGTGAATATGAAAGTGTACAAACCTCCCCAGGTATTGGTTATAGGTTTCTATTTCATAATATGTTTGATGTTCTAATGCCAATCACTCCAGTCATCTCATCCCTCACTTGTGTAAACTTTTAGACTGAACGCTTTTGTTTGCCCGTGTGCTCTTAGAGGTGCGTGGTTGGTTGCGGGTGTTACTGGGTGTGTGATGGTGTAATATTAGTGTGTTGTTAAGGGTGTGAGTGTTTGTGGTTCAGGGTGTAGCCTTTTTTTGCGTGGGACGCTGCTATGCAATAACTGTAGGGCCGTTAAAAGTGTGTGTGTGTGTGTGAGTGAGAGAAGGACAGCTCTCGGTATGTCCCACCAACTCAAAATCAAATCGGCATTCCCATTGATCAATTAATGTTGCAACTCAAGCCACCCAGCGTCCCCCTTTGTTGCAGATGGAAACCAGAGGTGACTGGAGTGCCTGAGTACCTGTCTGTCTGTCTGATCCCATGGACCTCCTACACACACACACACACACACAGGCCTCCTTGGACGCAGCGAGCCCTTTCTTTCTTTCTTTCCCTCCATTTTCCTGCTGTCTATTTTTGGTCAACTGGTGGCCCGTTCCCACAGTGCTGCTGTTCCCATGGTTATCGCCGCGGAGATAGCGAATGGGGGGTTGGGGGAGGGGGGGGGGGGCGGGTTGGTGGGCTTGACAGGGAGCGGGGGAGACAGCGTTGCTCTGTTCGAAGAGATAGGGGGACTCTGTGGCTGTAGGGAAGGCGGGGGGGGTGAATGAAGTGTATGGGGTTGAGAGTGTGTGTGATGTGTAGCTCCCATGGACGTCACAGGTGGCCCGTGGGGGATTAAGCCAATGGGATCTCATTATGTCCACAATTTTAATTGAATCTGCTAGGTGATACTCTCATCTTCAATTAACCCTAAAGTTGTCAATTAAAAACATGTATGTATTTTAAGGCATCCGTCACATTAGATGTGGATGACACAGACTTGCAGATACTCTGCCTTTGATACGGGGTCAACAACGTCAGCCTTGGATGTGAACATCATGTCTTTCTGACCTGATGTGAGACTTTCTTTCTGAGGGTAAATGCTACTTCCTGAGATTGAGAGCTGAGGTGGGGTGCAAAAAGAGAGGTGTCAAAGGAAGTGGAGGGTAAGGGTATAGGAGCCAGGACCTGGTAAGGGGTGGGGGGGTTAGGGCCAGCGAAAGGAGGGAGCAAGGGAGGGGTGCGGGTGGGAGTGCGGGGCTCAGAAAGAGGGACGGATTCAGTTCCCACACTTCTAATTACTGTGTCACTGGAGACTGAAAGGGGACTGCCCCTGGCCCTAGGGAATTTGCTGGGACCGGTCGCAGAGAGGGAGCAGGGGTGGAGGGAGGGAAAGGGGGCAGAGGAGCGGTGGGAGGGAGGGAGGGAGGGAGGGAAGGAAGGGTGGAATTAAAGAGGGTGTATGACACAGGAACTCTCGCTCCATCGTCCTTTCTTTTTGGTTTTACCTCATTGCATTCACACTGGAGGTGAAGCCCTTCACTGCGAGTCCCCCTCCCCTCCTCTGCCCTAATACCCCCAACCTCTCACCTCCGACCCACTTCTCTTTAACCTTCCCTTACCCTCCTCCACCTCAGTCCTCTCTTTCCCCGCAGCCTTTGTTCACTATCATGTACTGCTTCCTTTTTACCCCACACCCCCTCTTCTTTTAACCTCCCCCTCTACCTCTCTGCGTTTCTAATGCTGCGTTCCTCTCCCGTGTCTCCTGTTGACATGAACAAGGCTCCCAGAGACTCTTTGATGTGAGTTTGAACACACACACACACTGATGTCTTATTCTGCACCATTATTGCCACTTAACCCCCGAGCCCTTTTGCTCTTTTATGTGCTTTTATCTCACCCTCCCATGGCCCGTCCGCTGTGAGTTGTGTGCGTTTGTCCTGATAGTATAGATGATGACTCTGACTCTGACACAGTGGATGTGTCTGTCTGTGTCGGGCTGCAAGCTCAGCAGCGGTTTGATAACGGTTTGAAGCCGTAATGATGTTCCTATCTTACTCAGCATCTACTCTCCATTGTCTCGTGGACCAGTTGGTCATTTGTGGTCCCATGTAAAATCACATGATCACTCGGCTTACTTCCTTTTTTTTTTTTTTTTTAAATAAGACAAACACCAGCTTTTTTTTTTGTGTGCACAGATGTATGTTTTCTTCTTAAACCCATTTGCTGGTCAGCCGAAATACTGATCCAAATTGAATGTGGGTTTATGTTGCGAGTTAGTTTTTTTAGGAACAAATACTCCTATTAGCTAACTACTAATGGCATATAATAAATTGGAGAAAAACATATTTGCAATGTCGAACTAACGGACATTGTTTAAGGTTGTAATCACCGTGATTATTGAATTAAAAAATCAGAGCATGGAAGCTCAGTGGGTATAAGTAAATAATGTAAGTTAAAGGGTCTATTACAAGCTTATGGAGCGCTCAACCACTTCTCATGGAGCTGTCTCAGTTGTCATCACATGAGCCTGAGGATGACTTTTGGAATAGCAGGTGTGTCTTATGTGGAGGGGACATCATAGCTCCTGGGATGGTCTTCAGCTTTGCATGTGAATGGCCTCCTTGATATTGTAAATATGTCAAACACCCCCACAGTTGGTTTACCCCGTACTAAGGCTGATAGAGTTTATAATGGCTGGTGGATCTAGTCCTAAAACGGGCTGTCTGTGTACACAGATGGGTTCACATGCTTGTTGGCGTGTACAGTCCAAATGTATGTCACATAGGCCCACGCAGTCAGACGGATACAGAAACTATAAGTTGCTGCATCCTGCTCGGGGTGTTGTCACTGTGTACAAGATGATGCAACTTGTTGCCCACAGAAAAGGGTAAAGTTATCTCCCGTAGTCTGAGAGGCCATATTTGTTTCATAGGGATCCTGCCCGGGTGCTTTATGAATAAGAGACATGAAGAAAATAAACCAGCCCCCACCTGTGGGAATCTGGCCATCGGTGTATGCCTCCAGAATTAGCCAATTAGAAGGTGTAAAATGATCTCTGGGTTAATCCAACGCTGACGCCTTGTCTGTCAAAAAGCCAAGAATATTCCCCTCCGAGCTCTTCAGGAGAGAACAGACCAGCATTGGCAGCCACCACTGTCAATATTTATCGTGGATGAATCACTCTGCGTTACAATAACATTCCCCGCATGCCAGCGTGCCTTTACATCAGGCAGAGATGAGAGAAAAAAAGGGAAAAGAGATAGAGGAGGGGGGGGGGGTTGCAGGATGAAGTATTTGCCTACAGCGATAAACGGTGAGCAGAGGAATCTGCCGATGGCTCTCCCATGACGGAGCTGTGTGTGTGTGTGTGCAGATGTAGTTCAGGTCAATGGATTCAGGTTGGGTGGGTGGAATTTCAGTTTGGTGTGTGTGTGTGTGGGTGTAGTGACAGTTTGAGAAGTGTCAGCGCATGTCGAGGAAAGCTGCGGATGTCGTAACAATACGGGGTTGAATGGGTACGCTGAAGGCACATGGGGGGACATTCGGAGCAGCACGTCTGCCTCAAAAGAGGCAAATGTTACCAGTTGCGTGGACGCGTTATCTCTTTTGAGAGAAGCAGTTGTCTTTATTGCACATATGACAGCACCGCAACACCCACCATCTGTCTCCTCAACAATTGGGTCTGCTGAAGGAAAACAGGCAGAGAAGGAGCCCAGTGTTTGTGGGGTTTTCTCTCAGTCTCACAGGTGTTCAGTAGGTTGTGAGAACAATGCAGAGCGCTGTTTTGTTTCATGTATGAATCTACATGTACGGATTATTTATGACTTCTCAGGCTAAAACCAGAGAGCGCTGAAGTGTTTCTCATTGGTGGTTTCTTTCAGTTAACGCACCACCATTGTGGCGTTTACTGTCCATATTACAAGCTACCTACATAGCTATCTACTACAGTATTTGTTTCTGGAATTCGAATGCTTAGTGAGGTTAATGTGAACAACAATGAATTTGTCAGCATTTAAAAACGTAATACACATAATACAGTTTGTCCCTTATCTATCTTTTCTACCAACACCTTCTTACGCCATCTTTCCAAATTATTTTTAGCGGCAATCCATTTACCCATTTGGTTGTTGTTGTTGTTGTAGTTGTTGTTGTTTATTTAAAGACCGTCTATTGTTGTCTAGACAGATGGAGTAACAGTTGAGAGAATTCCTACTAGGAGGATGGATTTTGAGTCATTTGCGTTGCTACAAATGTCGGTGTGACTTTGAATTAATTTACTAAAGTTTGAGTCTTTGGCTCAAACATTAATGAGATGTATACACATCTAGAAAGAGATCAGGGATCCGTGGAAGGTTTCAGTGTGTGTTATTGTCATCATCAATATAGCTGCTGTTAACTTTCTTGATTAATCAATTAATTTGTATTTACTCAAAAGACATAAGAACTGTATTGTTTAACACCCAAAGACATTCAGTTTATTTTCTGAAAAGAAAAAGAAAAACATGTAATGCATTAAATCAAAACAGATTAATTTTCTGTCTCATCAATTTTTCTGATTTCAATTTTTGAACTTATCATTTCACCTTTCGGCTGGTCTGCTTTGTCTGACTCTGACATTGGAATTAACCGCTACAATTGAAGAGCACGTTAGGGCAAGTGTTGAATGTCATGTGCCTCCCGACACATTGTCCCCCCAACTCAGAATGTTTAGTCTGGCTGTTTTAATTTCAACTCATAATCCAAAAAAAGCAACATATCAATAGAGGCTGGCTGGCTGTTTAATCCATCTTTTTATGTTTCTGAGATGAGCTGTTTTTTTATCCCTCTTCAAAACCCACTGCCCGGTGAGCAGCATTGTGAACGGACCTTTTCACTACGTCCTTCTCCCCCGGCGGTTTTTGGCTTAGACCGGCCCCAGCTCTCCGGCGTCTGAAGAGAGAGAGAGAGAGAGAGAGAGAGAGAAAAAAAGAGTACTTGGAGATGGAGAGAAAGAAGGAGGTTAGAGGTGAGAGACGAGTCGAGAGAAGGAGATTGAAGGGAACACTGGAAGGGGGAGGATGGAGCGAGCAAGACACGGAGCGAGAGAGAGAAGACATAGGTGGGGTTGGGGGAGAGAGAGAGAGAGAGATAGAGATCGAGGTTGAAGGTTGAGTGGGTGAAAAACAGAATGAACTGACTGTGCCAAGCCGAGGGAAAGCATTAGTGCTATTTGTGTGACGGCTAGACTGTTATCTGCTCGACTCTAGACCATTATCTTCTTCATTACCCCCTTTTAGTGAGCGCCAATGAAGAGGGAACTGTGGGGTGAAAGAAAAGGCAAAACTGTTGGGGCCAAGTGAAGGGTGAGAAAATGGGGCGAAAGTGGAAAAGAAAAATTGACAAAACGGGATTGAGCAAGAGTTAAACAGGCTGACATAGCATGTTCTGAAGGGCAGAGAAATGAATGCTGTGCCTCATCTTGTGT
Source organism: Anarrhichthys ocellatus (assembly GCF_004355925.1). Taxonomy (NCBI): domain Eukaryota; kingdom Metazoa; phylum Chordata; class Actinopteri; order Perciformes; family Anarhichadidae; genus Anarrhichthys; species Anarrhichthys ocellatus. The sequence continues at coordinate 1,956,077 of NW_022280046.1, forward strand.
TGTATATAGATTGCGTTATATAATACATTTCACGTGTAATTTTACCTACCATGACCTGAATGTTGTCACTACAATAACCTATTAAATTCACCCTTTTTGCAGTAAAATAGATACAAACTAAAGAGATTTGTCTTATAATTAACTCAACCATGTAATTGTCTTTAAATTAAAAAAAAGACATAATACAACCACTTCAGTGATGACAGTCTTACTGTATAGTAGATGCTGCATTTCATACATTTAGGACATGTATGATTTTATTGAGAAGATAAAAGAAATGGATTTAAACTCTAAACATGATTGTTCATAAAGAAAAATCAGGGAATCTATTCATGGTCATTGTTGCCAATAAGAAATGGATGTTGGCGCACTCGGCGGACGGGCTCGCACCCCTTCAACCCTCCGAGAAAAATAAGAGTAGAGCGCAAGGGTCAATTAGGTAGTGTTGAAATAATAAAGCAACGTGACATAGAAACCATAACACATCTGTCTCGGGTGACTCGAAGTTCACTGGATTTTTAATGTCGTCCTTATGCATACCAATGTACATATTGTTTACATACGAGGCCTTTACACACAAAATAAAGTGTCATATTTTATGGAAGACAAATGGACGCAACCCTGGGAAAATCTGAGAGGACATAATGCGAGTTGCAGGTGAGATGAGTGGGTGCAACGGGAGTCAGGGGAAGTGTGTGTATGTGTGTGAGTGTGAGAGAGTTCAATGTGAGCTTTTACATCTTCTGCATGCCTGCGAAGTAAGTGTGAGTGTATATGTTTGTGAAGTGAGTCAGAGGAAGGGGTGTGTGTGTATGTGATGTCAAGCCCAGACAGGCTCTGCTGTGGTCCAAGTTCAGGTTGCTCTCAGCTGGTAATGGTTAGTTAACAGAGCAGGTAATTACCTCAGACTGTCAGGGCTGAGACACTGGCCAGATACCCTCAGGACACTGTGGGAAAGTACATGTGTTTAGTAGGTCACTGCAGTATTTCCCTCCTCGAGACAGTATATGCAGGGTGAACCAAACTACTTAACCTCGCTTCTTTCTTGGTGATATAATGTGTGTTAATTCATATAGCTCATCTGAATTCACTAAATTCTTTACCCATGCACCCTCATCTTATCATTTCATGACTCGCTCTCACCTCTTTGGTCACCAGTATTACCTTGCAGATTGCAGACTGGTATTCAGGCTTTATTCTTGATTTAATGATTGACACTGACGCGATGTCAGCGTTTTCAGTGGAAGAGTGTTAAATGAAGCAAGATGTTTCCACTCTTTCTGCTCTTTTTTTTTTTTTTTTTCCCTGTCCGTCTGCCCGGCCAAAGAAAATGAAAACAGGTCACCTTTCCACAGTTTAAATCTACGTGAGTAAAAATCCATGTGTGAGATTGTCAATTGCTGTTGAAGGGTATCCAAAGTCACCTAGCATGACCTCGGGACTGTGTGGGGAAAAAGCAGAGGAAAGAAAGCCAGTTAGCTTCTCCTGACTCATCATTTTACAGGAGTATGAGGCTGCTTTTTCCAGCTCAGCGTGCCATCCCGCTTACAGAGGACCTACATCATTTCACAGTGGCAACAATATGTTATGACGGAATGACGGGGAACCAAATATGGCAGAATGTCCAACACCATGCGATGAATGGGAGCAAACAATGGATCTCTGGTGTAAACTGAAGTTTCTAGAAAAATATGTCATTTTCTCACGTATTGTGTATATTTCTTGGACCACAGCAAGCCTTGAACGGTGGAATTAAATGACTGAAAAGACAACATTTTCAAAGGTAAATGACGGTGCAGTTCTTTCCTCCCCTTCTCTCCGGTTCCCACGCTGCCCCTTACCTGACTTGCCACAATTTGAATCAAATCACTTGTGCCCAATTGGCTGCTCGGACCATGTGACCTACATCGGCCCGAAAAGCACCGCCTTTTGAGATTGGTCGAGGATTTTCCCATGGGAGCTGCCTACAGAGGCAGTGTGTGTGCGTGTGTGTGTGTGTGTGAGAGAACGTTAGGGAAAAATCTACCACCACCCCCCCCCCCTTCTTTCCCCCTCCCTCTCTTTCCTACCTCCTCCCCTCTATCCTCCCTTTTTTCTCCTTTTTTTTTTTTTTTTTCCTCCACCACCTCCCATCCTTTGAAACACGGTATCACACTTTAGATAGCCTTTTGTTGTCACGGCAAGGAGCATTCTTTCCCTGGCGCGGCCACACGGAGTGTGAGAATGCAGGAGGTTCCCTGAAAAACAGACCAAACAAAAGACTCCGAAAATGCAGCAATGTAGCAACTGCCTAAAATTATATCGAGTATGATAACAAAAAGAATAAGATAAACTGTTTTTGGTGGCCTTTTGATCTTAAGGCCACAACATAAAAAACAAATCTTGGAGCATCAGTTCTGGAAAAAAAAATTTTTTAAAGTCCAGACTGCTGACTGAAGCCACATGTTGATCACACACATGATCGTTTGCCTGTGCAAACACTCCAAACTACGATTGGTTTTCACATCACTTGTCAGTCGAATGCTTTCTGTGACATGCGGGGGCTGCAGAGGAGGCGCCGTCATACATTTGTTCTTCTTCAGCTCCTTGCGGCAACTGCGTGACTGACAGCTCCAGGAGTTATGTAGTGCTGTGGAAAAGTCACATCCTTCAGCAAGCCAGAAACGGAGAAATATCCCAGAAATCACCTGGTTCAACGTGGTTTTCAGATCTTAAATGAAGGCGCAGAGCTATTTATTAAAATATAAGACACCCTTAAACCTCATCACCGTGCAGGCTCGTTGTGTCACATCCATTTCCATGAATGCATATCTTTTATATCACTATAATGTGTGTTAATATCACTGCGATGTTTGTCATTATGTATTTTATAACGTTGCACGATTTCACTTTGTTAAAAAAAAAAAAAATCTTTACATTTTTTTAAACGCGCGCCGTGTTTTGATTAATTGTCGATGGAGTTGCTTCCGTCCAGGTTGCGTGTGTGCGATACTCTGTGTGCGTGTGTGCCTGCCTGTCCGCAGCTTAGCCTTGAGAGTTCAGAGCAGGTTCTGGCTTGCTCTGCTCTGGGAAACTTTGAGCTAAGCAAATAGCTGGGTCTGTTTTCCTGGCTGTCGCCACACTTCTACGTGTGAGCCATGTGTATGCGCCGCATACGAGTATATGCATGCGGTCTATGCGCACTGCAGTGTAGCCTGTGCGAATTGTGTGTGTGTGTGTGTGTGCGCGTGTGTGTGCGTGTGGGGAATACAAGGAGGAAAATACAGAGTGCACTGACAGAGAGATGAACTTCATTCCCACAGACGACAGGAGATGACACCTCTGCTTTTCCCACACCTCCACTGTCTAGCCGCTCTCTCCTGTCCCGACCTCAGTTACCACAGACACAAACACCCCTCTCTGCATGTGCACACAGAGGAAGGACATACTGTTGCGTTCGGTGGGTGTAAGCGCCCGATATGCAGTCTTCGTTTCAGTTTTCCCGGATAAAGAAAGAAAGAGAGAGAGAGAGAAGTGTCTTTAAGTGAGCCGGTCAGGGATCTTGCTCTGAGGTCTCTGCAAGCGTGGTTTGATTTACAGCCCACCTCTAAGTGGAATGCTGTTTGCTGGGTGGAGCTCAGGTGTGTTGACAAGGCTTTTAGCACCGACATGCTGTCAGGATGGCTTACAGACCAGTGTGTGTGTGTGTGTGTGCGCGTTAGGGGGCCGGCAAACAAGAGGTCACTAATGTCCCACCAGGGAGACCTTTTACCATGGAGAGCCAGGACAGCATGGACATGTGAACGTTACTGAGGCGTAAACGCTGTCCACACACACACACACACACACACACACACACACACACACACACAGACACACTCTGATCTGATCTTTCTGTACCACTTAGCCCCTTTCACACCAAAGCAGCCACTGAGGAAAGTGTCTGTGTGAATGGGTCAACGACACACGTTTGCGTGCTCTTAAGATCCTGAGCTACTCCTGGTTTTAACAAAGGTGCGACACCTTTCGACTTTTGACAGGTGAACTCTGGTGACTGTTGTCACCACAGCATTACTAAAGTTAACCTACAGTTTCACACTCAATGCTGCATTCATATACAGGATCTGTAGGCAACGGGACAGGATTTTGGTATTGGAAGCGTTCTGGTTTCCGTATGTAGTCCGGGTAGTATTAACCACCAATCACGTTCGAGCAGGCTGTGGTTGAATGCAGGTAAACAGTTACTTGTGTTCAACGTCCACTCTTCATCCACTGTGAGATCATTTTTACCTCAATGTTTTCCTGCAGTATGTGGAACGTATTTCCTCTTTTTCCTCTTCGTCATGTTTTTCCTCTTCAAGACACTTTTGATGAGTGGAAGCTCTTGAAAACGCTTCTTTCAGCCCTGCTGCTAATGACTGTTTTTATGCGTTTGTGCAGGCGTGTAACAGTGATCAGTACGCGGCGGTGCCCAGAAAGGACATGGCCAGGATGCTTAAGCAGAAAGGTCAGTGGAGCATCAGCGGATTCCTTGTGCCAGGATGTATCTATCTTTACTTCTTCGCTTCTGTTTAACGTAGTTTTGAAGTTAACTCATTAAATGTCTGTATTTTGTTTGCAGGATTTCTGCAGGGCCAGGACGTCATTGACCACACACAACAACAGGAAGAGGAGACGCTTGGAGACATTCTGACCCCAAGTGTGACCCCTGAAATCCCCAGGTATGTTCAGTGTCAGTGGGCCCCCCTCTCAGAGCTGGACCCCGACACCCTGACCTTTCCCGGGGGGGCACCCGTCCAGCTCCACGCCGTGCCCCCTGCCCTCCTGCCGAGGATACCGCTCTTCTATGTCTGCACCAGATGTGGCAAGGTGTTCTGGGAAGGCTCTCACTTTGGCCGCGTCCTCTCCATGTTTCAGGATGTCTTACACATAACAGACAAGGACCCTGAATCGGCTGCGGCTGCACCGCAGAATTGACATTTGTATAGCTACTGCACTTTACCTGACCCTCAAGTACATCCGTAGTAATAATTTACACATTTAGAACTGGAGTTGTCATGAAATCCAATTAGATTATTAGTTTTTTCCCTTTTCTAATTGGCTAAAAGTGTAAAAATAAAAGAGGCATTAAGAATTCACCTGACATCACAAGTGAGACCCAAACTTCAAGTCCTTTGAAATAATTGAATTTCCTGTTCACCATCTGGTTTTAAAATTTGTCATACCAAAAAAAAAAAATCCGACACATCTCGTCTCAACAGTTTTAAAACCTTTTACGTTCATAAGTTCAAAGCTCAGCGAACCAAAGACCGGTCAGCTGTGATCCAGTTGTGACTCGGTCATTTTTGTTGTTGATTGTATTTACTGTTCTACCACATTTATGGTGATTTATGGTTTAAAATTGTATATTGAGACCATTTTAATTATTCCTTATCAATCAAACTATAAAGTTTGTTGCTATTTTATTTGTTTCCGATATTTTATTGTTTTGATTTCAGAGTTAAGCGGTTAAATGACGGGGCTAAGTTCTGTGGCCTTTTTTTAGCAGTCGGTGGTGCTGTATATTTCCATTCTTTGTGATTAAATCTGTATCATTTTTAATTATTTAGCTGGAAGCTCAATATGCGTGAATAAAGTGCTTTTAATTTCATGTTTTTAATCTGAGAAGTCACGGTTGTTTCTGTCTGCGTAGAGTTAATTTATGACGTGTTTGGAACGTTCACAGGACAGATGGTGAAGGATTAAGAGCGGACAGCATGATCATCAACGGATCATCTAAGCTTCTCTGATGTCTGTCAGGTGTAACACTAACAGTGTGGGGGGGGTTGTGCCCCGAGGCTGAAGAGCAGACGGGTCACAGAGTAGCCCAACGCGCACACACACACACACACACACACACCGCCTGAATCCCTTCACATTTTCTCATACCTTCTTCTTTCCAACTCTCCTCTCCTCTGCACCCCACATTGGATTTGTGTTGTTGCTGAACATTAGATTCCCCAGACGAGTTTGAACAGATCTAATGTGTGAAAAGTTGTGCAATTAAATATGTTTGGTGTTTTGTGCATAGCAGGCATTTTGTTGAGATTCCATTGGAAGGCTGATCTGTTTACACTCGTGAAATCGTCAGAGACCACAGCCATGTTTTCACTTTATTTAATTGATCACGTAACTTGCATCCAAAAAAAAGCCACAGTGACTTCCAAAGACGGGGTCATACTGTGACTCACTGAGGTAAATGTGTTTTCAGTGTGTTTGAATCACAGAAGGAAGTGAAGAGAGTTGAACCTCAGGGTGATTCAGTGACCCCGGACAATGATTAACATTTCCTCACAACGTTTAAAGTGAAAGCTTTCCTCCAGAGCGTGCACACGATAACCTGATTACCATGAAGAACTAGATGGAGTTCACAGATGTAAAGTCTTTAATGTGTTAAAGCTGAAATTCTTGGATCACTAACTTCCCAAGCTGTCGCTTTACAGGGAACTCACTCGGCTGCTGCCAAATCTTAATCAAAGCAAGTTGTGGAAATAGGAGTGACTTTGGAATGAGGTGTTATCTAACTAAATGATTTTTGGAAGAAGTGGACAATTTTCTACATCACACGTGTGAAGAGCAGGTCAGGACCTCCACATGTGAGTAATGGAACACCATTTACCAAACTGCATAACCTTGGGTGTGTTACAAAATGAAGGTTTTGGGGCTTTTTTTGTTGCAGTAAGTAACGTTAATAATGCCGTTATCGCTGAGGACTTCATGAGTACGGTCACTTCTGACGAATAATGTGAACCAAATTGGGTCTCCGTGGCTTAATATGTGAAGTTCGCTGTCCATTGATCTGAACCTGCTTCTCATTAACAAGAACCCGCGTTGGACGGAGGAGATCATGTGGATTACGGTCCGTCTCAGACATGACTTACTGCGCAGCATCCTGTAATGATACACTGTAAATGTTTGACTTTAGGATATTTAGGATAATCCTGTTGTGAATTTTGAAGGTTTGTGATAATAGTTTTTTCCCCCAATATATACCCTATATAGTCATGTATAAGGTTGATGGTATCACTTCCTAGCCCCAAATACAAAGAAGTGCCTTGGACACACTTTACTTTGACGACACTCACTTTTGTTATCGAAAATATTCATTTCCATTTAATACGGCGATTCATTTATCCTTAACTTCTTTATTCATGCATTTATACTGATTTCTGACTGTATATTAATTGATCTCAACCTCCTGTCAGGTGTGTAAAAATGTTGATAAACATGAGTGATTTTGCCAGCAGGAGAAGGCCGTTGAGATCCATCTGTAGGGAGACGCCTGATTCTTATCAGTTGGACGTTACACTAGAGGAAAATAAATCTCTATCAGCAAAATGACCGTTGAACCACAAGCCTGATGATATTATTTTAGGACTATACACGATTGCACTTCCAAAATCCAGGAGTAGAAACGTCTTGGCATATTGCCCTTTTTTCTTCAGCAGACTATAATAACCACAGTAACATTAATCTACCCTGAAGTATCGTTATTGCTACGGGTGAAGTCGACACCCTGGCTCCCAAATAAGCCGCTCTCTGTGTGTCTTCTCCTGTCCTTGTCCGGGTGGTCGCAGCCCCTGCCTCTGCGCAGAGCGCGAGCTTTCTGCTGCAGCACCGTGTTATTTGATCCTTGCTCTTTCTTTGCTGGGAAGAAAAGCTCGCCTCTTTCCCACGCTCTGAGGACACGTGGTGCCCGGAATGAATTGGATTCAGAAGACCCTCCCTCCCGGTGAAACGTCTCTCTCTCTTTCCCTCTCTCCATATCTCTCTGAAAATGTAAAATAACAATATTGCCAAAGAAGCTTTATCATATATTAAAAAATCGGCTTTTTTTAAATATATGACGAGGTTTCTTTCGTGTATCCCAGTGTGTAAGTTTCCCGATCTGGACTCTCGGCGACGTGCGTGCGCACCACATCCCCGGACGGGACGTGAGGCTCCTCCCGGCTTCTCTGTCCCCGATCTGTCCGTTTACAAGACAGCCACACCAACACTGCACGGCTCTGGGTTCTCTCGTGTGTCGCTGAAATGCGTCTTGTTTATCGACACACAGGAACTGAGATATGGCTGCATAAATAGAAGCAGAGTAACGTTATTACTTGTTTTATCTTTGTGTGACCAGTGTGTGGAGAGTTGGCCCCCCCAGCACAGCCTCCGTGCCGAGGCGACCCCTCGGACTGACTACACAAAACCGGACTGTGCTCGCTAAAGGTTGTCCATAATATTTTTGGAGATCGTTTATTGCAAATTCTCACTGGTTTGCGCTTTTACGCACGCATATAATGCGTCGTTGGTCATTTTAACTAAATTGTTTTGCTTAATTGGGCATGTCAAAGAGAAAATATGACATTGCAAAATAATTGTTTGAAGTATTTAATCACTACTAGAAGTATCTTCACAAGAGCCGCATGATTGCATCTGGTTTTGGCTGCTTCCCAGACACACATTACCAATAAAGACCTGGGGAGCGAAGTGGTGGGGAGGGCAGAGAGAAGATCAAATGCCACAGAGTTTTTGGGGAGAAACTCATCCAATCAGAGAAACTTTTGGCTCCTGCGGTCTGTGCAAATGTTTTCCAAGTGTCCAGACGCACTGCAGCCAAAAGCTTTGAGAGCGGACAGATGTTCCTGATTTTCCAGAAGATGTTCCGCACCATTCAGTAACCCTCAGAAAACACATACACTCACATATATATGTGTGTTTTGGACTCCAGTATGGCCACGCAGGTTAATGCTGTGTCATATAAAGACTGCAGCGAGGAACACACATCTGTATCCTATCTTACAAGGGTTGACTTATATTCAAGATATTTCTAGGAGTGAGTCAGAGCCAGCCTCTTTGTATTGGTGCAGCTGCGGGCTTGTTGCAGAGGAAAAAACACCCGCTGATGCACCTAAAAGTTTCGAAAACAGCTGAATCACAGTCTCCTGCACACACACTCTTCTGGCTATCCATCATTTAAGTCCCAAAGTCAAATATCTGAATTTCAATCAGGCCAGCAGAAATACTTGTTTCTTATTGGCTGGCAGGTGTCTGTTCACATTCCATACTGGGTTTAAACATGATTCAGGCCAACAGCAACACACTGTTACACTAATAGTTCACTCGCCTTATCATATGTTAAACCCAAGTAAGGTCAAATATTTATATCGCCCAAAATCACAGACTTGCCGAGAAGGGTTTACAGCTTTGTACATTATACAGCACTCTCTATCCTGAAACTATACAAACTTTAAAAAAGTGGATCAAACTTAGCTTTTGTGGTCATACCTTGATAATGCACCCCAGGGTGTCCTGTTTAAAATATTGGACCCAAGCAATCCAGTTAGATTTACATGATCACTTTGTCATTCTATTAAAAAAATAGATTTGATTTTTTTAAGAGTTAAATTGCTGCAAATCTGTTATTTTCTATACTGGGACACTTTGAAGTGCTGCACCAAGCTCCATAACTTGAAGCATAAATCCCGTCATGGGATTACCTGTGGTTGTGTGAACTATAGCTTGCATTGATAGTACAGTAGAAGTGCGGTTGACTACTTGACCTAGTTTTAGGTAACACGTGTGACTTTAATGGACACCTGTCAGTCAAAGTCTAAAACGAACGTCTATGACCATGATAATGCACTCCAAATGTGTTGACAGAATGTCAGTCATGTTTTCAGTCAGCCAGTAGTTGACATCTTGTTTGTTTGTTTTTGGACTTAAATAAGCAGATTGCGACCTCCATATGTGGGATCTCTGCCGCTGCCTCTCCCACGCTGACGCACAGACGCCCAAATGACACGCTCGCGTATAGACAGATATGGCTGCAGACGCGCGCCACATGTACAGTTCAGAGTGTGGGAAAACGAGGACAGTGTGAAAGCTACCGAACCATCAGAGCGGAGAGCGGTTTTATAAAGTGTCACACAGATGAGATGCATCGTGGGCCGCCGAAACGGAGCAGACAGCCCCGAGGGAGGCTGAGATGGAGGGTGTATACCTGGTGTGGTTTCCACGCATTTCTATCTCTTTCTCTATCCGGCGCTGTCGCTTTCACATGCATTCTTTCTGTCAAACCCTGTGTATCTATCAATATCTATCATCACCTCTTACCCTGTTTCTCTCTCTCTCTCTCTCTCTCTCACACACACACACACACACACACACACACACACACACACACACACTCAGTTCCCACGGTGATGGGGGGGCTGAGCTGAGTGGCGTGTCAATCCGCACACAGCGTCACTTCTTTTCACTTGCAAAAAGGAAGTAGCGAGGGGCTTTTGTTATTCGAAGTCCCACAGTCTAAAACAACTGGAATATATCCGCAGTTTATGATTCAAACAGCCACCTATAATCTCCTCCTCGCGAGGTGTTTTCAGATGGACTCGTTTTGGAGGAGGGGGGTTGTACTTTACTGTCCTCGCCGTTTGGTTCGGAGGTAATCACTTTGAGGTTTTAGATAAGTTCACACTTCAGACAGCCACTGTTGAAACGACATGTATGTCTCCCTCGAGCCTCAGCCATTTGGAGAATACAACTTTGAACTGCATCTCTGGATTTGAAATGGCCCTGGCACATCTGTTCACGGCATTGTGCTCCTTTTTTTTATTTCACAAATGATTGCACAAATTCACTGCGACGTTCACTGGCAGTGCCCACAGAGAAAGTTGGGCCACAAACAGCAGCACAGATGTAAACCACACCCTCTCTTGGCATTTCATTATCAGCACCTTTTCTGCCCCCATGTAACGTGGAACGAGTCCAGATACTCCTTTATTTAAAAATAGACATTAATAAACCATTTGACTAATAATATGTTCAACCTTTAGTCCACCAGCTGATTACTTTTATTTCCTTTTTCTTGAATTTTCACCTGAAAGTCAAATTTAAACAGTGTACAGCCACATTGATTTTGCGTATAAAATTCAAAGTTGCCATGTAACTTTGTTTCATTCGACTTTTTTCTTTGCATGAATGGAAATCCTGTCCGACGCCCCCTAGTCATTTACATCGCTGTCAATGTGAAGAGGCTTATTGGCGTTTTTTGTTCGGAGTTCCTGTTGATGTTAAATCCAGTGGATGATCCTTTACAACGTGCCCCGCTTTCTCAGCAGTTTACAGCTCTGTCAGCTCCGTGCCTCTGGCTTTCAGTCCGCTTCCTGGGGTCGGCTACAGGAGATCGGATATGGAGCTCACCATTGCTGCGGGCGGCTTGTTTAATATTTCTGAAGCAACGTTTGGCTCCCTCCTCGGCAGACCACGCCTCCCTCCCCGCGGATTCACAGGGCTACTGATCCCGCCCCCTCCTAATCGAGCCGGCAGCCTATAACCTCCCCGGGTTTCCGCCCATTCCTCCACAGTTGATTCTTTTGGGATGGTATTGTCATGCAAATAAAGGACGCGTAAAATATTCTCCCAGAGCGCAGCGCAGGGCAGAGACTCACACGGACCGCGCGGAGGACACAGACCGGGGCCACACGGTGGATTTGTATTGTTTTCGTCGCTACGGACTCGTCCATCTGTCACAGGTAAGTCACAAATGTGCAGCGGATTACACTTCCAGACATGTTTAGTGGCAAAGCCGTGTAACCGTGCGTAAACGTGTGCGCATGGAGGTCTCGCTCACCCTTTTGGATGTGGCGGAATGTGGGGTCTCTCGCAGTCAGTTGGTGAGGAATCGGGATTCATGTGGACTTCTCTTGTCTCTTTTTTTTGTATTTCCCAGACACCCTGGCCACATGAGCAGCGACACATAGCCGGGCCGTGTTGACCAGGACTCGGGTCGGACCGTTCAAGGAAAACCTGCGGAGACTGTCCCGTGGAGATAGTGGTCATTCTACCAATTTCCCCCCCAAGTGAAGTCGGAGGTGTCTCTCTTCTCCATCCCCTGCTTCAGGCTACCTGCTGCTGCTACGGAGGAGGAACTACGTCCAGAGACCCCTGGATCGCTTGAGAGCATCCTTTTTTATGTTTTAGGGATTTTAGGATCTCTACAAATATTAACATTTTTTGCACACCAAGTGTGTTATTTCCTCTCTTGTCCTTTTTGGGATATATACAGTGATCTTTTTTTTCTATTTTAGTACTTTATAAAAAGTGCCTTAATAACTGGTTATAATCCAGTGTAACTGTGGCATTGTCACCAGACCAGAGACGCTCAACAGGGAGAAGACGAGTATTATCAGCTTTAGAGCCCGGGCAGGATTACTGGTTCCCCAACCTCCAGCGAGCTGCCACCATGAGCCAGGCGGATGTGTCGACTTGCTCCGCGCCGCAGCGGGTTTTCCAGGAGGCGGTGAAGAAGGGCAACACCAAGGAGCTGCACTCGTTGCTGCAGAACATGACGAACTGCGAGTTCAACGTCAACTCCTTCGGGCCGGAGGGACAGACGGCCCTCCACCAGTCTGTCATTGACGGCAACCTGGAGCTGGTAAAACTGCTGGTGAAGTTTGGCGCAGACATTCGACTGGCCAACAGGGAAGGGTGGAGCGCTTTACACATCGCCGCCTTCGGTGGCCACCAAGACATTGTGCTATACCTCATCACCAAGGCCAAGTACTCATCTGGCGCCCGGTGATCTGTCTCTGCTGTCAGGTAAAATAAGAAAATAAAAAAAATAACAAGTGGAAAATAAAGCTGCAACACACGGGAAAGCCAGGCTCTTGTAAAAGCAAAAAAAAAAAAACTGCCATCATCTATATAGTTGTGCCAAATTTTATATATATATATACACATATATATATAAAAGAAATAAAACTAGACCTGCAGAATAATCTTCCCTCATTGTAAACCAAACGGGGTCCTCTCTGCACTCCTGAGTGAAGTATCGCATGGCTCATACACAGCGCTTCAACACGACTCTTTAACAAAAGAAACGCCATTTCGGTGAGTTTGTTGGTACTAAAGCTTTCCTCTTGAATGTGTATATTACATCTTGTCGTCCAATACAAAAGAAGCCAGTGTCTGTGTATCACATGTGTGTGTGTGTGTGTGTGTGTGTGTGTGTGTGTGTGTGTGTGTGTGTGTGTGTGTGTGTGTGTGTGTGCGTGCGTGCGTGTGCGTGCGTGTGTTTGGACTCCAGAAGTGCAGATGGCCCAGTTTATCTCTATCCATGACCTTCCATCTCCAGTATACAGTTGAATAGTTTCTTCCTGGGGAGGAGGGGGGGGGGGGGGTTGTTGCTCCTCATTGTTCACCCGTTTTAAGTTATTTTTATATGAAACACGGCACTTGATGCTAAATGGCTGCATGCTGGAATATCTGAAAGGGAAGACACACGAACAAGAGAAGAAGGGTTGCCCTCTGTTGGCTACCAGAGGTTTAGTTTTTTGTTTTTTTTTAGTTTCTTTACTCAAAGAGCGGCATTATGGCTATCCAACACGCTTTCACATGTGTAATCATTATGTAACAACAAGTGGCTCCATCGTTGTTGTAAAGTACTGTACACAATAGCTTTACTTTGTGTTTTTTTTTTTAAGAGAAAACAAGAGACAGTAGCTGAATGCGCTCGTGCAGTTCTCACCATGCTGGCGTCCAACTTTTCAGGCCAGTTGCGACCACTTTTGCTGATGGTCATTGCGTTAAAAAAAAACAAAAAAACCGCTGCTTTCGCTTTGTATCAAAAAAAAAAAGTCGCATTTGGAATTCACTTTATAATCTCCTTTCAGTATTTTATTAACATCCTAGTCATCACTGTGAAAGCAGGCTGGGTTTGTTTTGTTTTTTCATTTTATTTATGAAGGTACATTGAGAAGATGCTTTTTTTTGAACATGTTGTGGTTCTTCTTTAAAAAAAAAAAAACATATATGAATATCTAGGGGTGACTCAAGCTGCTTCAGACTCGAGGTATAAACTGTCCCGTGTGGAGGTAGACCTGCCACCCCCCCCAGAAACCCCTTCTGTTAAAGCCGGGTGACCCAAGAAGACTCCCCCCCCCTCCCATTAAAAGGACTTTGTTTGGTTGCCTTTTGCCAGCTACCTCGACTATAAAGTATTCTCAAGTTGTTCAGCTCTCTCACCGCTCTGCCACGTTCTTTGGAGTCTGAGGAGATTCACAATTTGTCTGTGATCATCCGCATGCCAGTAGGCTATATATATATATATATATATATATTTTTTTTTTTTTTTTTTTTTTTTTTTTTTTTTGT
>NW_022280046.1:1970336-1979619 GCF_004355925.1 Anarrhichthys ocellatus
TTTTTTTTTTTGGAGCCTACCAGACCGATGGACTTCAGTACAGAAGATGCAATGAAACCATTCCTGCATCCTCAGTCGGGGCAGTTTATTTTACACTACAACCAAACCAATTTTGTCCAGCAATGCATCGTTTTGCCTTTCTGCATGGGAGTCTGTGGTTCTCTCTGTCTGTCTCTCTCTCTCTCTCACACACACACACACACGCACACACACACACACACACACACACACACACACACACACTGCCATTGTTTTCCCTATAAACCTCCACTCTCCTCTCTATCTCTGTCTTCACCAGCCTGGATTTTTGTTTTCTAGGATTTTTTTTTTCAGTCATACAAAAAAAATGGAATTGTATCGCGTGACTTATAAATGCAGGGAGTTTTAATTGCACAAAAATGCGGAGCCTTGTGCGCCCCCAGTGTTTGTACGGGGTAACTGCAGGAGCCAAGGCTTTGGAATAGTTACTACTACTGAGCAGGACCGTAATACTGTTGGACGATGAAGACTTCAAATAGCAACAACACATGACTATTGCAGGATGTCACAGATTAGAAAAAGGAAAAACAAATAAAATGGTTTCATCAACTTGCCTGCTGCATTTTGAAAGTCATGGCACCCTAACATTTGTATCAATGCTGCTTGTATGTTTTGGTTTTGTTTTTTCTGTTGTTGTTGTTGATGTTATTATTTTTGTTTTTTTAAAGCCTACTGCTCAAATGGCCAACAGTTGTATAGAAGCTTCACAGCAGCACTGGTTCACCACATGAGAAGCTGTTGAAAGAGTGTGTTTTATAAATTGAAGTGTGTTTGTGTGATTCTGAGCTTCTCATGGGGGGGGGGGCTCATCCAGACTGAGAACTTCCCCGGAACAACCACAAGTAATCTGAAGCGATAGATCCGCCACATCAAGGTATAGATTGGTATCAGGCAACAAATTAAATATGCATCAATTGTCTTAAACTTGATGCTTTCCTTTTTTTTCTCTCCTTTGAATATTGCACTGATGACTGTTGTTGAAAAGTTGACTTTTATGTGTCGACATTTTATTTTTTTTCTGAATAGAAAAAAACAAACACAACAAAATACTATTGTATAAATATATGCTCCAGGTGATAAAGTCCTAATGTGTGTGTTACTTTGTGGAAAAAACATGATGTTTTTTTTTAACAAAGATGCGTGTATCTCTGTGATTGGGTGTATGTATATATACATATGGATATATATATATATCGACGATGATGATGATGATGATGATATCTGGGGGCACTTTCTTTTTTGAAGTGCTGTCTTCCTGTTTTTTTGAAAGGGGAATAATACATTTGATGGTAAGATCATTGTAACATGGTTAAAAATTGCACGGTTGTGTGGTTGTTTGGCTTACCAGGGTCATAACATTTATGACGTAAGGAGCCAGCCGCCGAATTGGTGTACATGAGTGAGATGATTATTATTTTTTTTTTTTAAGTGCTGACTTCTTTGGACCAAGTTGTGTTTCTGGTCTTGCTTCATTTCAAGCAAGAGGAAACAGCTGATTTTTCATGAGTGATGCAGATGTTCCATCATGTTTCATTTTGTTTCTATTCTTTTATTTTTGAACGTTTGTAACACTGTGATGATGACGTGATGTCATGTGGAGATGAGTGCTGTATTATTTTTGTACGTTTGTGTACAAGCCAGTAAAGAAATCATTAAACTCAAAAATCTGTGTATGCATACATTTCTTCCTCAGCGCTCGAGCAAAAAAGCAACATTTCCTCTGACTCAGTCCTCCTCCTCATCCTCCCTCCTGCATCTTTCATAGAAAAGGTTGGTTCGGGAAACACACCCCTACCCTCCTCTCTCTCTCTTTTCCCTCCCTGTCTTCCAAGCCGGGCCCAACCCAGATCCCCATTCTCTCCTTTTGTCATTCATCTGGCCTCATCCTTTCACTGCCGGGATAAAAGAGCCCAGTGCATTGTGGGTAGGCTCAGTTTAAAGAAGGGTCCCCTCCCCTGTGTGTGTTGCGCGAGAGCTAGTTTTATGTTACATCCACACACTCAAAAAAAAAATGTCCAACACACACACGCCTCTCTTGTGCTCCTTTCTGACGATTAAGGCCCAAGCTCTGCGCAACAATTCAGCTCTCTGCTAACAAACCTGCTTTTGCACACCCTTGAGGGTGTCTTTCACTCATCATCAATACTCTTCTCCTAAAATGATCTTTGTTCCTTTCACTTCACTAACCCCTTTCCCATAAGCCGTACAACTCATGCTTCTAAGAAAAGACTGATTCATTTGCAATCAGCTGAATTGGTTGGAGGGGAAGGGAACGTACTCGGTTCTTTTTGTGATTTTTCTTTTTGGTGAAATATGTACTTTGTGGCTTTCTGTGATGGTGCATGAAGTGGCCCTGATAATGGTTGGTTAAACTGTTAAACACTCTCGCCTCATATGGGCCGACCTTGAGTCCAAAAACTGGAACACACAGATTAATGTGCAGCTAAAAAAGGTTAAGAAACACTGTTAGTCTGTGCATTTTGAAGTGAACATTTTTAAATGAACATTTTCAATCATTTCCCTGTTCTCCTTACGCGGTACGTGTAGAATTTATAAAAGCATATACTGGCGGTTACATTTTGCTTATGAGGAACCTTTCATTGAGTCACCGTCTGCCCATTTTCATGGAAACACTGCTTTGCAACTGATATTACGCTGCTGTGGGAGGGTCGTGGGAAAAGCAACACTACAATACGTCTTCCTGCATGTCGGACCTGTTTGTGTTGTAACATTTGCTGGGTGGCGACCTGCAGTTATAGCTGCAACTGGTTGAGCAAGGAGGGTTGCATTTAATGTGATTGAAATAACGGTTGTGGTTTGAGAGATTTCCTTTCAGTGTCATCCTGAAGTTATACTCAACGTGGAAAAAAAACAACGTTTTATTGTTAGAGCAGCTGTTAAACTTGCATTCTGAGCTGCAGCGGAGCCCTCTTTGACCTCAAATGTACTGCACTGACCACACCAAGCGCCAACCTGATGCATTTAGCTCCTCCAAACACCAGCCCCCTCTGTGTTTTGATGCCGAATGGGCTATCTGGGTTGCTGCTCGCCTGTCTTTTCCTCTCTCCCCCCTGAGTCTCTCACTTCTGCAGGATGTTTTTGTTGAGCTGGGTTCCCTATTGTTCACACACGGAGCTGGCTGGCCTCCCAGGGTTGCTGCTGGCTGCTAGGCCCCCTAATAGGTTCTTCATGTGCCTTGGCTTTCCTCGCTTGTCTTGGTCTGGCCTGTGCATGGAGCAGCCCGCTTTAGTGAGCCAGACAACACAAGGCATTTTTGGGAGGCTTTTTGCAGAGAAGACTCAGAGGAAACTCTGTCAGGGAAAAAGACAGAGTCCAGAAAACTCAGGAAAGCAGCGTGAAAATGACTTTATTAAAAAAGCGAATGGGCCACATTGGCATATTTAACCGGTTACAGTCCTGTGTGCGCATGTGTATGTATTGTATCTTCTTCTTCACACATAAATCAAGTTAAATATGGTTGGTGCGTCGATGGTACAGCAGCTGCAATCAAGTGCGTCTGTGTGATAATCTTCCATCTCCATTCAAAAGGCCATTGTTCTGCATCTCATCAAATATTCATGTCCATGCTTACACCCCTCATTTGATTGTTACACTTGATCTGTAAGACACAAGATTAACTGAACATCTTGTGATATGGGTAAAACGCAATTGAATTGGTTTTGCAACACTGAATTCCTCATTTTAAAACGGCTCTGTTCAACGTGCGTACAATGACAGGAGCTCCTGTGTATGACTTCCTCAAAGTGCCTCGGGATTGACAGGATTGCAGTCTGATTGGGTAATAATGTAATACAAACGGCTTGTTTGAACGGTTTGAATAAGTTTTACATTTACGATGACAACACATATGAGGAACTTTTTCAGACTTGCTGCAGGAACCTGCGGCCACGTAAAGAGGAACGTAAAGAAACGGTTAACAGTCTTTCCAGTTTGTTCGTTTTGTTGCACCTGTTAAGGTCCAAATTTAGCTCTTATCATCCTTATTGGTGCATAGAGTTTGATGTGTGGTGGGTCATTTCCCATCATGGCTCCACCCAGCTTCTGCCTGACTAGAGATCTAATCAACCAGAGTAACTGAAAATACCCGTGTGGGTGTGCAGGCCCTTTAAATGTGTTTATGATAGTTAATTAACACAGAGGTAAAGCAGGCCTGGCATGTTCTTAGTGATCACAGCTGTTCGGGGAGGTGCACATCTGTCCGCCCGAGGCCTTTCTCAGATCCTGCATGTGGTCGACTCCTTTACGTGATGATATTAAACTACAAGATATTCATCTTTTGACTTTTACCTATTCTTTTGTCATTTTACCTGGCATTCAGTCAGGGGCGCAATTTTGCGTCTAAAGCCGTCATTAAAGCTCTTTGACTGCAACTTTGACAACAGTGAAGGTATTTTACACACCTGTAATGTGTTTATTTTTAACAACAGAATTCTGTTATTTGCCGAATCAATGCTGGTTCTTAAGTGGCCAAATGCTCCACTGTGTTCACCAGCTCGGTTGCTAACTGTATCTATATACCGTTTGGTGCTAGAGACAAGTAGCGTATGTTGTTTGAAGCAGCCAAGTTGGATGACAAGCGCAGAAAACCAAAACAATTGGAGTTAAAACGTGGTAAACCGCTCCGTAGAGCTGAGAGTAACGGCAGAGTCGGGTGGCCTGTGGGAGCGAACCTATCACATTCCAGAGTCATTTGATCGATTATTATTGTAGAAATATTGACATTAGCTGCTTAAAAGATGATACCAATCCACAAACTTTAAAAAAAAACTGGCGGGGATTTGTATTCTGCGGATATGTGTAACAAATTATCATTCTTGGTTCGTTTAGCAAACACTAACATTAGCCACTCGGTAGTCTATACCGTAACAATTAAGACAGAAAACAATGTGTTCAATGTTCCATTTCTTCATTCAAAAGTTTAGCTTTATTTTAGTCACAGGGAGTGACAAACAGTGAGATTGAGCTTTCCTCTGGCCATTCATCAGAACAACTATGTCTAACAAGCACTATTGATGGAACAGGAGATTGTTTATTTTGATCCTGCGAAAACTACTCTACCCAGTGTCTATAATCAAACCTAACTGTCTCGTTTTATAACTAATCAGCACATTCTCTGTGGGTTCCTCCTTTTCGACAGCCTTGCACTGTGTGCATCTCAGCACAACAATCATTAAAAACCACAGTTCCAGCCCATGTGCAGGGGAATCTGCACAGAGTCAGTGTCATGCTGGTGGATGGCAGTGAGCTTGAAATCCTGCTGATGCAACACTTTCTGCCCAAAAACATGTCTGTTGCTAAACACAACCAGTGAACACCCCCTCCCCGAAGTCTGCCTGTGAGTAAGAAGGGGAGTAAAAGAAATAAAGTGAGCGAGAGAGACAGGTGGTCGGGCCGGTCTTTTCCTTGCCCTCCGCTCCTTTTTGAACTTTTCTTTCATTCTTCCAGTTCATTCTGTGCTTCTATCCATAGCGCCAGTGACAAGGCGCTCCATTCACTGCCTCATTCTTCCACCCCTCCCTCCTCCCTCCATCTCCCTCACACACCCCGACCCCATCCCCTCCCTCCTGGCTCCTTTGTCTAGCTTGCGGGGGCCTGCTTTAGCTGCTATTCACCAGCCAGACGGACCGCCATTGACTGGACCTCCCCCTCTCACCCCCCCCCCAACATCCCTCCCTCCGACAAACACCCTCACACACACATATGCACACAGCAACCTGGCCATTCCCCACCCTACGCCCTGTATCAGGCAGCTGCTATGCTAATAGGGAGGAAGGGATGGATGGAGGGAGGGAGGGAGGGATGAGGAGGAGAGACAGAGCAGCCAGCCTATAGCACAGGGACAGAGGGAGGGAGAGCAGGGAGAGTGACCCTGCTCCTCCATCTCCATGGCCATGCCAGAGCAGCAGCTCGCCTCCTGTTACACAAAGGGAATCCCCGGCCCTCCTCCCCCTTCTCACCCCTCTCCCCCCTCCTTCCACCCCTCTGTTCCCCTCTTTCTCATTCAAATCCATTTTATACCCCAGTGGTAAAGGGAGCTGTAAGTGCAGTATGTAAAGTAACCTTACTCCTGCCCCGCGGGCGTAACCATTCAGGGCTCAAGACACAGAGAACAGCCTGTGTGTGTGCGCGTGTGTGTGCATGTGTGTGCATGTGTGTGTGTGTGTGTGCATGTGTGTGTGCATGTGTGTGCATGTCCATTCCCCTGCTTTGTTTAGGACTGCAGCCCATACCTCCACACACATACAGACACACACACAACTGACACCTGTCCTTGAGTCAAGTTGCATCTCCCTTCGTACTCAAATAGTGATCACATTAGAGACACACATTTTACACACACATTCAAACATCCACCAATCACTGTTTGGTATTAAGCAATTTATACTTAAGTACACTCAGTTACCAATATATTCAAGCTAGAAGTCTAATACAACAGCCCTGCATCAAATGCTAACTTAAATGAAAGTTTCAGTCTTCAATGAAAGTGTTTTAGACAGGAGTTAATTCAACTTCACTGTCATTTTGGAAGATGTTAGTTTGAACAAGGCATTATAGAGAGAGGTGTTTCTAATATTTTGTCCACCCCACTTATATAATTTGCAGTGGGCCTAAATATTATAAGTGAATGGACTAACGCTACATTTTATTGCATTCATCGCTTGAACTAGATTGTCCCTCCATAGACTTTTCCTGTAAAAAGGTGCAATAAAAATACATAAAATATTACAATACAATCAAATAGAAAGACAATAAAAATGAACAATTGTTAATACAATTTTCAAAACCATAATCTGAAAACCGTGGATGTTGCATAAAGAGTTGCTTCTTTTTTCTATTACAGTGGAAATGAGGCTCAGGTTCAATTATTTTGATTTCTTATTTTTTTTCTCCATGAAGTCCAATTTGAAATTTGACCCAGTTTGATCAAAAGTCCGGTTTAATAAGTTAATTTATATGTTAGCAGTTTGTTTGACTGATTGGAATTCAATGGCCATGTCTGTGTGTTGGCATGTTTGTGTCAGCAGCTTTCCTCTGGTAGCATGTGTACACATCTCTTTTGGTGTGTTTTGGTGAGGGTGGATGGGGGGGGGGGGGGGGGGGCGGGGGGGGGGGGGGGGGGGGGGTTGTTGGCAGGAAGGCATGTCTCTCTCTCTCTCTCTCTCTGTCCCTCCTGTTCTGTTATTTACCCCTGTGCAGTGTGACCCTGTGCCCCATCAGGGAGGCACGTCCCATTTGACATCTGCCTGTTTGCAGGGGGAGGGAGGGAGGGCATACAAGGGGTGGGGTGCCCATATGGAGCTTCCACCTCCCCGATGGGGACCCAGCCTGCCCCCATCCCTAACGCACACAGAACTCCAACACCACATCTCCTGCTGCCTGCACCCTTTGTTTCTCCGTGTGTGTGTGTGTGTGTGTGTGTGTGTGTGTGTGTGCGTGTGTGCGTGCGTGCGTGCGTGCGTGCGTGCGTGCGTGCGTGAGAGAGAGCGAGGGAGAGAGATGTCATGCCATTCCAACACACAGACCTGCTGCAAGCCAGGTGGGAGACGGAGGACTGAGGGTTGTGTTTGAAGAGATGGATGGATGGATAGATTGATTAATTGATTGATTGATTCATTGTTTGTGTCGAACATAATGTTCTACACGTTTAAAGTACTCCCTAACTATGTACATAGATGGATCGACCCACCCTCATCTAAATCCCGCTGTCCTTATGTGTTGCATGATAGGGTGTACCAATTACCCTGTATGGATTATCCTCCTACACAATGATCCAGTGTGCTGGATGTACAATGAGCAGGCTGGCCGCAGGGCTGGATCTAGGCTAACGAGCACGGTGGAGTTTAAATGGCCCAGTGTAACACTGACAAAAAACTGTCGGTGATACCGCACTCTGTGACAGCATGTTCTCTGTCAGGGCCTGCTGCCTTTGTCTGACAGGCTGTTTACGATAATACCTCTTGTTAAAGGGTTTATAGTGAATTAGGTTGTTAATACATATTGTGACACATCTGTTGCAGCTATTTTTTTTCTATAACAGTGAAGAAAACGAGGCTTAGATGGCTTTGGAAATTAATTTATATGCGCTGGCTGAATTGTTTCTCTCCAGCTGGGTGAGCATGCACACCGCGTAATATATATTTAGGTCAGGTGCAGGTGAACATGCAAATTTAGGGGAAGAGAAATGTGGAGAGTCGCTGGCTGCAATAGCGTCCAAACTTTATTGGACTGAAACAGGCAACATTTTCACCCTACCAGGCCGTCACCAGCCAGATGGCTTACGTGACAAAGGGTATCTAAAGGCATACGACTTACAATAAGACACTCAATCGATTAGCTGCAAAAACAGAGAGAAAAGAACTCACAAAAATAGTGATGACACAGAAAATATTTCAATACACATCACAAAATGCACAATAATCCATAGACCCCCACTGATTGGTAAACAATGGAAAGGGAAGAAAAAAATCCTCTCCAAATATAGAAAAATGTAATTATACATATTGCAGTTATAGGACGACCAGCATGAAAACATAATGTGATGACGCTCTTGAATGAAAACATTTTATTCATAAAAATAAAAAAAACACAAATCTTACTGATGAAGCAACAAGTATCCATTTTTATCGGCTACGATAAATCTGTATTTCTCAGCATTCCTGCATGTACTGTATGATGAAGGTCAAACTCCATTTGTGCTTGTCTACAAAGATGATTAATGCAGTATGTTCTCTTAACCTATACCTTAACACTTGCCATTCTATATTGAGAGTCATCCCATCCATACAGAACAGCTGTGTGGACATACAGCTATGTCATTTATTAAAACATCAAAACATTCTGAATATTATAAATGTAAGGTTCAGGTGTATACACTGAATGACTAAACTGACACTTGACACATTTCTTAGACTGTCAAGAGTCAGCCTGGCTGTGTTATTCTTGTGATTAGCGCCTATAATCAGTCATATTTATAAATATGTATATATGTATATGCGTATGTATATGTGTGTGCGGGCATGTGCGTATACATGTGTGTCAGGGAGTAATTATGGAGGATAAAGGCCTGGTTGTACAGAGTGAAACTGTGGGTTTTGAAGTGAGATGGAAGATGCTTTTCTGTTTGGCTGAGCAGACTCAATGGTCCCATTCAGCCAGCCCCCTTTCTGCCCATTGTCCTCCCACCACCAGCCCTCCACACACACACACACACACACACACACAC
>NW_022280046.1:1979629-2082807 GCF_004355925.1 Anarrhichthys ocellatus
GCACGGCTGTATGGACACAGTGGAATTGGAGTGGAGGCCTGGAGGAGAAAGAGGGATGGAGTGAGCTTCTGCTGAATCTGAGAGCTGTTTGGGGGTGAAGTGAGAAAGAGAGGGAAGGGAATTCAGGGATGGAAATACAATTTTGATGCTTGGGTATCTCTTCAAGTTATTGCCAGTCTTAGTTAGTATAATTATGGTGCAGAAGTGGTGTCATTGCAAATACCCAAAATGTTTGGGTTTTAAATTACTTGGGGGAAAAAAGAAGCAACTCAAACTAAATATAAGTAACAGCCCTGTATTTAAAATGTTATGTTACAAAGTAAAAGCATGAAAAAAAGAGTGTTATATTTATTATATACTGTATATCATTGCATATTGGATATATAAACTGCAAAACCTGAGAAGTATAGCTGTTAAATAAATGTAGTGAGGTAAATACAACAATCATTTCCTCTGAAATGTAGCTGGGTATAAAGTAACATGAAATGGAAATACTGAAGTAAAGTACAATCACCACTAAATCGTACTTGAGTATTTTGGTAAATCTACTGTGTTATACTCCACCACTGTCTGTCTGTCATTTCTTTGTGGGACACCTCTTTCGGCATGTTAATGTCCAGCTTTTCTCCATTTTTTCAGGTCAAGACAACACATGTTGTCACCATCTAATGCCCTAAGTTAGACCCCTCGTCCAGCAGTTAACCAGCTCCACACGGCAGAAAAAACCCCCTCACACAATAGTTTGTATACGCGCACACAGTGGTCACACAATAGTCTGGCTAGGGATATGAGGAACTCACACTCGTCGGGGGTTAATGATCGTCGGCCATTGGTTTGCAGCCCATTAGGCCATTGATCTGGCCGTGTCTTTTATGCCACCTGGGGGAAAGGAATGCGCCGGGTCTCCTATTGTGTCTGTCTGTGAGTGTGTGCGTGTGTGTGTGTGTGTGTGTGTGTGTGTGTGTGTGTGTGTGTCAAAGAGAGGTCAATCAAAGCAGAATGGACCAGAGTGTCACACACTGTGCAGAGACAGTGGACGATTGAATATTCTTGAGGTCAGTTGGTCAAGGGTCATTTGCTCCTGATTGATTTGAAAGCAGAAATGAAGACGCACACAAAAAAATGACTTGTAAACATTTGGGAACTCACACTGACTGCACATGAACACAAACACACTTTAATATTCGTACTCAACATGAGCAGCAGTGCACAGCGCCTGAGACACCAGGGAGGTAGATAGATGATAATGCAGAGCTCAGCACCTTTGGCGGCTACGTGAGGCGCATACATACACGCCTCACACACAAAGGGAAGAAAGGAGCTTCATTCATAGCCGCTTCTATTAGTTGGCTGAATTTATTGCCTCTTCTTATAAAACATCCCTCTTTATAACAATAAAACTTCTCCGTGGGTGGAAAACAACTAATTACAAGCACTCTTGTTTGTTTAATTGAGCAGCTTTTTCATGCACTTCTACTTTTGAAAAAACAAAAAACGGTCTTAAATCAGAAACTCTGCATTCGCTAAAGTAGAGTTTGGATGACTACTACTTATGAGTAAGACATACAATATAAGTTGTAAATTACAGCTTTATTTCTTGACAATTAATCACTGGATAATGTTGCTTTAATGACATAATACGCCTAATATGCCTTTTTTTTTTGCCTAAAATGACTTTTTGTAAATTACTTTCTATCAAGGCATCATGTATGCAGTTATGTAAGTGAGTTATTAAAGGTTCATGCCAAATTTCTTTGTACCTCTTTTACTATTCATGAGTCCTCACCTACATTATCTTACATGGCAAGAGAATTTTACTTTTGACACATGTAAGTGTGAACAATATTTGTTGTTTATGACTGATTTGCAGTCTTTATTTGCAGTTCTACATAACACTTGCACTTAGATTTCGCTCGTTGATTCACCTAACTTACAATTATGTGAAAAGACTATCTGGTGCTAGTAAACATCATCTTGCCAACATTGTAGATGGATAAAGCATATGCATGAGCTACGTAGCGGTGCTAGCTTAGTGCTGGTATTCCATTCGAATTGTGATTATTAGCTGAATGATGAAGCTAGCATTTATATTTAACACAGTTAGGCCTATAGGCTAGGGGTAATTTATGACCCACCCATGACAGACCGGTGCATCCAAAGGTTAATACGGCAATAAGTTGCAACTTAAAACCCCTTTATTAAGTATCCCTTATTATTTGTGCTACCACTATGCTGCTGTTACAAAATAAGGAGCATATGCCATTTAAATTACATATGAATCTTTCGTCCATCATAAAGTTATTTACGAGAGAGGAGTTGGTCAACAGAGCAGCATTGTCAGGCAAATAGATGGTAGAATATATCCACTTTGAAAAGGCTACAGTCTTTACAACAAATATTTTTACTTGATTCGTTTTCAACCCGAGCAGTCTTACTTCTGCTTGAGGGATAAAAGCATGTATTCTTTTCTTGCTTTCTTTTTCCACGCCTGAACTTCTTTGCAAATGTTTCTGGATTCTGTATTTTGGGAGCAAACATCTGTTGAATCTCAGACTTACTGAAAAACACTCAGATGACACAGCTGGGGTTCAGGGGAGGGGGTCAGCGGGATCTTTAAATGTCGGGGGGGCTGCCAGTTGGTCAGCCGTGTAATCAGAGTTGAACTTGAAGAAGGAAAGAAAGTGATGTCCAACACAAGATGAGAGACAGAGAGAGAGAGAGTAAAATGTGTGTGTGTGTGTGTGTGTGTGTTGAGGGGGGTCCTCCGTCCACAGGACAATAGACAGTGGCAGCAGCAGCAGCAGCTGACCAGAGAATCCCTTCTTCTTTTGTCTCCCTGTATAATGACGTCTCCACCACACACACTCTGTCTCTCCCTTTCCCTCCCTTGCTCCCTCCCTCTTCACCCCATCACTACTCATCCCTCCTCCCGCTCTGCCTGATTTGGCTTCTGCATGTTCTTTCTTTCTCTCTTTCTTTCTTGGCCTCTTTTTTGTCCCCCCCCCCCCCCCTCTTTCCCCTCTCTTCTTTTGACCACACCTCCCCTGAAGGCTTCCATGTCTCCTTCTGTCCATCCTGCTCTTTTTCTATAAAGTATTTGCTGTGTGCATGTGACTATCTCTGTATGTCTGTTTGTGTGCAAGTACGTGGGTTTGTATTTTTGTGTTTTCCAGCCTTTGCTCCCGAAGAATGTAACCTCTGAGACACTCTCTAAACTCAGTAAATATCTCCACTGCAGTCCATGTTATGTTAACTAACGCCAAGCTCCCATCTGTGTGCAACCTGTGTGTTTCACTTTGTTCAGCATGTCTGGTTCCTCCATCTGCTTGTAGGGTTGGACAGCCTGCACCGTGAATGTTCCTGTAAACAAGATTGTGGGAGGATTAAAGGGTCAGACAAGAAGAAAGAACTTCTGCCACAAAAACGTGTATTCATTTTTATATGGTCTTTGCTTTTATTGTGAAATGAGGGATGACTTTACCTCAAACGTTTATTTAAATGAAGAAGTTTAGGGGGGAAAGTCACTTTTGGTGGAACTGCTTGCAACCCTGAAATGTGACAAACTGTGCCTTGACAACTAAATGTACTTGGTCCAAAACATTAGTCCAGAAAGAAAAATACCCACTCGTTCATTTATTTCATAAGCTATCTGTTTGGACCGTGATCAGATGTAACAGTTAAAGTGCTGTTGAAGTAATAAACTAATTCAAGTTCATAAGAAGTTGTCTTTCTGTATCTTATTTAAACACTTTGAGTGAGCAGGTGTGCACAGCACCACACACTGTGGGGCTGGCTGAATATAACTTAAGTAGCACTGACCAATTTAGATGGTCATCCAGTAGAAGCTGGCAAATAAGTAGAAAGACAGACAGAGCTGATGTGAGGAACCATCTGGAGCGTGGTGGGACTTTCAAAACATGTGGTGAGCTCAGTTCTATGCAAAGTCTGCACTTGTCGCTTCCCCTCTCTCTTCATGGGAATTTTTCCTCTCTCGCTCTTTCTCTTCTCCTGAAGAACAAACTGAAGTGTGTCAATACGGTTTCTCAGTGAATGTGTGTGTGTGCTGAGAAAGAGAGAAGTATGTATTTCTGGCTATTGCTGTGTGTGTGTGTGTGTGTGTGCGTGTGTGTGTGCGTGTGTGTGTGCGTGTGTGTGTGTTTGGTAGCTCTCCTCCAGCCAGTGCCAGGTGATATGGCCTGGTACGGAAGGTCACCGCTGTGATGTCACTTCCCTTTCCTCTCCGGATATTCCCAGCATTCTGCTGCCAGCAGCCGGGAACTCTGGGAACTCAGAGCAGGAAGACCGGCTCCTTCGAGAGAGAGAGAGAGAGAGAGAGAGAGAGAGAGAGCGAGAGCATATCTGTTATTTGGTTGTTGTTTTTTGTTGCACTGAATGACTCATTTTCTGTAAAAAAAAATAAAAAATAAAAAAACATAAGCAGCGAGGAGAGAGTTAAATTGGAAGTAGAAGAGCTAATGGCACAGGAATGAGGATGGTGCTGTTGTACTGTTTGTTTCCCTTACTTTATGACTGTGTGTGTTGCAGGCCTATTTGATTGAGATTGTGTGAACTACAAGTATCATCTGTAACTGGAGCAATATCGCCCCCTCCTGGCAAAATTTCCAGTTTTACTACAGTGTAAAATATGAATTCAAAGTATTACTCATGTAAAAGTACACAAGTATTCGAATCAACATTTACTTAAAGTACCAGAAGTAAAAGTACTCATTATGCAAAATAATAAATATTGCTGGATTATAATTATTGATGTATTAACATGTTCATCACTTTAATGTTGCAGTAAAGATGGAGCTAATGTCTTAGTTTATTTATATTTTCCTATGAATAGTCTGAATCTGTAAAGTGACTAAAGTTGTCAGATAAATGTAATGGAGTTAGTACAATGTATGCCTCTGGGATGCAGTGGAGATGACAGTGGACTTCAGGAGGAGACCCCAACACTGCCCCCCCCCCTCACCATACTCAACTACACTGTGTCCGCTGTGGAGACCTTCAAGTTTCTGGGATCCACAATCTCCTGGGACCTGAAGTGGGCCCCCAACATCAACACCATCGGGAAAAAGGCCCAGCAGAGGTTGTACTTCCTGTGCCAGCTCAGGAGCTGCTGATCCTGTTTTACTCAGCTATCATCACTGTGTGGTTTGGATCGACCACCAAACAGGACAGAAACAGACTACAACGGATTGTCAGGTCTGCAGAGAGGATCATTGGTTCCAGCTTGCCCTCCATCCTGGACTTGTACACCTGCAGAGTCAGGAAACTGGCTGGAAAGATCACTGCAGACCCCTCACACCCTGGACACAAGCTGTTCCAACTCTGGTCGGCGCTACGCCAAAACCACCGGACACAGCTTCTTTCCACTGGCCGTCACTCTGATGAACAATTAATAAGTCATACTGCACTACTACCTCTGTCTGCACTATTACCACCACTTGCACTGTCATCTCAATTCCATTGCCATTATTGTTTATAGGTTTATGTTCACATGTGTGTATATACATATATATATATACACTTTTTGGGATATATATTTATAGTTATATTGTATATGTTAAATGTTTATACCTACATCTGTTCTACTTTTTTGCTGCCCTTTTTTATTCTTTATACATATATTTTCTTGTTTATTGTAAATTTGTGTTTGTACATTGAGAGCGGAGTGGAAACCGGAGCCAAATTCCATGTATGCGTACGCATACATGGTCAATAAAGCTGATTCTGATTCTGAAATACTCAAGTACAAGTACTTCAAAATTGTAGCCTACTTAAGTACAGTACTTGAGTAAATGTGCTCAGTTACATTCCCCTATTGTTATCTTTAATGCATTGAATAACTTGTTTTCTAAATAAGGAAATAAGGAAATTATGAATTATATTATATTATAAATACATTTCCGATGAAGACAATAAGATGCCAGATTGCATTCAAAATGGGTGGACCCCCCCCCTGCCCTTACCGAGGCCACAGAGGGTGAGGTGCTATGGAGGTGCAGCTGCACCACATTGTTTGGCTGCGGTGGTGACGCGCGTGCACTCCGGTCCGACAGATGGAGGTGTGCCTACGACAGTTGCAATGCTCAACCCACAGCGGAAGCAAAGGTATTTTTGGATTGGCGTGTTTAAGTCTTGCGACACTTGTGGACGCAGCCGGTAGCGTCAAACCCTTGTGCAAGCCGCACAAGGTCAGCGGCCCGTGCGTGAACTGCTGCTGTCAGCTGGCCGCGACTTGCAGTCCGTTAGGAGAGCACGTTGTAGAAGCAACGACAGAGCCGATCCCGTTCTTTAGTCCCGATCATCAATAACTCAGACCTTAAGTTGCCTCAGAGATGGCCAGAGGAAGCCGCAGCCACCACTCAGCTCCAGCCAGGTACATTTACAGTCATTTTAGAAGGGACTTATTCTGTGGTGTTGAGATATATTACAGATGACCTCGTTCAGTTTAAAGCGCAGGAAATAGCGCTAATTCAGACTTAAAACAGATACACTATTAACAGTGTCGCCTAAAGTTTGAAGTCAGGCTAATAATAAGTCATATTATATTATTATACACTGGACGACAAAAGTGTGATAGTTGTTGCGTCACAACTTACTGAGACAATGTCAACTCAGTTGTAGATGACATAATGACGAAAATGCAGACAGTTTATTGCTGATGTATTTCGGTTTGGCCTTTTGACAGCAGTTAACTGAACATACTCAGAGTTGCGGGACTTCGATGCAGAGACAAGTTTTTCTTGGTTTGGGTGTTGAGTGTAACAGAAATGTAACTTGCAACTCCCCCAACACAGAAGAATAGTGAAGTTAGTTTGGTTTGGTAACTAATGTTAGAGAGCAACACTGATATCAGTAAATGAAATAATTATAACAAATACGTGTAAATGAGTTGACAATCGGAAGGTTTTGTTTGAAGGTCATCATACCTGCTTGATTTACACTCGATAGCTGATGACAAAATTAAGCATAAGTCAATTCAATGTGGCTTTAATGGCATGAAAGTTTCAGAAACAATGTTGCCAAAGCATCAAAATACAAAAAATGTAGATTATCATCATCTCTTGCCATGCACATTTACCAACTAACAATCATCAGCATTGATCCTGATACTGCTGAATGGACAGAAACGGTGGTGGCATGCCACAGAATAAGGAATGTTGCCTGATGCAAAATAAATTGACTGTTTGTTTGCTACGTTTGTAGCCCAGCTGTATCCCATGCTCCGGCCCCCGCTCATCCACCTCCCGCTGCGCTGGCCCCGGCTCCAGCTCAGTCCCAGGGTCCGGGCCTCATGGCCCAGATGGCTACCACAGCTGCTGGGGTGGCAGTAGGCTCAGCTGTGGGCCACGTCCTTGTCAGCGCCCTGACAGGACCAAGTGGTGGAAGCAGCAGCGCAGAGCCAGCCAAGCCCACTTACCAGGTAAGAGTATAATCATACAGGATTGGGATGGATGGATAACTGAACCTATAGCTGGACTTTAGCACGTCGAGTGGGTCCTTCCTTATTGGGAGGTCTTGAACTTTTGTCTGGGTGTGTTTTGAGTCTGACTTGTCTTGGTGTTTTTTCCCTCAACTGTCTGCAGCTGTTCAAAGGCAGACTTTTCTCCACCTGGACCAAGGATTTAAAAATATTTGAACTCAAATAAACAAAAAAAAACTGCACTGCGGGATGAGGAAGCAATTTGGTAAAGTAAAAGTCATGAGGAGTGTTGCTGCTTATGGCCCTACTCCTGTGTTATTTTATTTAAAATTAAATTATCTCACAAGGGAAAAAAAAAACTAATCAAATTCTGAGGGAAAACGTGGCCAGATGGATAGGAGAATTTTGTTAGGATTTTATTATATGGAGAGACAATAAATTGGGCAAGAAGGTACAAGAACAGGTACCAAACAGTTTCAAAGTCAGCATGAAATGTCAGCATAAATGTCCGATTCACAAACTTATTCTTAAATGGTTGCCAATTTAAATCATGATTTTTGACCGTTTTTTATTAGGGGAGAGTTGTTGTACCGCTGCTTGTGTTTTGGACAGGATTTGACCTGGTGCATGATCCATGTTGCAGTGTCAGGGTGCAGTTGCATTGCCAGTAGCGTTTCTCTAAAAAGGCAGGTCGTTGTTGAAAGCAGTGCAGAAGCCAAAGGACATGACTCTCAAAATCCTTCCCTGCTTCTCCAGGTGTGTCAGGGCCTTGCAGGTTAAACTGTTTATTTTTGAGATACTGGGGACAAACACATGATTTACCAAGTTACTGATATTTGAATATCGGACCACAGAGCGAAGCACATGACCACTCAACCACTGAGCCCATTTCTGACTTTCTAGCAGCTCTGCTGTTCTGACACAATGTGTGATGTGTTTCTTTCCTTGCTTGTACAATTCCAGGAGCCCCCCCGGCCTGCTCCAGCCCAGCCAGGCCCATGTCACTTTGAGGTCAAACAGTTCCTCGACTGTGCCACCAACCAGTCAGACCTGAGTCTATGTGAGGGCTTCAATGAGGCGCTCAAACAGTGCAAGTTCTCCCGCGGTGAGTCCGTCGTGAATGATGGCGAGAGCCACATAATAAAGCAAGCCACGTGCACCTTTCAAGAATTATCTTAACTTAAGGCAGCTTTTTTAAATGTGTATGTAATTCTTCATCTACGCTTCATGTAACTACATTTGGTTATCCTGGCATATCACATGATCAGGAACGTTTACAGTTTTTACACTTTCACAGTTGAGATTTTTTATTTAGTGACTTCTCATAGGGAGCTACAGCAACTCCTTACACATACGTTTAAACAACAATGATTTTGACATGATTTTAGTGTGTATCATGTTGACCTCTTTCTGTTTTACTGTAGGTGTGACATCACTGGTGTGAATGATGGCCATCAGCGGTCGTGACGGACATACTTCAATAATGAAACATACTGTAGACATGACCACATAACACAAAAATGTGAACGTGTACCTCAGGCGGTGAGCATGTTGGTTTTTGTTGATGGATGACAGTGTAATGTATGAAATGTTTTTAGCATGTACAGTGATTCAACTCTTAATAAATAGCTGCTATCTACTTGCACATTCTGACAGTGTGGGTTGTCTTTATTTTTGTTTTTTCATTTGTTTATTTTTATAGTTTTTTGTTACAAGTCTCTGTCAGCTCAGCTGTAATGATACATATATAATAAATATTCTGAGTACCCTCAACCATCACAGCCTGCCATTATGTGTCAAATATAATGTAACCAGGGTCATATATCCAAAGACGTTTTAATTCCATCAATCTAACCATTTGGCAGTACCTCCGCGCCCCTCTAGATGGCGGTCTGAGGCGCACCGGTGGGCCATGGGCCAGTGAGGACCTTTATATATGGCGAGGACATGATTCATGATGTTTTTAGGACTTTGCATGGACAAATAATGACCAGAAATATACAATTGTTAACCTACACAGTGATGTTAGACCTCCTATGAAACGCTATTAAAACTCAAATAA
Organism: Anarrhichthys ocellatus; assembly: GCF_004355925.1. Lineage (NCBI taxonomy): Eukaryota > Metazoa > Chordata > Actinopteri > Perciformes > Anarhichadidae > Anarrhichthys > Anarrhichthys ocellatus. The sequence goes on from NW_022280046.1 coordinate 1,989,127, forward strand.
GATAAATCCAAATAGACTTATTGGGGATTTGGGAAAGGGTAGTGCTGTGTAAAAACACAAATCACAGATATATCACAGAAGTACAAGTAATTTAAGAGTCGAGGTAAAAAACAACAACAACAACAGCAAAACAGCAATGAACAGGTTTAATGCTGAAATAAATGAGTTCATGTCACGTGGTCAAAGTTGTTTACCACGTGCTCTGCGTGTCACACACGGACGCCTCTTAAAAGACGCAGCTGGTTACCTTGGAGCAGCCAGGGACTGCTGTTTGTGTAGCTAGCAATGCTACTAACAGAACCTAAACTCGGTGCACCACATTCCCCAGCAGGCTCGGCTCTGCTCTGCTGACTTTTCAGACTGGTATTTTAAATCGTACATAACTTTGGCAGACAGCTGACCTCAGGCAGCAGCATTGAGCTTCCTCCAGCACAGCTAGCATTAGCTAGCTGAAGCCCACAGTGGAGCTAGCCAGTTAGCTAGTTTGTGTAGCAGCGATGGAGTGGCTGGGTAACGGAGCTCCAGTCTACCGCGATGAAGACTCGAGCCGCGACCCAGCTTCAGCAGACAAGGGACTCAGTGGTGTTCATCCTCACCAGCAGGTAATCGGCTCATGCTAGCGGTGCGGTTGTTATGCTACTTGGCATAGCAGAGGTAACTTAACGGTATTAAAAGCATGCTAACTAGCTAAACCTGTTTGGGGATCAGTGAAGTGAGTTCATGCCAACCTCGATTGCTTGGCAGTAAGCAACGTATGGGCCACTGTCTTATCAGCTAGCTAGCTAAATTGTCACACGTAGCCAATAACTCCCATGGTGCACAACACCAGTGTCCAGGCTTTATGTTGGAGTGAATTCTGACCTCGTGGGAACCCAGACTTGCGCAATCACGCTATAAATGCGTGATTATAAAGAGAACGGATCACTTGCTGTGTCATCTCTGGTGAGCCGGTTCGAGGCCACAACAAGACATCAAGCAGCAGCTCACTTTCACTATCTCCCCCCCCTCAGGTCCTTGATATACTCGGGCACTAACTGGCAGCTGTGTGTGGTGTCTGTCGTTGACTAGATAAGGCATTTGGCTGTTTTGGTAGCCATGAATAAAATGGATACAAGCCTTTTTATTTTTAGCCCTCTCGCCCCACCCTGTACTAAATACAGCATGGTTGTGGTTAAAAGTCAAATGGCTTACATTGTTTGTATGTGTGTGTGTGTGTGTGTGTGATTAAGAATGAGCACCCAGTTTGTAGCTGAGCAACTCTTTCTATGGAACAATATGTATTCAGGAAAAAGGAGGATGGAGATTAAAACACCAAGTTAAGGCCTTTGCAGGATGTTGTTAAAGTAGCTTCCCCTTGGGTGCTATTGCTTGTTGAATATAAAGTTCACCATCACAGGATTCTTGCACATGCTGAACCTGTAAAAGTGTTTTTTTTTTTTTTTCAATTACTTTTCTTGTAGATGTGCACACTTTATTCTATTTTTAAAGCTTAGACCCTCTGTCTCCTTTGCAGAGGAGAGCGTCCTCAGACGGGTCAATGCTTACTTTCCATCAGTCTAGATTGAAACACCGAATTGCTTTTACCATCTGGGACATGAGAAAATCTTAGTTTAGCTAATTTGTGAGGTGTAGTAAGCAGACCACAGACGAATAGATACCTGCTCTAATTTGTACAAGACACATTGTTTATGTTACGAACCGTTGAGTTGACTAGAGTCCCTGACGGTATATTACCTTTCTCTCATTATCCTAATGTTCTTCTCCATTCTTCTTCCTTTTACCTCACACCAGTCACCGCCATCGCACCTTTGCGATTGCGCCATGGCGTCGCTTTGCCAGAGCCAGCACCGCTGTGTGAAGGCTTCCATCGTCTCCAGCTGGAGACTGGCAGAGGCCCAGGATCAGCTGGGCTCTCTGGGCGTCCACAGCTCCGAGTCCCTGGAGCAGGAACGTGCTCGGACTCTGGCGTGCCCCACCGAGCTCACGCACACTGAGGAGGAGTGGCGCCGCAAGGAGAGCATGCTGGGATGTCAGGAACCCAGCCGCTGCAGTCCTGTGCTCGGAGCTGTCAGAAGTTGGGACGTTTTTGATAAGGTAAGCAAGCGGTGAGCTGTTTATGCATCATAAAGCTGACAGGAAAAATGAAAACTAAATCATTACTGGAATCCGTACATAAGTCACGATTGAAAGATTTCGAAAGAGCAAATATATTACGGTGTAGTCTTAATATTTTCTTATTACTTGACTTTGTGTACCTACTGTTTACTAACAATTCAATAACTTTATCAACAGTTAATCAATGTCTTCTCTCTCTTCCAGAGTATCATCAATGTCCCAAATCAACCTGTAGAAATGGATCAGGACAAGTGCAAGACGTTTCTCCAAAAGTATGACCAAGAGCTCAGGCATTTTGGTACGTTTCTTATCAGAATGGTCCAGCCCTCAGACTAATGGTAAAGAAAGTTTAGGTCTAGTATGTTTGTCGGTAAATAAAATATAATCATTTAGCAGGATTTTGTTTGTGCTGCATGTGAGTCGTGCAGAAGAGTCCGTGTCACAGGTCCGTATGTCTTCAGAAAACATGAACCGATGTGCTTTTGATCCATTTATCAGGTATGTTGCGGAGATGGGACGACAGTCAGCGGTTCCTCGCAGACATGCCTCAGCTCATATGTGATGAAACCGCCAACTACTTAATTCTGTGGTGCATGAGACTACAGCAAGAAGGGGTACGTTACCGAAATAATCAGGCTGTATTCACACAATATGAAGTTACCATTGTGCTGTCAGTGCTAACCTCTCTATAGAAATCTGACATTTTGAGTAGGTTGCTTCTGAAACTTTGCCACAAATAACACACTGATAAAGGAGCTGAAAAGTCACCATATACAACGGCACATACTGCATAGATGCTGGGTGTTAGAATTAATTAATTGCATAGAACAAGTGGTTTGAAACATGACTTTAAAATTGTGTATTGTCCTGTAGAAACAAGCGCTGATGGAGCAGGTGGCGCACCAAGCTGTAGTCATGCAGTTCATCCTGGAGATGGCCTCGAACTCTCAGCAGGATCCTCGAGGCTGCTTCAGACAGTTCTTCCACAAAGCCAAAGTAGGACAAAAGCATCTAATTGGTACTGTGACTGTACTGCACCACCCTGTGTATCTATCTGTGGCGCTCATTCTGATGTATGCAGAGGCAGTTTTCCTTCAAATCGTTCCCTTGGTTGCTTTGTAGGAAGGACAAGACGTCTACTTAGAAGTCTTCCACACCGAGCTTGAGGCCTTCAAACACCGAGTGAAAGAATACACAGACAAGTCTGTAGACGATGCAACAAACAATGTCGAACAACAGAAAACTGGCACAAATTGCAAGCTGGACCCCAAAGAAGCCTTGGACTCTTTACCTCCAGTAAGTGCTCCTTCTCTCCATTTTCACAGGCGGTTGCAGTTACTCCACACAGCTGTCGGTGGCACCATTGAGCTGTGGTATGTTAGTACACGTACGGGTCATCTTTAGTTGCGTGCTGCATTTTAAAGTGTCAGCACTCGTGTTTTATTTGTCACAAAGCATGCAAATCATTTGTTTCACATAAAGTAAATACACAGCAGCTGCCAAAAGTTGATTATACCTGCATACCAGGACCTTGAGTCCATGCTGCTGGTGTTATCAGTCTCACCAAACAGCCTTTTTGTTGTCTTCCCTCATTTATTACATGGTCAAAAAGATGAATTTACTGTTCCTTATGTATGCATATTTGCCTGTACTCTTCCAAATCCAAACAATAGATAATGTCCTCACCTCTACAATCAGTCGTTGTCTCCTCCCACTAATCATAGTGTCAGACACTCGGGTATCACAGAAAATCCCCACTGATCATTATTCTGCATCATTCAGTGGAGCTTTTACATGCTCCACCATTTTAAAGGGAAAGAGGAGTTGTATGTGACACAATGTGGGCAAATGTTCACTCTCTGGACCTTTTTTAAACTGTCTGTATTAACAGAAGTGAAAGACTCCACATGCTCTTCTGCTAAACTTGATCTTTGCAGTTTGAAAGCCTTTTGTCGTCGAGAGAGAATGAGGCCTCCTCCCACCTTGTTGGCCCTAAATCTTGACTAGCTGCCAAACATCTACTCAGAGAAAAAGGGGGAAAAAAACATCCTCCCCTTCTCCCACAAAGGAAAGATGGCTGCCCGGGAATGTGATCCGGCCTGTTGAAAGCGAAGCTTGGCTCTCTCGGTCCTGCTTTTATATGCTTTTGTCGTTTTTTCTTCTCGTAGCTTTCGTCTCAGTTTAAACTCAGTCTCTGAGGGGTGATGTAGAGGAGAATACACGCATGAAAATCTTTTCTTTACAAAGAAACGTAGATGTTTGAGTCCTCCCAGGTTTGTTTTAGTCATAGTAAAGAATCCCTGCAATGGAAAACACGTGAATTCCTGATCAGATTCTAGTTCCAGCTCAGATTAGGGCATTACATGTTGAAGAGGCAGAGTGCAGTTACATAACCATCATAATCCTCTAACTAGGCAACAGTAGGTTAATCCCCCAGAGTCTCTCTGCAGCTTCATTTCAAACCTATATTTGTGCACGCCATTCCTCTCCTATGACTGTTTGTTTTTGATCGTCTTTGGACCCTCCTGTCTTCCTCTCCCCCCACTAGGTGGCAGAGTATCCTATGAAGCTTTGTTTAGAGGCTGGACTGTGGACAAGCACAGGGAGGTGGACAAAGGATGAAGCTACAGAAACGGACGATATACTCATGATGGAGACCACCTAGTGACCGTAGGATCGGCCCGTCCGGCTTTTCCCTCCATCTCCATCACCTTCCCATTTAGGAACAACCTGAGTTTTAAGCCCTCTTTACGCAGCGGACCAGGCTGAACAACGGCCTAAAATGAGACACGACCAGGCTTTTTAAACTGCAGGAAATAATGTTTGCTGATGACGAAACATTTCTCCGTGTTGTCGGTCACTGCAGTGTCTCTTGACAGCTGAACGGACGTGCTGTGCCACAACCCTGCTTTTACAGATGGAGTTCTTATATCCTTCAATCTGGTTCATTTTCTATTTCTCCTGAAACAGAGACTTGGATGCAACACAAAGAATACTACACCAATAAAGTCTTTGGGCAGTTAGGTACCAAATCTAATAGCTGCTTAAAATGAATGGTGAGAAGCACAACTGACCGATCAGTGGCTTTGTATCCTGTGTGGTGAGTTTGGGTTCAGACCGTTTCATAGACGAGAGAGTCTGCTAAACTGTTCCTGACATTTATCAAGGCAATGTGTCTTTAAAGTAGCCGATCATGTGCCGGTATACAGTAACTACTGCATAATAGGACGACGGTGTTCATTCAGCAGGAGTGATCTGTTGATTAATATGATTTCAATCACGAGGGGGGAAAAAGAAAGTGATGATGCGGTGTCATGTCTGGAATGAAAGAGAAATCTCTTCACCGGAGAGTTTCAGACTCGTCCGTTGTCATACCTTTTTATATTTGGTGAAGACATACACGGCCTCACATATTTTGTATTATTTTTTGCATTGGTTTAGTAAAAGCTAGCTGTATGCTAATAAGCAAAGAGCAGTTTGTCTGCGTTGACTGGCGTAATGTCCGAATTTGTACAAATACAGTTGCGGTGACTTAGATTTGTGTTTTCTTCAGCATTTCACTTGTCGGGCTCAAAATGAATTGCAATCTTGGAGGGGGAAAAAAGGTTAATTTAGGAGTCTTGGGTCAGATTCACCCCTTGCAGCGCTCCGACTCACAACTGATACGCATGCATTGGGTGGCACACAACCCACAGGTCTCTCAGGCTCGTCATGAGGAGAGGTTACATCATGCAACATGTGTGGGTGGCTAGTCAGTGAATTCAGCAGACAGCAGGGACGCTTCTAACATGTAGCTTTTGGTGCAAATGCGGCTTGAAGAGTTGATTGTTTCTCTTTGAACACTTTGCAGAATTCAGGTCGGAGCATGTTATAAACTTCAGGAGCTCCTGAAAGACTGCACAAGAGTGGTTGAGGTATTCTGAAAAAGTATTCCGAGTGTTGTCTGGAGAGCAATTAAAGTGCTGAGTCATCAAACTACCTCCTTTTACATCTGCCATTAACATCTTTGTCGTTCAGAATTTATCCAGACAAAACACAAATTCACCCAATACACACACAGCTCATGAAATGACTGTAAAATCTATTTATTTCCAACAGACGGTGACACTAATCGCTCACATTGTCCTTTGACAGAAATAAGTCAGCCTTTCAGAACAAGCCGGTTGCTTATTAGCATTCAGCACAGACAAATAATGAGCTGAAGACGTGAAGGCATGCGAGACAATATAACAGCTCAGCTTTTATTACGTGATAAAGCAAAGGGGCGTTTCAGAGGGACAAAGTCAACCTCGAGACAATGTTGGTGTTGAGCGTGGTTGTGAATTATCCATATCGATAAGCGAGAGGCATGGCAATGAAAGGTGTAAAGAGGGCACTGCGTTTGCTTTGTTTTTGTTTATTATTTATTAGCTGATTTCTCCTCCTGTGAGTTATTTTTCAGGCATTCACATGATCAAAGCCTCACGTTTCAGCTTGGCACACAGGTGATGGAAATGAAAGCGTTTACTCGGCCTGCATGGGCTCTGTGTGTGTTTATTTTTCCTCTGGTTCAGTAAAACTAGCGTTCATTTGCTTTACCAGCTTTCCATCTACAGTACCCAGCACCTGAAACCGAATCACAGCCGGCAGTTCGTGCTCTGTGCAGACAGAAGTCAGTGTTGTGTTGGGGAAAGTTCAGGATCATGGGATCTACACCTGAGAAGGAGCTGAAAGGCGCCGCTATGGAGGGAAGGGGAAAACGAGGGCTGAGCCCTCCACAAAGAAATCCTTGATGTATGTTTGTATGCAGAAAGGAACTCTCTGCATCTGAATGTGTCCTGCACTTTATATGTCTCTGCCGAGGTCGAGATGGGAGTATTTGAAGCACCTGACTTTGTAATTCTTCCTCCTATACCGTGTTTAGATTGAACCACGTTTTTTTTGTTGTGTTCCCTGTCGTCCAGAAGTTAAAGCGGGCTTTAGATGAGCTTGTGTTTTCAATTGTACACATTTAGTTTTTGCTTTTTGTATGCTATTGTTTGCTGACTTTTTTTATCAAAGTGTTCAAGGGAGCTTTTGCCAGAATTATCAGGCTTCCAATTAACTGTCCCCTTGTTAATAGTCTTCTTTATTTTAACAAAGACAGCCAAAATGAGTGTGAAAATCTGCTTGAGCAGTAAAATTGTTTTTACTGCGGACCGGGGAGTTGAATATACCATATGATGCATTAAAGTACAATGCATGTGTGGATGACTTAAAGCTGCTGTGTGATGCTTTGTTCTGCAGTGAGCCTGTCGTTTCACTACTCATTATGTCACAGCTTTACGTCTGCACAGTGCTGGTGTCGGGCAGTACCATAAGTACTGTACACATGTTGGTATTGTAAGCGGTGACGCTAAAGGAATGTGAAGTTTTGGTTTGAAATGCACTTTTTTTTTTTTTTTTTTGTCCAAAGTGACTAATCCACTATGCAAACTAATTGTATGGCTTAAGGCTGTTGTAATATGGTGTCTGAACGTCCTAAATTATTTAAAGATTATTACAAATGTGAGTGAAGATCGAGAGACTTAAAGTAGGAATTTCAGTCGCTAAGCTTTGAGTTTTAGGAAAATGACACACTTCTCATTCACAGTAGACTGTACTGTAAGATTTGTCTTCTCTTGATAATGACTCAAATATAAAACAAGTGCTAAATGTTTGTCTTGATGTCAGCTGCTACAGTTCTTTGTAGACCTGCAGTAATTAATGCAGACAACACGCCTGAAATGTTGTCATCTATAAGTCCTTAAAGGTGAACTCCTCCCATTTAACACTGTTAATCTGTTTACAGGCCCCGGGGCAGTACTGCTGCACATGTGACAAAGGTTCGTTGGAGCGAGATACAGAACAGGATCAGGGCTACATGTGGAAAAATATAAGTTTGAGTTTAAAGTTTTAATTCATAATTATTCTGACTTTAAACTAATATTTCACATGTGGCCCTAATCCTCTGCCGTAGCTAGAGACTACAAGTTTGAAAATGGAAATGTGTGGGTTTAGAAAGAAGCGAGTGTACCAGACCGCTGCAGCTCGCTCCTCATCTCTGCTTGGGACTAATGGCTCAAGCCTTCATAAACTAGCAATAACACACCCAGATCTCCAACCGACTGTCTGCTGTCAAGTTGCATTGTTGGTAATGTAGGCACCAACAAAAGAACAGTCTGATCGATAATGCAGACTCGGTGGAGTAGGCGTCTTTTAACTGTCTGCTTTAGGGCCAGATGTGTCAAAATTAAATGAATGACTGAAGTTACTCAGTCGTATTATTCTGGTGTACAATAATATATTACATACAGTTACTAGTATCAGAAGTTTATTGTGACTTATAATAAATACTCATGACACAGTTGTGCTTTTAAATGTTGTATTCAAGTGTTTAAGATATACAATTCAGTGTAATGTACAATTCAGGAAACATTCTACAGTATATTTAAAAAGGCAAGTAAGCATTTCTGTGGCTTTTAACACGGTGACACATTCTTAAGACTCGAGTGCAAACGCACAACTGCAGATCAACTTTGTTTGCTGCGATATCGTCGAACAATAAGAAAGCCCTGTACAAACTGCTTTAAATGTTTTAAGTTAATACATTTTTTTTTTTTTACATCAAGTTTTCAGTTGTCAAGTCACATTAAATGGCAAATATCAGTATACATTTATAGACTTCGTCAGAGCAAGGAGCGCCTGGTTGAAATGGAAACATTGTGTATTTCAGAGGCAACGCAATTAAGACTTATGGTGGTTGAAAGAAGCTGTTACACAATGATGGTTTGATTAAAAAATATTCAATATAATGAGTGTGGTTTACACATTATTCATGAAAAGTATCTACAAACTACATTGACTGAGCTACCTGTTGCCTTTCAAAGGCAGCAGAAAGCCCTCGAGTGCAAAAGGGAACCTACAGTAATTTGTATAACATGACTCAATTCCCTTTAGTAATTACACACTGCACAAGAAACGGTCCCACGTTATGCACACATTTGTGATGGTCGGGCAAAAAGCCCATTTAATATTGCTTTCAAAGGATTCCTCAGGGCAAAAGCAGGAACGTCTCTTATTTAGCTCAACATGTCTTATTGCTTGGGCCCGTTCTATCATTGCCATCAACTAGGAAAAGAAATTGTTGCGATTACTAAACCTAAAAATCAAACATATCTTGTGAAATACACCTTGATATTCTACTGTTAAACACCTTGATAGTTGATTCAGTGAAGTCTCCTGGCTTTAAGGCACATTGATTAATAAAGAGACAATATTTAAACTAACAATTCATATTTAAATGATCGCTTGCACACCTTCTGAGAGTTTCCCAAACTAATTTCAGCAACGTTGTGGAACCAGTGCAACGGTGGCTTTTTCTCCAACAACATGTGCAATCTTACTTTCACTTCCTGACATGAGCTTGGTCCTCCTCATGGACATTCAGAATATATTATTACACCGATGGCTCTCCTCTTGTTTCACAGAAAGTGGCAGCTGATTAGACGGAGTGGTTTCTGCCAGTAAACGTGAACCCTTCTCGCCCCCCCAGTCCGTTCAGGCTTTCTATGCAACCTTCTGTTTGACGGGGGAGAGCTTTCTGTGGAGGAAAGCCTCGACGTGCGGCCAGATCTTGTTGGTTTCTGTCCCGGAGAAGATCTCTAGTATGCCTTTACTCCTGGAAGGGCAAAGAAAATCAGATTTTACTATGTGAACTCCTATTCCAATATCACACAGCAACTAGAAAAGTGATCTATTAACGGTTTCTAATGTGCAGAGAACTGTGAACACGACCTTCAGATATTTTGTTCAGCAAATAAACATGTAACGGCAATCAAAGTAGTTTTTCCATATCTTCAAGTGAACACTCGTTCATTTCTATTCCCAGTCCTGTGGGCTACTTGCCCGTACTTCTTCGAATGATTAACAGCCTCACAGACGTTGTGGTAAAAATAAGTGGGACACTAGCTAAGCACATCCCTGTGGTTTGAGGGAACACAGAGTAATATGCTTTCCTGCCTAATTAGTCCAGAAATAGAAATGATGATGCATGTAGAAACTGGGTCTGAGGCCTTGTAAGTCTCGTACATGTGCTTTTTGTTTTATTTTTCTCTGCTTGGGTTATTGATTCTGGTAAACCTTAATGATAGAAAATATATTAAAATCAATGTTTGTATATTCATTTAATTAGAAGAAAACGGGTGTTTGCGCTTATTGGCTTGTCCTCTTGGAACCTGCTTCTTTAGCAATTATTCATTCATGCAAGTAACGGTGAGGACTGTGTAGGGAGGACAAGGTTCAGTGGCATTTGCTTGACTTTTACTTAAGGCATTATGGCATTAATGAGGAGTACACTTCAGTGAGATATTACACTGTAATACAGTCAAATCTGCTGATTTCTCCTCTTTAAGTTCTGTGTCTATGGCTGCAAAATAGGTTCCTGTCACAAGCAATGTCTGAATGTAATCAACACAGACAAAAGTAGGTGGTGGTATGTTTTGATTTGTCTGTACTACCTGTAGTACTCTAGGACAGGCTCTGTCTGGGTTTGATAGGCCTTCAGTCTCCGCGTGACCGTCTCTGGTGTGTCATCGTCCCTCTGGACCAGAGGCTCCCCCGTCACATCATCGAAACCCTGAAGAAAACACATAAATAAGAGGAAATATATAATACACATGTTTAACAGAAAAAAAATGTGAGAAACCTGCTGAGCCAGAGTTGCTTCAGAAATGCTTGAGGCACTGTAACTCTTTGTACTAGTCCACAAGCGTTTGATTTCTCCAGCCCAAACACAGACACAGCCCAGGGACGAGAATGTAAACACTGCTCAAGGCACATACATGTTGTCTTTGCTTTCAAACCAGTCGACCAAAAGGAGACAAGGCTGATAATAGCAAAGCTGAATAATGTAAAAAGACATTTATCGGGTTGCTTTGTGTTAACGACATTTCAACCCTGTGTGAGATGTCATCTCTATGTTTCCATGGAATACATGGTGACAAACGTATACCAGAATAGCAGATGGTCATAAGATAATGATCTCAAACAGAAACGGTAGCAGGACATGTGACCACACCATATCTTTCATGGCCACATGCTGACCAAAGCCACAGGCCTGTTTCACAGCAGACATCTTCCCTTGTCATAGTAGGGAAAGCACAGGTGTTACCAACTACATTAACGGCAGCTCTGCTCTATTCAAGTGTCCCAGAACCTGAACCCAAAGCAGCTAAATGGAATCAACCCATCACCATCTAAATAACTCTTAGCTCACAGCAAAGTGGATTTCTGTCTTCTATATCATTTATATAAGGGTACAAGACTTATATAAGATTAGAAGGAAAGTGTGCAAACATCCCAACACTATCTGCATCCCGTCATAGTATCAGTCTACCCTCGTGTATATTTCAGCAGATGTTACATGATATGATATAAATGTTATGAAACATGCAGAGACAGTGTCCTCTGTTCTTCTGTTTACTCAGAGAGCACGCACAGGCCCCGAGGAGCACTTCAAGGTGTATTCATGCCTCAAACTATTTAAGTTTTTCTGAGAGCTTAAGTCACATCTCTGGAACAAGACATACCTGATGAAATTACCTCTAAGTGTGTTCACTGTTTTAAGGACAGGTGAAAGCTGCTTGAAGAAATACTGGTATTCTTTAAACCCGTGACCTTCATTCCACTTCTTTTTACGTCTGCTTCTGTCACCTTGTTCTCTCTCAAACAGGACTGCGAGGAGTAGACTGAAGCCAATGATTAACTATGAATGCGTAACTCCTCCAGAATGTGCAGGACATCTAGCAGGAACGTGCTGCAGATCACTGCCACAGCGAGAACACGTGACCACAAGCATGTCGGCTGTGAATCGTCCAGCCGTTACACAGAAACACGTACTTTATCAACCTCATTATGTCAAAAATAAATGCTGGGAAGCTGTAAAAACAAAATGTAAAAGGACATAAAGTCTGTAAAAAAAAAAAAAGAACTTGGTAATATCATTATACCGTAGTTTGCAAAAAGTAATTGGCTACATCCGAGAGCTCTGTTTGTAGTCATGGAAACTGGATGCAACATGCACAAAAATGATGGTGATCAGAATAACTTCAATAACATTGTTTTGCCTGAGAGACATCGTCACAGAACAGTCAGAAAGCTGAGATCCAACAGCATTGCTACTGACTGTGCGGCTTCTGTACTGACATTAGGATAGTTAAGAAGTAAAAGGTAAGAAGATGTATTTACAGGGACTTTAGGGGGGTTGAAATCTACGTTGTAGACTCTGCCGCTGAGCAGGTGAGTCCAGCGGGAGGAGAGCCTCTGTTTGATGGTCTGGAAAGGTATGTTGAGGTTGATGACTGTGTCCACACTGTAGGCGTCATCCAGAGCTTCCGACTGGGATACTGTGCGAGGGAAACCTGGCAGAGATGGACACGGCGAAGCAAGGCAAAGGTTAGAAGGATGTGATGGATAACTATACCGAAAATTGGACTTTAAAAGATCAGTGAAAGATCTATGACGAACAATACAATAACACAGTTTTATTATCAATCGTTTCCCAGCAGATATGAGCGAGCCTACCGTCAATCAGCCAGCTGCTCTGGTCCATCGCTCTCAGGTCACTCAGGATGAGACGAGACATGACATCATCGGGTACCAGCTGACCCTGATCAATACAGGACTTCATCAACAGACCGAGCTCTGACACACACACACACACACACACAGGAAAACAGAGATAGAGAGAGGAGATGCTGTCCATTACAAAACTCTTTGTCTTTTTTCTCACAGCAATGCTACTTACACCACAGTATTGAATAATAACTCTACCCCTTGCCGAAAGCATTTATTGAAATTCATTTCCTCCAGAAAATAAAAGGTTTGTATGAACTTAGCTGCTTCAACCCTGGCAGTGTTTGCAGTGGGTCCGTCATTTTAAACACATTCTGTGTTGTAAAGCGTTTAACGCCACAGAACTGTAGTTTACATCGGAAAAAAAAAAATACAAACATATAATATGTCATGCTGGATGACAGAAATACGTATAAAATGGTGCACAAAACAGTTTAGGCATCTTGGGTTTGAATGTCTAATATTCATAAGCAAGCTGCACAAGCAGCTGTAAAGCTACTTAATGGAAATGTTATCAGGATAATAGAGATTAAGGCATAAGTCCAGCTGAAGAAATGAATTCCCTGCAGCCTTGCAGAAATGACCAGGATGTGCTGTGATGTAACCATAATAAAGAGCAAAGGGGAAAACACAAAACAAATGCAGCAAATAACTAGAATTTAACAAGGAAACAACCGATTAAAGTAATTATTCTGAGTTGTGTATGTGACAAACACAGACTACTGAATGTGTTGCTGTTTCCTTTGTGTGTTCACAGCAAATGTGATAAATGAAGATGGATCACCAGTATGCTCTGGGCCTGTATACTAGGTGTTTAGAAAGCAAAGGCATTGTTGCATGGCTGCCAGGTCATCAAGGCAAATGCTGGCAAAGTAAGGAGGACTGTGCTACTGATAACATTGTGACAGCGTTCATTTGCAGTGCACACACCCGAACAGACACTTCTAATGTTGTGAGGAAGGTTAGTCAGGCGCCCTCAGGAAGTGGAAGATCACTGGTTCAGTTCCAAGGACTGTTTCCAAAGATTTGAGCAGGGGAAGTCAAGGAGAACTACTTTGACTGCCAACTGCAGCAGAGGAGCTGCTCAGCTGATACGAAACCAACAGAGGAGCTTGAAAATGTCTGCATGTGCAGGACAGAATAACAGGACGTGATGAGGGGGAAAAAGCAGGGACTCCAAACCCCACTTTAACCTTGGCTTGCTGCTTCGATCCTCAGCTGTAAAAACAAACCTCTTCATCTGTAAATCCCTCCTCTCAAGGAGCAAAGGTGCAACCTTCCTTATCTTTACGCCTCTCGTTATCTTCATCCAAGGTGATATTGAGGAGCAGTGGGCCTCCTTCCTGAGCTCAGGTAATGTGTCGGCCAGGTGAAGTGTTTCCAGTATACACATGAAACAACACCCTGCAAGTCTGGTTGAACGCGGATAACGAGAATACAGATACTCAGATTCAAAGTCACAGCAAGACAAGAAATCAAACTGGGAAATGATCAGCGCTCTTCTCACAGCAGCCTGGGGAATAAACGTTAGTTAGTTTATCTTGCACACTACATGCATGTCTTGTTTGTGTGTTATAATCTGCATATGTTTTGTTTTGAGCACGATCATACATTATGTAAATTGTTTCTAACAGTGTATCCAGAAGACAATGACGTTGATTAACATTTCTGAAATGCATTTTTGTTAAAAGGGTTGTAACATCAGAAGTTGCAGCATTGTGTTTAAAATCACATCGGCACTGGTATATGTTTGAGATAGGACACTATCTTACCGGTTTGAGCTTTTATGTTGGCTCTCAAAATGTCCCCACTAGAAATGTGTTTCAGTCCAAAAGTTTTGGCTATGCGCGCAGACACGGTTCCCTTCCCCGACCCCGGAGGTCCCATGATGACAACGCGAAAAATCCGTTGAAGAACCATCTCTGGACGAGTATTTGTTCAAGCTGAGAATAGAGAATAGCCTTATCCTTCCCATGAAACCTCTCTGGATGCTCTGCAGAGACTGGAACGGAGACGACTTTTCCCGAGTGCGCAACCGAAAGTGGGCGCAACTTTCGCAGCCTTGGCTGCTTATTTTCCTGCAGAAACGCGAGGAGGAGGAGGAGGAGGAAGAAAACGAGAAATGTGTCCAGCTCAGCAGCAGCGGCGACGCACACCAATAAGAGCTTCTGTATCAGGCGTGTTGACAAACTTCCTCAACAATGCCACTGTCCATAGTGCACTGAAGGTGTAACCTATTCATTGTAGGTCAGAGCAATATCACGGTTATGTAATCGATCTATAGAGCAGGGGGAGCTTGCTGGCAAGGTTGCGGTGATTAATCCCTTCAGAGCCTTGATCCCATCGGTGGACAGACCTGCAGATTGGCAGGCAGGCTAGCATGACTAACAACCAGTCTGCTCGCTCTATTCAGCCTCTAAAACAAAAGAGAGGACGTTTTAAAGAGATTAAATGCCTGTTTGGAGACGTTACTGATCGGAATAACACTTCAATAGTTCAGAAAACAATCAGTTTTGCTTACAGTCTGTATTTAAAAAAAAGATGTTCGAGATAGTCCTTGCAAATTATGGTGGTAACCAATTTGTTTACATTTTTAGCAGGTCTTGTGCCTTTAAGACGTAAAGATATCGTCACGCGCTCCCACCGTGTTTTGTATGAATGGTTAACTGGCGCGATCTAGTGGCCAAAGCAGCGATGTACCCTTAAAAAACGCGTTTTTGTCCCTCCTGCGCTTCCGTACTTTCGCCTCCCACCAACTTCTTCCTGCACAAACACACGTGGATTTCCACTTACGCCAGGCAGAAACAATAACATGGCAAGCCAGGGGCTCGCATACGACGGCTGCAATTTCTTCAGACAACGGCTAGTTTTAGCCACACTCAGCGGGAAGCGTGTTAAAATCAAAAACATACGGTCCAAAGATGACAACCCGGGGCTCCGAGGTGAGTTGCATCTTCATGTGGCATCGCAGTTAGCTCGGCCGCTAACGGGCTAGCTGTTACGCAGTTGGGAGTGTGTTTTATCACTGGGCGTCATAAGTGGGGAAACGAATGGACAGTAGTGTAAATGTGAGATAAATCATATCTTACCTCACTGTACAAAGTTATGTCGTTTTGCTCGTTAAAAGCATTGAGCGCGTGCGTGCAGAGCTGTGTTTCTCATTATTAAGAGACTCATTTTAGCATATGTGAGTGAGGATCCTCAGAAGTACCCACAATATTTACATCCATATGTTTTTAATACTGTAGGCAAAGTATAAAAATAACTCGTTTGTTCAAACTAACTTGTTGATATTTCAAAGTTTTGTTAGACTTGGCTTTAATTGAAGAAAACATGCCTTTAATCCTCAGATCCAGCTGTTGGAAGATGTTTGGTTTGACTAACTCGATACCTTTCTGCTTGTATTTTCCAGATTTTGAGGCCAGCTTCATAAGACTGCTAGACAAAGTGACCAATGGCTCCAAAATAGAGATTAATCAAACAGGTGAGCCTTATCATGAGGACAATACTGTTTACTGCCAGAAGATTGTTGAGATTTCAGGATTGATCAACACCAGCAGACAAATGAATAACAGGATTTCAGCAGAAGTTTTATATTGTTTCCAGTATTTTTGTTCTCTCATAATGATTTTACATCTCATCTTTACTCTTTGCATGTGGCGTTAGGTGTCGTAATGTTCAGCTTCATTACCACAAAACTGTAAGGTACCACCCACTGCGTTATGGACTCACTCGCTGTCCCCGTGTATCCGTCCCCACTAGGTACTGTGTTATTCTACCAGCCCGGCTTGTTGTTTGGCGGCTCCGTAGAACACGACTGCAACACGCAGCGCTCCGTTGGCTACTACCTTGAGGCCCTGCTCATGCTGGCTCCATTCATGAAGACCCCTCTGAAGGCCATGCTGAGGGGCATCACCAACGACCCCACAGACCCGACGGTGAGGACACGCATGCATGCAACTGATGACCTTCTGACTATTCATTTTTACTTAGTCATTTTGCACCTTCTGATTTGATTTTGACTCAAATAGCGCATGAGCACTGGGCGGGGCTGGAGCATGCTTCTGCAAAGAAAACTGTGACTTCTTTGAACAATTTATGGGTCTCTCCCAAATGAACACTGCCCTCTAGAGCACACATCCTTTCATGCAATGCATTATTTAAAAGTGTATAAAGTCAACAAAACACAGATGGGAAAGCAGAAAGAAGAAGCTTTGGGGATTCTGGAGAGAGGCGATGTCACGGAAAAAAATATTGCTACTGTGATGGGAAATGGTGCATCTCTACGATGTACCGGTGAAGACGTAGACGCGTGTTTCAAGAATGTTGACGCTCTGTCTCCTGCAGGTCGACGTGCTTAAGTCCACAGCCCTCCCTCTGATGAAGAAGTTTGGCATAGATGGAGAGGGCTTTGATCTCAAGGTGAGGACACAATGGTGGTCTGTTGATAAGCACAGTGTCATGTTATACATTCAAATGTGGTGCTGCAACTTCAGTCGATCCGTCTCTTTTCTCACTCTCCTTCTGTTGCTGCTCCCTCAGGTGGTGAAGAGGGGTATGGGGCCTGGTGGGGGAGGAGAGGTAATGTTCTCATGTCCCGTCCGCAGGACCATCAGGCCGGTGCAGCTGACTGACCCAGGAAAGATTAAGAGGATCAGAGGAGTGGCGTATCCTTCTCAGGCTCACAGTCATGGCCTTTTTTTCCACCTGTAAATGTAATTGATGTGATGTAAACAAGCCTTTTTAGTCCCGTTGTATTTTGTTGTCTAATCTTCTGATTATTTAGAAACAAGGAAATTGTGAAAAATGACAATTTTCACACTCGTAATATCCTTAAGCCAAATGTGATAGCTTCAGATGTTTTGATAAAGATATTCTCAAAGCAAATCCTCACTTTTGAGTTGCTGAATAAGTGACTTTTGACTAGTTGACATATCTCTCTCTAGTATCTATCACTTCATGAATGTCAGAAACGAAACTTTGTTGTTTCTCAGGTTCGTGCTCCTTTCAGCTTGAGGTTGAACTCACTATGTCATAAGAGTTTTCAAAGGTCCTTGACATTCTGAACCCAGATATTCAGTTCGAGTTTCTCCTCAGATGGCCAACAGGATAGTGGACTCAGCCAGGAGCGTCCTCAACCAGTTCATCCCAGACATCTACATCTACACCGACCACATGAAAGGAGCCAACTCTGGCAAGTGAGTGTCTCCACGTTGATGGAAAACAAAAAGGGCCAAAAAATAAATTCTGCTCGCTGTTTAGAAGCTGTACTCACTTTATTCAGACCATCATTGTGTAAAATTCATACCGACAAACCACACTGGTACCACACTCTTTGTGCATTTATTAGCAATGTGTCAACTATCCCAGCATATTCAGAGACGGACACAACGTAACTCTTGTTGGGTGACTGCAGGTCTCCAGGTTTCGGTCTGACCCTGGTAGCGGAGACGCTGAATGGCTCCTTCCTCAGCGCTGAGATGTCGTCGACGCCGCAGGGGCAGGGAGACCCCACGCTACCAGAGGACCTCGGCAAGGACTGTGCCAAACTGCTTCTGGAGGAGGTGCATCGGGTAAGTACCGAAAAAACCCACACAGGACTTTCCACACACACTCATCATGTTCGTGCTTTTGGGGGGTTATTCATTCAAGCAAAGATCCAGATTTCTGTCGTTTTAGCCTGGGATCAGATGTGGAATTCAAAAAATGCAAGTGTCTCGGTTTAGTGGCTCACTGTACCTTTAAGCCCATGGCGCATGGTAGGATGGTCATCTCTCACTTTGTGTAGGTTACAACATTGGTTCATTTTAGTCTGTAAGATCATCTCAGACAAAGTTCCTACTTACTTAAAGGGATAGTTTTGTTTGTTTTTTGAAGTAGCACTACTGTGGACAGTGAAATCAATACAGCGTGCACTTAAACGGCTAAATCTTTTTTTCCAGTGGTTAAAATACGTTTTGCAGCTGCCCTCTCCAAACTGGGGGCATGCAGACCGTCCTCTACTGTCGGTAACGAACTATGGATAAGTAACTCATACAACCCCACTTCAAAACAGGCCAACTATCCCTTTAAGACCGACGCAGTCTTAGGCCACACAAACGGCTTCAGTTGCAAACATAAGGCATTGCTACATTATTGTACATGGTGTTTCACAAAGAGCTGGCAACTGCCAGCTCTTTCTTCACCTAACTGATCTACGAAGCAACTGCCATTTAAAATACCACGCCTGTCCTGTTTTATTTGCATAGTTGAAGCCAGCATAATGGTTACCTGTCCGTACTCCTCTCCAACAAGTCTGATATACAGATTACATCCGATGCTCATTTATTATGCTTTTAAAGGGATGTAAATAGATTTCACAGAGAAACTTTATCTGTTGCCTCTTGTACTTCAGGATTGTCCACCATAAAGATTTCACTATTATGATTTCACTATTATGAAGATTTCCATTATCACTGGAGGATGCTATCAGGTCTTCACTGCCCCTGCACACAGCAGCTGGACAAATCAAAATTCTTAGGGAATACCTGACGCAGACAGTCGGGACTCATTAGAGTCCGAGCATGCAATACGGACACTTGCTGCCCTTGTTTGCCCGCATTCTCCGGTAATGACCCCGGTCTGGAATTCAACTGAGAGACAGTTTATGGGCAGAAGAAAAACAAAATAGCATTTCAATTCAAATCAAATGTTTTGGTCACGCTTATGCCTGTTTAATAAAGCCATTATAGAAATATGTCTCTATGTTGGAAAAGTTGGCCTTGACTTAGAAGAGGTTCCTCATCCTGTCAGGACTTGCAACTTCTGATTTATTGTTCCCAATGACACTTATGTTTCATGCCACATTTTCACAATGTTTTGCTCAGCCAGAAGAGGCCAGCTGCCAGTTGACGATAACCCACACGTGAACAATTTTATTATAAAATAAAAAGTAGCATGAAAGTGAAAGTTGAGTAAAATGCCTTTATGAATTTAAGTCACAGATATGTCTGTGCATTTACGGTTATATTTGAGGCCTCAGAATAAGTAACATTTTATGTCTCCATATCTTTCTACCCGTGTAGTGTGACTTACAGTAGTAGCTGCAAAACTAACTAACTTGGCTGCGAGTAAAAACATGTACAGGCAAAAATAATCTCCCATAGTCAGGAAAAAGAAGCCACCTCATCAGAATTTGTACAATTAGATCCAGCGATTGTGTGACTGCAGTTTGCCTCCTCATGTTTCCTCTCATAGGAGCCACGTGAGTCCAGTTAGCTGGTCAGGGTAGATTAACCCTGAAACAGGCTCCTCTTAACTCAACAGAGCGGGGAGCTAACGTTTCTCTTTAGCAGCCGCAGAGGTTGGTGGGCTGCTGATAGAACAGGTTTGTTCACCACTTCATAGACTGAACAGCGTTTGAATAACTGCTGATTTTAACAGCGACCTGCAGCAGGAGGACGGAGTGATTGCTCGAGCTGAGACACCAGAGTACAAATGGGACTCTTGTGCTGGAATAGTTAATTTTTGAAAAACCGAGAAAGGAAATTAGCTGGCTTTGCATTAAAGGGCATGTGCGCTCTGCATCGTGCGTCTTGTTTGTTTAATGGTTAATCAGTACCGCCTTCTTGTAGTAAACCAAAGCTACATGATGGACATTTTGTTTTTGGAAGCAACATCAACACAGGACAGGAGCTCATGTAAGTGGTTCCAATTTTGTTGAGTTTTTGGTATCGAATGATCTTTAAGAGTTTACCAACGTGGCTCTGTGTGTGTGTGTGTGTGTGTGTGTGTATGCTTGTTGAGTTTTCTCATGTAATCAAACATGAGAAAATTTTAATAATGCTTGAGTTTGTCGGCACCCTCGTTTTTCCTGTTTGATTGTTTGAAAGGGGTTGCCAGTTGCTCGAAGGATTTGGGGGACTTTTTGTGAGGGCCTCGTGGTCTCTTGGGAGATTTCAACTGTGCATATAGTGCCTGAATCTAGCTGTCAGAGATTATGTTCATATATTTTATTTCTCTTTTTTTTATTTTTTTTTTATTTTTTTTATTTTTATTTTTTTACTGAAAACAAATCTGCATATTGAAAGAGATATTCTGAACAAAGAGTGGGAAACCAGAAACTTTTCAGGGAAAATCTAAGTTGTTTGAACTTCTGTAGCCCAGAACAACAGCACATAAATGCTGATCAGGCACTTTTACAATAGTCAACTAGATGTGCTCTCCACTTTAATGGTTTTATCAAACTACAGTGACACTTCTCTAACATCTTCCACACCTTGAATTTGATAATGTTCCTTGTGCTTAATGAACACCGTTGAGTTTTTACTGGAGGCAAATTGTGATTGATAAAATGTCTTGGATGTAGAAATATGAAATATGTCCCTCATGTATCCAGACAGTTGGAAGTATACACAGAAAACATACTTGTGATAACTATTAAGATGGATGTGCTTTGTGCATTGTAAGGTAAACTCATGTCAGATTAAGGGAAAACCTGTAAAACCAACAATCATTGTACTTTTAAGGCTCATTTGTGAAGTAAAATGGTTGAAATACTTTGTGAGGGAGGTGTAGGTCTTCATACGGTTGCATCGCCGCCTCGTTGGCAGTAAAGACAATAACAACAATGTCGCCATAGTTTCGCCATGGCTTCGGTGATATGATTATCTAATTGAATCATGCTGTCACAATGCCATAATACTGGGCCACATGCGTACTTAGTTAGAATGAATGCACAGTACAAGAAACTGATTTTGTTTAGCTGACTATAAGCTGACAGCATCACAGAATGGGCAATTTAATGTTCATTTGGCTCATAGATTGCTCCTGGGTGTGTCTGGTCTCTCATAGTCCTCTTCACACAGCTGCTATCAAGTAATCACGACGACATGTGATCACTTGGATACAGAGAGTGGATCCTCTGTCCTCTAAATATCTCTGATGTTAAAGAAGTCAACAGACTAGAAGGTCAGATGGGGCAGGACAATGCAGCATTAGTAAAGAAGAGAAACATGTGGTAGAGAGAACAATTAATATGTCCAGTTCACTGTCATTATGGACTTTTTTTTGTTTTTTAAGATAGAAAAACCTGAAAAACATCTGGCCTACAAATGCCTCCAACTATGTTATGCAAGTGTAGATGGCTATCAGTGTTGGACCTGTCCAGGGGTTGCCGTGTCCCTTTTTTTTTTTTTTTTAACATCTCCGCCTCCATGACGTCATTCTGTGTTGTTTTTGTTGCTGAAACGCATCGCCCCCCCTCTGTCTGTCTCTCTCTCTCTCTCTGTGTATTTAGGGTGGCTGTGTGGATTCATCCAATCAAAGCCTGGCGCTGCTCTTGATGACCCTTGGCCAACAGGACGTCTCTAAGGTTCTGCTCGGACCCCTCTCCCCGTACACGTAAGTCCCCATCACTCAATAATAGACGCACAGCCTCGGCTTCTTTATAAGTTACTACACAGATGCACTTTGTTATTCTTCTACTCGTCCAATCTTGGCAAGTGACAGTATTCCAAAGTTCTCGTCCCGCTGTAGAGCATGAAATGCTGGACAAACAGAGGCAATAAATACACCCTTTCATTGCCTCATTGTTTGCTTTTACGGATTTTCCTTGAAAAATACCAGGGTGTGCTGAAAGTTTGAACTAACTTGAACCTGAACTGAATGCCCCATGCTCCCAAAAGTTGTTGTTTCTTGCTGCAAACACACACTGGGCTCTGCAGTTTATATACAGTTTGTACAAAGGTAAGAGAACAGAGGGAGCAAATGCAAGTTCATGCACCAGAATTTGTTGGTGATAAAGAAAGAAATGGAGGATTTTTTTATTAAAATAACAGCCTCAGTGAAATTAATGGACTTCGGATCGTTCTTTTTTTCGCACATTGCTTTTGCATGCTTGCATTATCATGGGACTTGGCCAGCTGTTCATCAGTTCATAGTGTGTGTGCTTGTTGAATGTGTGGTGAATTTATATATTTATTATTTATATAGCAACTGAATAAAAAGTTGATTTCAGACACCTTAATCATCAGGAATGTGGAGAGAACTATGAACTGTCCATTTTCAGTTATCATGGTACCGGTGCTGTGTCCGTCTCAAGTACAGTACTATGATAACTGAAGATTGGCAGTGCCATCACAATGCGCTCCTCATTACTCGGCTAACGCTGATTTTTCTGAAGACCAATGAAATCAGGTTTGCATTTGTTCCTATAAATCTGTTACACTTTAGACGTCCATGTTCGTGAGAGATAACGTCTGATGCCCTTTGACGTTCACCTACGTCATTTGAAGCCCACAGCACGGAGTAGATCTTGGACACTGTTGTGAAACGCCCTGTATGTAATATTGACAGTTGGACTATATCTCAACCCCTCTCCTCCATGAAAATGAAACTGAAATTTGATCTCCCATTTTTGACTTTCTTCCCCCTCTCTCCCCCCCCACCCCCCCACCGTCTCTCCAGGATCGAGTTCCTCAGACACGTTAGAGATTTCTTCCAGATCATGTTCAAGATCGAGCTTCAGAAGCCTTCAGAAGACGAAAGGAAAGGCGGGGACAAGGTCCTGATGACCTGTGTAGGAGTCGGTTATAGCAACATAAACAAAACCCTGAAATAAAACAAGTATTTTTATATAAACATGTCTTGTAGCTCTTGTTTACTAACATCAAATAGTAGAACACAGTATTTTTTTTTTTTTTTAATGTGAAAGTTATGACGTTATTTGTGTTACAATATGCTAAAAAGAAATGTGGAGTTGACTGATATCAGTCACATAGAATACAAACTAATTTCTAAGTTCAAAAAGACATTCAACAGCATCTTCATGTCTGCACTTATTAAATCTGTGTGTGTTAATCATCAGACTGCACTGTCTGGCTGAACATTACTGGAATTCCACATTCAAAAGCATTTCTCGCTGGTTAGTTCCAGCTGAATTCAGGTCAACGGTATCAGTACGATGCTATCCTCCTCTTTTGCTGCGGTTCTTCCCGTCTGCACTTCACACCACATGTTTCTCATCACTAGAGTTGGAAGCAGTTAGTCTTGGCCGCATAGACTCTTGAGGGTGTCGCCATAACTGCTCGACACTTCAGACTACACAAACATAAAGAGAGGGGAAAAATACAGGAAGATTAAGAACATGTACCTTCTGATGACAATCCAACAAAAGGATTGTCCAGCGTCTCAAAACAAGATACCGTGACATTTCAACTTAGTTGCACATTTCGGTCGTGGTGCATATGTAACTTCATCTCTGTGGGCGTGTGCACTGACCTCTAACTGGGAGTAGAGGGAGCCTCCAAACAGCTTCTTATACTCTGCTCTGATGTCCAGCAGGTCTATCTCTGAGCGACCGACTATTATCCTGGTCAGAATGGACTCTGTGGTCCCCGCACCCTGGACAAAAGGAAAATTTGGGGGCAAAGGCAGAAATTGGACCTGGGTAAATTAACTAGTGACATGTGTTTATATACATTATCCTGCAGTAACTGCTGCTTCTATGTCTGTGGTGTCGCATGTTTTTGGCCGTCTGCTTTAGAGCCTGTCGACTCCGTTCAACCAGCGGTGCACGTTTAGTCAAAGAGGCCGCAATAAAACACTGGCTTAACATTCCTTTCCACACCACTGGAGACGAATACAAATGTCTGCTGTGGCTAAAAAGATCAGGATGCAACCAAACAATGTGTGGATTTTGTTTTGGGAGCCACTGCTCTGGGGTTTAAAGGGCCCTTATGATACAGATGGACATATTATTGGACGGTTTACCTTCATGCTCATGAAAAGCCTCTCAGCCAGGTATAAGGGAACGCTCTTCACACACTTAACTAGAAAAAAAATAAGTTGTATGTTAAGTGGACCACGATTCAATGTGAGGGTCAGAAATAAGCAGACAATATGATGCACTATTCTCACCAACAGCCACCAGTAGCTCCTCCAGGTTCCCAGACATCTCGCCCTCAATGCTCTCCTGTAGAGTCTTCTTACTAATATTCTTGTACTCCACCAGAGCTGCCGAAACACAGATTTGAATGTAACTGTTGAAGATCAGATGTAGGCTAACATAGATTTATTTTATATTTTATCAAACCACAATTGTGCAACCTCATAGAGCTGCCGCTAGCATGGCTGCAGGTGTTTTATTTCATTAGCATCCACTGAACAATGTAAGAGGTGAACCCACTCTGTCGAAGCTGGGGAATACTCCTGTGGCACAAGATGTCAATAAACTTCCCCTCGTCGGTTCCCCACTTCTTCTCCCCGGCATTGTACATGGCCTGGGTGGAATAAGGAGGAGTATGAAAATACATACAGCTTTAGACTATAACTGTCGATGGTTAAGACAAAGTGCATCATGCCTAATTTCTTTACCTCCAGATAATGTGTGTAGCGAGTAGTGAATATACCTTAGCATCTGCTTTAGCTTTGGCAGTGTCCACATTGGTGCTCTCATCTCTCTTCCCCTGTGAGGACGACCGGAAGAACATAGTTTGTAACACGTAGAAGTAATCTGTTACATTTGGCATTGTTCATTTGAATAATGAGCCTTTTTTGAGTAGCATTTTTATTTGTCACAATTTGAGATGACAAACTGTTGAAAGATTTACAGTTCTTGTAGAAAATACATTTGATTTTTCTCTACAATTCAGACTTTTGTTTCTGTTATATTTTTTTGACATAGGATAGAAATGTTCACACCTGTCTAGCTAGAATGAATTGAAAGCTTTAGGTCTGATTCTGATTTATTGAGAATGCGTTCACTGTTTTAATGTAACGTACGGTACCTCAGCCAAGATGAGCAGAGCTTTGCCATAATCTCCAGCTACCTCCGACTGCAGATCCTGAATCATCGCTTTTCCAGTTTCTTGAATGAAACGGCACAATACAGACGATTTCACAACAACCTAGACACATCACGAACATTTGCCAACTGTTTCACAATATTCCGAGTTGCTGTCTAATCTGTGAAGTGAAATTACAGTTGAAGACACTAAACCTGCAAGGTATGCTTCAGACAAGGCCTTGATCTGCCTGTTGGATCTCGAGGCAAAGATTTCTGTCAGCGTACTCTCGGTGGTCCCTGCTCCCTGTATGCGAATCACACAAAATGTTATATGCACAAGTGAATGATAATAGAGAAAAACGCAACTGCATTTCAGTGGTTGTTACACCCCAGAGGAACATTTTATGAATCCAAACAAATCTGAAGCAAATTAAGTCTGTTCAAACAAATGAAACTTGTAGTACTGGTGTCTTCACTCCCTTTGAAACCTGTTTTGTTTCTTTGAACACTGAAGCAGCAGCAGGCCAATACAGGCTCTGTTTTGAAGCAGGTTCATGTCATCTTGAAGTCAATCGGACAAAGTCTCACCTTGATGGCTTTGATGACTTCCTGACAGTCGCAGACAGCAGGAGGGGTTACCAAAGCTACCAACACATCCTCAAAGTCTCCGTGGGTGTCGCCCTCCAGGTCAGCTACTAATTTCTGATGGAGGAAGAATTGTACCACACATTTTTCTATGTCTCTTGTCACAACACTCAAGAATTATTATTATTATTATAAAGTCTATTTATATACCCTTCCTGTGGCTTTCTCATAGGCCTTAGCAATAAGCTGACGCTGAGCATTACTTCTCTGGGTCAGCACCTCAATCAGCGTCTTTTCTGTCGTACCTGAAGAGAAGAGACACACAAAAGAGTTCATGGGTTTACAACCTTATACAAACATTTACATAAATGTGTTCCACTAGCAGATAGATGTGCACATTTAGTCAAATATGATTCAGGTGCTTTACCTGTTGGTCTGATATAGTAGAGTACTGATTCATTAGCTTACCAACGCCCTCGATGGCTTTCCTTATTGCAGACACATCTGCTTCCACATTGAAGTTTGCCTTGTCCTTCACAGTTCCTCTTGTGTTGGACTGAAGAAACAATCACAGGCTGACACAAGCATGACGTAAGCATGTTTGAAAATGTAAAACACTAAAACATCGCTATAATACAGGTGTATTTATTGATTGCTGTTTACTATTGTATATTCTAAGCTTTCCTTAAGGATTTGTCACTATCCATTCAAGCAATTGCATCTCATGTAGTAATAATAATCATCATCATCATCATCATCATCATCATCTTGGGAACTAAAGGGTAAGAGTGTGTTTAACTTACTGTCACTGTCAGTGAGGAGGGGGAGTCCAAGAGCAGGTCCAAGTCATCCTACAATACAAGTCAACAAACATGCTTTCATTATCCACTGCATTTTTCTGTTTAAGGCCTACAATCTAATTCACATACAACTACTCACCCAACCAGACATTGTTGTGGTTGAAGTCTTCAACTAGGGAGATGGAAAAGCACACAGTATCAGCATCTTATCGCTCTATTGGGATATGTTTTCAGCACTAGAGTTCTGCTTCTGATTCACTCTCATCCACTTCATCTTTTGACTTTCACTTCGGGTAAAGTAAACAAAATCAGCTAAACTGTTCTTCTAAATATCTTAGTATGAATCCATTTTAAATTCGTGAACTTGACAGTTTAAGGTTGATCAAGCCTTCACAGTCGCGTGGACACGTGTACGTGACTAAGAACTGCAGAAAATGAAAACCTTAACATTGTGATGTCGACCGCTGCGGTCTAAAATACCATTTTCTCCATGAGCAACGCATTAAAACAAACAAACACGGAACACAGACAGAGAATAAATACACAGAAAAGGTTTATTTTCCATCTTACCTTTAGTAAAAGGAACGGGATTGATGTCAGAGGAGGAATTTCACGGTGTCCAGAAATCGCCACACCTTTTACAGAAGTTCAAAAGGCAACGCCCATTATGAGCTGGAGGCAGTTGAATCGTGGAGACGTATAATTCGTAAACTCCTCCTCACTGCTACACAGTAACTATTCTGCCCTGTTATTTGTCGTTCACAGACTCAGGAAGTAGTTGAGAAACGGTGCCTGCGCTCTGTAACCCGACTCCTTTGCGTAACAATCACGAAAAAAACCAGTGGCATCATCTGCTGAAGACTATCTCCACAAGCCATTAGATTCCAGTAGTGATCCAACAAGCTCCATCATAAACTACTGTGGGTCCAAAGTCATGTTTGCTTTCAGGGCTGGGGCAAGGACATGAGTCACAGAGAAGGAAGACAAACAGGGGACTTTTTGTTTTTAATCGACCTTATCTGATTTAATGTCATCACCGCAGTAACTGCATGTTGATCTACAGGCATGTCATTACAGTTTCTTCAGCGTATTCAAACCAGCTCTTAAATCTTAAACGTATTTAAATGTAAATAATAGCAAATTATAGACTATTTTGTAATCATGCACATTCATTTACTAATTGAGGGATTCTTTTGCTTAAGCAAAATTCATAGATAGCCCTACTTAACATCCTGTGGGAAAAAAAATAGAAGTGTAGCCTAGATAACACTTAAAGAGTGGTGTCAGCTCACCATAGCATCCTACACTGGAGACATGATGTTATCAAAAGATTGTTAACCAGAGTAAACATTGTGCAAACACATAAATGCATATAACCAGAGGGAGGAGCGAGAGTGCCACACTGTGAGGAGAGGGGTACCGTTGCGACATCTTGTGGCACATTGTAGCGACTACAGATGCAGGGGCGCGAAAAAGGTTGCCAGATAAGTTATGAAGATTTGTCATAAGGATTTGTGCCGAGAGACATTTCAACTGGTATGGACATGTTTTCAAGTTCATTGTGTTCGTGTTGAAAATACAGAATGGTATTCATGAATGTAAACATTTGGTCAAATATAACATGGTCATTCACATGTCTATTATATAAGATAGAATAAATACGTTATCCCTCTCTCCATCACTGAGGCACACCAGTAAGAATATACTACCAGTAAGTTAACTTACGCAAAATACACCCCCCTTGACTCCACCTACTTTGTGACACGTGTCTCAGTCACGTAAGGAACTGTGGATAGTGTGCCCTAAATATAGCCTGCCAGGGGATCTTCCTTTCTGTCTTGACAATAAACCGACGTACAATACTCGTCCCAACTACAACCATAAGCATAAACCAAATACAAACATTATTATAGTTAACCCTCTGAAGAGTGTCACTTGCTGAAGGGGAGAGTTCACGTTAGCCTACGTGTGAACAAAGCTGTCCTTAAATGTTAAACTGAGGGCAGAAAGTTCCCATGTCATAGCTCAGCCGGGTAGCTAAACAGCCTGTCCGTTCTTTGACAGCTCGCTCCGTACTCGACGTCAGGTTACTGTATGGCAGTAGTGATACTTGACGACGTGTCATTGACCATTTAACTGTATGACAATCAACTAAAATTCAAGTCAACCATTTCTTTTTAGCCAAAATATGTTTTGCTTTATTTTTCGTATTTAGCCGTTTAGCTGTTTTGCTAACTAACTAGCATCGCTGACGGCGAACTAGCAACTTGTCAACGTTAGCTAGCACTGTTATGGCTAGCAACAATTAGCTACACTGTCTTTCAATTTTGCAGCTACCTGAATATTTTTCTAAATATTTTTTTGACTTTTCTTGATTTAACAAGATGCGTGCTTTTAGCCCTGTTTGGGCTTTTCTCTAGTTAGCCGGTGTTTGGTGGTCAGTCTTGTTTTTGTTATCAGGAAAGCGTAAACAGTTATTGTTTACCGAGGTTCAGCTGTAGCTAGCTGCATCTATTGTTTACACGGTCAGCTGATGTGCACTGTGGGCATGTGGTGGTTGTAACAATACGGGATCAGCTACGGAACAACTGCAGCGGACATATGGACATGGGGCTGGGAGGAAGCTATAACGTCACAACTCAGCAGCCGACTCATACCTGGATGAGGATGATCGGGGCTTTGAAGGAGGACAGCTGTGTCTGCTGGACTGGTTGACTCTGTGTGGGACAAAGGACAGGAGTTTGTTTGTCCATATTAAAGCTTAAACTAAAACAAGACTACATGAGGAGTATGTATCTGGTCCACACCTCTGGCACTGGGATGTTGCTGAAGACCTTCGTGATCACCAGTCTTCTTGGCTGGGCGGAATGTCAGGAGAGCCAGAGCATGACACCAGAGGAGAGGACTGTTATCAGGTAAAAGATATCTAGAGACAGACATATGTAACTCTTTTAGATGTGATTGTGATTGAGTGGCTATTTACAATATCGTAAAACTTTTACAGTGTTTTTGCCATATTCACTTTTGATTCATTTATATATATATATATTTTTTTTTTGTTTGTTTGTTTTTTTCAGTGACCAGATCATTGAAATGTTTGACCATGCCTACGGCAGTTACATGGTAAGGTGTTCACTTTGATGTCAATTTAAAAAAATTGTGATTGTAAGAAGGAAGTTATGAAAAGCTGAAGAAGTCAACACTCTAGTAACACTAAAAAAAAAAAAACTTTATTGTGAGACTAACACGTTGGGTTTGATTTAGTGGGCTTGTGCAGAAAGCGAACATACAGGACTAAGTTGCATCTGCAGTGTCAGACTGGTGCAACAGATGCCAGCAGAACGTTATGTGATATTCATGGTGGTCTTAATAATATTGATTCAGCTCTTGTAAGTGATGGGATCCCTTCCAGGAGTCTGGATGTTCCTCCAGGCAAAGCAATGAGAGTGAACAGCAAGATGTGATTGGGGTCATGGGTAGCTCGACTCACTCAGTGGCTCAAGAGTTTTAAATGTAAGCTGCATCTGAAATGGCCAATATTGCTTTTGACATGAACACATATCAGAAACAAATGTTTTTGATAAGGATCTGTGAAATTTGTTTTCAGACCTCAGCTCCATAATTTATTCAGGCCATCTAATTAGAATCAGATTTTAAGTCTGGGGTACCAAATTCAAATTGACCATCAATGTTAATCGTGAAATAGCTGGAATCGGTAGAAACCAGTTCCACTAGTGATCCAGCAGTTGTGTTGTTTCTTTTCCCTCCTAGAGAATGTTCAAGCCTCCATTTTTCCTTAATGACAACTTTTGTGTCGACTGCTAAATGAAGCTTGGAGACAGTAACTGTTGTTTGCGTTGCAGAAATATGCCTACCCAGCAGACGAGCTCATGCCTCTCAGCTGCAGGGGGAGAGTCCGCGGCCAGGAGCCCAACAGAGGGGACATAGATGACTCCTTGGGGCAGTAAGTTCTGTTAAATTTCCTCAAACAAATATGCAAGTGAATGTAGATTTAATACACAATGTGATATTTATGTAATGTCATCTCTTTTTAAAATGTATTTTCAAAGAAGACAAGGATTCAGTTTTCTCGTGTAATACTGTTCTGCTCCAAACATATTTAATTCAACATGGAGTAGATGCCCCTGTTTTATAGGAATACATGAATTTGATGCAAAATTAACTCAATTTAACTTACAAGAAGGCAATAAGTCACCGACTTGCAGTACAATACATCCATTTATGCACCATGCATGTTGCATAATGTAATTTTACTGCAAATGCAACAGATTTGACATTTAACAGTCTGTGGTTCATTAATATGAAACTGGATCAGTGGAGAAGTGGGACATCATCGTAACGTGTCGTCCATCTTTTCACCAGGTTTTCCCTCACACTGATTGACACCCTTGATACGCTGGTGGTGAGTTCTTCCTCTATTTACCAAAATAAAAGTAGTTTGATCAGCTTTTCTTTTGTCACTTTTCTTTTGTTTTTTTGAGGTTTTTCCCCCTGTTTTTGACAGTAGATGTGTGTGTGTGTGTGTGTGCGCGTGTGTGTGTGTGTGTGTGTGTGTGTGTGTGAGCAGGTGTTAAACAAGCTCGATGAGTTTGAGGACGCAGTGAAGAAGACCATCACAGATGTACGCCTTGACAACGATGTGGTGGTGTCCGTGTTTGAGACCAACATCAGAGTTTTAGGGTATGAAACATGTCTTATTTATTTACTTTAGCACTGTGTATTCAAACTTTTATGCTGGTTTTAATAGATTCATCTTTAATCATTTAAATAAATAATTCTTCTGAATGTAGAATTATTTCATATCCTCACAATACTAGTGCTAAGTATTTCAACCTTTCCACCTCGACCTTTCTGTTTAATTTTGTCTTTCTTTCCTTCCTTCATTGAATTCTCCCCAGAGGGCTTTTGGGAGCCCACGTGATGGCCGACCTGCTCCGGCAGCGTGGGGAGAGGATGCAGTGGTATCGTGACGAGCTCCTGCACATGGCCAAAGAGCTGGGCCATCGATTACTGCCTGCCTTTAACACCACAAGTGGCCTTCCCTACCCTAAGGTATTTCTTCTTTCATTGTGAAATACCACAGGGCTTATTTTAGATCTACAATACGCAGAAGGAACAGACAGCCTCATGACGAATCCTATCAAGGATGGCTCAGCTTAAATATAGTAAATAACTAGAAATAATTTGAGCTGAGTTTATTTGAAGAACCTAAAGTAGACAAGATGAATGTTTCTTTTTTTGTTTGTTTTCCAGGTGAATCTGCGGTACGGCGTCCTAAACCCACTTTCACGCACAGGCACAGAATCGGACACCTGCACAGCATGTGCTGGAACAATGATCCTGGAGTTTGCTGCCCTCAGCCGACTGTCAGGAGATTCTGTTTTTGAGGTATTATCTCTCTACTCCCCTCTAGAGATGAGACTCATTTCTTTTGTTATCTCTTTGCAATACAGCCTTATTGTGAAATTACTGAGCTGTAACAGTAGAGTACAGTCATTTTCTCAGAAATCATAGCTGGCTATAACTGATGAAATCCTGTAAGAATGATGCAACTGTTTTCCCAGAAACATCTTACGGATATAATACTTGTTATTGTTTTATAGGAACATGCCAGGAAGGCTCTGGACGTCCTCTGGCAGAGGAGACAGAGGGGAAGTGACTTGGTGGGGACCGTCATCAATATCCATAGTGAAGAATGGGTCCGGAGAGGTGAGGAGATTAAAAACACACATAGAACACTGATAATCCATAATTACATGTACAGTACATACATATTCAACAGCTGTTTACACGAGCCATACTCTACTAATCTTCTCACTTCTGCGTCTGCAGACAGTGGAGTTGGTGCTGGTATCGACTCGTACTATGAGTATCTGATGAAGGCCTACATTCTTCTAGGAGACAATGTTTTCCTGGAAAGGTTCAACATTGTAAGTCCTCCAATCAGTGCACGCCCGCATAGAAATCTATATCCAAGCAGCTTTTGCTAATATATGTTTTGTGTTTGTCTTGAACAGCACTACAGTGCCATTATGAAGTACATCAGTCAGCCTCCCCTGCTGCTTAATGTACACATGCACAACCCCACTGTGAACGTGCGCAGCTGGATGGACTCTCTCCTGGCATTCTTCCCCGGCTTACAGGTCAGGGATCCTCGATTAATCACATTTACTACCATCAAACATCGTAGAAGGCGTAGACATTGTTGCACACGTTGTCTCTGGAGTCGAGTGACATTTATTGTTCATGCAGGTGTTGAGAGGAGACCTGAAACCAGCTATTGAGACTCATGAAATGCTTTATCAAGTCACCAAACAGCACAAGTTCCTTCCAGAGGTAAATAACTGTTGCTGTTTTTGTTTATTTAATGACATATAGTAGGAATATGTAGGCAAGGTATAGCAAATATAACGCTCATTTGGGGAAATTTCTGCTACTGCATAACCATTAGATCCATTGTATTGAATAGGACAAATATAGATACTTCATCATGACGATGCAAACATCTTGAAAATTCAGTTTTGCCATTAAGCAAGTCTTTGTCATTACAACACTGCCTGCAATAACCTGATAGAAGCAGTAGTATTGAAGGGATAACAACCTCAGTATGAATAGTTTCTATCACTGAAGTTATTTATATCGTCATATCACCCAGAATGACATGTTACAGTATGACATGTTCATGCTAAAGGTGATGAGAAATGTATCAATGAATAGGTGTGCAGCAGCTGTAGCAAATCATCACGGTTTAAGATGTATGGAACTATGCTATGATGTATATATTATTAGTCATCGCATTACACCAAGTAAAGAAATAATAAATGGACATTTCTCGTGGCTAATTCTCTTTGTCCCATTGTTCATGAAATCTGTTCATTAATGTAAAAAAACAAAACTTCTAAGAAGCCAGTGTCACTCATGTCTTTTACTTTCTTTGCTTAACCTCCTGCAGGCGTTCACTACGGAGTTTAGAGTTCATTGGGGCCAACACCTACTGAGACCAGAGTTTGCGGAAAGCACCTACTACCTCTACAAGGTGACATAGATGCACAAATACATACTCTATTTAAACTATAATACTATTCAAACATACCATTACTAATAATTAGAAAAGCCAGGTCTGTTATAAGTAGGCTAATTAACGAAACTACTCCACACAAAGCATTTGTATTAGGTTGTAATATTGTAAAATTGTATTTAATTTCCGCAGGCCACTGGCGACCCGTACTACCTCAGAGTGGGACAGTCCATCGTGGAAAAGCTCAACGCCTACGCCAGGGTGCCTTGCGGGTTTGCTGCTGTGCAAGATGTCCGCACCGGGAGGCATGAAGACAGGTGCACGAATGCCATCACGCACATGTTTACAGTGTCAAAACATCTCTTATGAATGTGTGATAACGTCTTTTGTTTTCTGTGTAGGATGGACTCATTCTTTCTGGCTGAGATGTTTAAATACCTGTACCTGCTGTTTACGGATAAGGGTCAGCTGCCCATCGATATTGACGACTACATCTTCACCACGGAGGCTCACCTCCTCCCTGTGTCTCTCTCCACCACCCAGACGCCCTGTCAAGGCAACAATACGGTGAGAGCTCTCCCTTTATCACAGACACAGGTAGTATGAACAGGTTGACATTTTACCGTATGAGCTAAACGTGTTGTTGTTTCTGTGCTTCAGGAGAGTGTTCCCCTTTCTAAAGAAGAAGATCTGTTCACACACTCCTGCCCCAGCATGGAGACGTTGTTTCCCAACAACCCCTCCTTTGCCAAAACCATACGGGACAGCTACAAGTACCTCACTGGAGTGGGACGACCCTTCCACCCCTTACCTGTCAGGTGTGTTGATTACAGCTATAGAGTGCTGCATGTTTTAAAGCCCTGAAATGAGTTAGCACTGTTGCACTTCCGGTTCCCTCATCTCAAAATCGATGCGTTTTCTACAATATAAAATATATCCGTAAATAACCCTCTTGTGAATTTTGAAGCTTTTACTTTATTTGAAAAAGGCGGTTGCAAACAAGTGGCTAAATGAGACTACACCACTCTATTTTTTTTCACTTTGTGAGATCATCGGGATGAAACGTGGTCCTGGACATCTGCTATGGCAGCAACTACCACAGAGGCGGTTTAAAATACTTTACGAGGTGATTATATTGGACAGATTTAGCCACCGCAAATTACGTCACAGCCGAGCAAAGATGCAGTCACAAAGCTTTACAGGTGTGTAGTGGAGACCAAAGTGAAGGTCAGGTTTGAAGATGGTCTCTAGGGGATCTCCAGTTTGACTTTGCCTTGATTACTTTGAGTTTTAACTTGGGTGTGTTTGTGCTTCACAGGGAAATTGAACTACCGCTCCATGATAACGGGATGGAGCCAGTAGAGTTCTTGAGAAGCATGGGTATTTCTCTCACCCCGCTCAATGAGGTGTTTGCAGGACAAACAGGAAGTCTGAAGGTATTCTACTTACTTTGTACTCACCTCATGACATTAAGTTCTGCCTGTCTAGGGTGAAGGTAATGAATACACGCATGGCTGTAAAAAATGCCTGAAATGTTACTAAACTATACCAGATTCCCAATGTCCACAGATTCCCTGATAAACCATGATAGAAATGTAACTGGTTATAGCATAACATTGTCACAGAATGTCCCTTAACTCTTAACTCAAACATGTCACTTGGCATCATGGGAAAACATTGAATATAAATGACAGAGCTTCTAAATATGAATCCCTTTTAGGAGCATAAAGGAGTGTACCGGGTGAAACTTGTGGCAGAGGTGAGCCACACCACGGAGGAGGAGGAAGTGTTGCCCCACGTTGTCCAGCTCATATCCCCCCCGTTTCTGGGTAGGACAGTCTTCACAGCGGGACCTGCCAAGTTTGGGATGGACCTCACCAAGCAGGAGCACGGGGTGAGCTTCCAATGTGACCATAATACAGTACACAGTGTCAACAAGTCCTGTAGCTCTTATAAGAAACAGGTGTTTGATGATGATAACGCGAAATGATGGACAATGGACTCCTACAATTACATTACAGATCTCTTCTGATCCATGCAACTGCTACCTGTTTTGTTTTACCTGCACTTGTAATAACACACAAACTTTTGTGCCGCAGGTGAAGGGCAGCATAGTGAAGGCCTCTCCCTACACTGCATGTGAGCCAATAGATAGTGCAGTGGAGCTTAAAGGGCACATCGCTCTGGCACTGCGCGGTGACTGCATGTTTGCTGTAAAGGCCCGTTGGCTGCAGGAAGCTGGGGCCATAGGAGTCATCTTTATAGGTGAGGATGAGTACCAGAGGAGCTGAAACTCCACCTCAAAGCTCAATACGCATAGGTTAGAGTGACTCGTGACCTCATGGAACTTTAATTGTTCAAATCACTCCCTTATTCCCTTCCTCAGACCACCGCGAGGGAAGTAATAGCGAGGACACTCCCCTCTTCCAGATGGTTGGAGATGGCGACTCCACTGAAGACATCACCCTGCCTTTGGTCTTCCTGTTCAGCCGCGAGGGCGCCGTGCTCACAGCAGCTCTGGAGGAACATCACAATGTGGATGTGCTGCTGCTGCCCAAGGAGAGGCAGCTGGGCCATGGTGAGGAGGATTACAGGATAAGGCTGGCGATATTCTGTATTTTTGTTATTGTCAACAAATCCCATGAGAAAAGCCTCTTTGATCAAATTGTAATTCCTCTCTCTGTTCTTGTTTCGCCTCCTCGTTGTCCAGATAAGACAGAAAAACATGTCGGCATGAATATCAAATTCCGTCTGGCAGAGGAGGGGGAGCTGGAGGACGGATCGACCAGAGGGCCCACCCTGGAGTTCGTCTTGGAGAAACAGGAGGTGTTTCTAAAGGAAGAAGAAGAAGAGCCGAGAGGACGACAACAACCACCACAGCAGTTCTGCTCAAAGGCAGCGGAGAACGACAGAACTGAACCGTGTTCGGCCGAGTCCTCTCAAACCGCAAACTTTAACAGTAGACCAGACGCAAAACCTTGACCACTGCTGATCCCGTAAGCAGTCGAGTTTCCTGACACTGATTTCTCGTCAGTTTCTGAATGGCGTGCGCCTCAGAGCCCCTCACTGCCTACACGGAGCCCTAACTGACCCATGTTTACAACCGATGGAGGAGAGGAAAGCAGTGTGAACACCACATTCACATCCTGTCTCGACTTCTAACCCTAAAGATGGTACTGCATTTGTTAGACAAAGAATCAAAGTGGAGCTTTTACTGAAACTGCTGAAATGAGGGACGTCATGAGACTAAACTAGGTAGTTAGAGGTCAGAAGCTGTAGGTTAAGATGGCCGGGCTGGTGTTGCCCACACCCCAGCCTGTAGTGTTGCTTGGCACATACAAAGTGTCCTTGATGATAAGGACATGGATCACTGACTAGAATTTATAATGAGCTCACCTTAGAGGAAAACATAGATAAAGCAAACATGTACTCAGCTAGGTTTTTATGCAATGCAGTTTGTTTTTAAAGTGGAGAGCACCGTTTCACTTCCAACAGCGACTGTTAAGTATTCAGTGGTGGGGAGTGGAATATCACCTGGCCAGTAGGTGGGGTTAGCCACCGTAGCCTCTCAATAATATAACAATGGAAGATGAAGGAGATGAGCTGGGGCCAATTTAGGAAGTTTGTTTTCTTTTGTACTAGTAAATATCTTCAGGGAATTTCGAGAGTGAATGCAGTTTGCCTGGTTGACTCATTTGATGAAATGTGCATTTCTTTTTTTCTAGTGTGAGTATGTGAGTCTGCAACATTGCTCTCTGATGAAACCCTACTTTTCTTACAGAGTCATCATGCACGGAATAAAAGGTCTGTAGGATCAGCCACCATGAATTTTAAGAAATGAAGTTTGGGTTTTTCAGGCTGTTTTCCAGCCTATAAATAACTTTGTAGTCATTGAATTGTAATTCATCATGTTAAAGCCATCTTTAACATGATGAACCATCTTAAAGCATTGCAAACAAAAATGACCAAAGCTGGTTTTCTTGCAACTGAAGTCTTTATGTAAGTCTGTATGTTTAGTTCCAGAGGCAGCGGCACAGGTTGGTCTGCGGTCCCAGACTGCTTTGCACTTTGAAACACGGGTATGATGATCGTCTACGCCATTTGTTTGTGTTGCAATAAGTCATTTATCGTCCAATTTACATTGTGCACCGATGCAACGTTTTTTTTAGCCCATATGGACAACTCTACAAGGATAGTTTGAAAACCAAAAAAAACTAATAGTTAGTGAGTCATACATTTAGATTGTCATCATCTAAAACAGTCAAACCAGAAAGGCCTATTGAATCCTGTACATCGCTTCTACTCTCTACACAAACTGAACCGTATATTATGAGGACTCACTTTATGTAACTGTTCAATAATATGCAGAACTCTTATCAGCTCATTCTCTCTAATAATGTGTTGCATGATTTTGTTTGTTTGTGTGTGTGTGTGTGTGTTACATTAAATGTGAGCTTATGTTTGTGTGGGGGGAAAACACTTTTCATGCCAGAGTATGTTTTTGATGCTGCTAAGTTAATTTCACGTCTTAATCCAACATTCATTTTTTTGTTTTGCCTGTGTGAGGTTTTTGCCGACCCGTATACCTCAGGACTGTGTGTTACAGTTCACACAGAGAAAACCACCGCAGATGTTTTTAATAATTTTTCATGCTATTTGAGTTTCAGCTGTTCTCTTAAGATTTCTGTTGATCAGTGGCTGAAAGTCAAGTGCCAAAAAAGAAGCATAACGTGGCTCCAGTTTCCGTTTCACATCTTCTCTGTATTTATTTTCCGACTGTGAGCCGAGGCAGTCCTTTCAATAAATTTGAAATCACAATTATCAAAGCTTTTGCCTGTGTTTTTCCTGCATTATAGATTGAAATGACTGCATTTTTAACAGCTGTGGAATATAATATTTTGTTCTATTGAAGTAATCTAATCTTGAACTTCAGCAGTGAAGTTGTATTTTGACTGTAAAATGTTCTACTCCATCACTGGATGTTACATCGGTAGGAAAGATCTTCTTTGTAGTTGAATCTCTTCACGTTACATGAAGTTATTTTAGCATCACTATGTGTTTCCTGTGAAGCATTCAGAGAGGAAACATGAGGATGTATCGTGTGTTCAGAAAACCAAATGCCACTGTGAATTATTTTTTTTTTTCTCTTTTGTAATGTCAGCAGAAGATGAGACAGACCTTGAAACCTTTTGTGCCGGATAGAAACAGCTGCTTCAGAGCACAATCGTACGAAATGACGTTCAAGATGACGTCATTGATAATGACCGCGGTGAGCTGATAAGTGCAAATGATTCACACATGTTATATCATGAAATCACACGCAAACAGTTCTGAAGTTCCCCGGTAGTATACTTTATAAACATTTATACTGTTACTGTTCAGAGTTG
This sequence comes from Anarrhichthys ocellatus, assembly GCF_004355925.1. Classification (NCBI taxonomy): domain Eukaryota; kingdom Metazoa; phylum Chordata; class Actinopteri; order Perciformes; family Anarhichadidae; genus Anarrhichthys; species Anarrhichthys ocellatus. Next base: position 2,028,451 of record NW_022280046.1, read on the forward strand.
GTACATTGATTTATTCTACCGGTGGTAGTTTATATCTGATAACTGACAGAACCAGCTGCTGTCAAGTGATGGTGGTTTTGTTTCTGCCCTGGTCAATGAATTTCGGCCTTTTTTTTTGTTTGGTCTTTCAGCTCCAAGTACACAAACTGTCACCAGCTGGCATTCATTTTTATTTGTGTATACATTCATAAAATATGTCTTGTGGCATCCTTTTACTGCACCTGCTACATCCTGTTGAATTGGCAAATAAACTACTTGATAATCACCTTTCTCCCTCCACCACTATCGCCATCAGGCTATTATTAGCCAATCTGTGTTGTTTAATGATGAATAAATTGATAGACATAAATACATAATTGGTTGATAAGTTGTGAACTCAACAGCATGTAAATAATATTATCCCTTTTTATCAGCACATCTCTAGCGGTGTGTAAACCATGTAACCAAACACATAATAATGTTATTTTAACCAATAAACCGGTTTACACGTCATCACGTCTCACGTACCTCCTCTCATCTATGTAATCCCTCAGTACACTGCTGCTTTCAGGTGCTGTGGGAAACAGTGACATCTCGAGTGTAAGAATTTGCAGACGCATGAGGTGGATCTTATGATAAAGGCATAAAAAATGATTTAAAGGTGTATGTCAAAAACTGAAGTTCAAAATCAATAATCATTATTTTGTTGTCAGTGATTGCACAATTTACAATTCAGTTGTTTGCTCCGTTAGACGTTTGTCATATTTTACTTGAGTAGAAATATGCACACATTTGAACAGGTTATTAATGGATTGTCAGTCTCTGACCGTCCGCATAAAAATATAATGATGATAATAATGTGGAAAACACACTTCTGCTGTCTGTTAAGTGATAAATCTGTTTATATTGTGGGTTTTACGAGGAGACCTGAAGGCAGCATGTCAAACCCACGCACATACGAGCATACCCCCCCTACCTCCTACCTCCTACCCTGCTTGAAGGTCCGCTATCTTTAGCACTGCCACGGATTACAGTGCGCAGTGTGTCACAGACTGCGTCGCGTCTTTGGCCAGCTAGGTTTACCGCTGTGTGTGTGTGTGCAGCCTACTTTGCGCTAAAGATACAAAAAACAAAAAGCCCACAGAAAATACAAAACACAAGACAGATGTGATGGGGGAATGACAACAAACTCCTTACCCGTCTGCGGTTCTCCGACGCCGAGAAGACACCACCAAGGATGCTGCTGCTGCTGCTGCTCTCCAGCCCGCAGAACGGACGCCTGCGCCGGGCCTCGCTGCTGCTGCTACTCGCCGTGGTCCTCCACTGTGTCGCCGCTGTCAGCGCGAGCCCTGCAGGTAAATACACAACAACACACAGCCAGCACCAGACGCAGCAATTAGTGTAAGTCATCTGTCTAATGAATCCCCGTCACTGGGGCGTCTTTGACTGATGAGCTTGTGACAAACAGCAAGACAAGCGGCTTTGGTTTTTTTTTTAATTCACTGCGTAACGTTTTTAGGGAGACACGTGTTTTTTTGCCTTTATTTTAATCGTTGTCATTTTTGATAAAGTTTAGGTTTAGATGGACGTTTTGGACAGGCTAGACAGGTAGGTGTACCTCTTAGTGTAACACAAGAGCACAAAGAAAGGATAAGGGTGAACAAATACAAATTCCCTTCCTTGTTACTTTACTCAATGTATTTCCTTGTGTGCTCACAGGTTAGTTTTTTGTTATTATTACACTAATCTAGCCCAGACATACATTAATCAATCCAATTCAATAGGACACCCATGTGGAAATAGCCATACAAGTATTCTTATACTGTGATATAGAGCTGCTTTTTTTGTATTGTTTATTGTTTGATTGAGTATTGCTTTGATTAGCTGATTAACCAGTATATATTACCTCTACCTGAGTGTAATTTAAAGAAGACAATAACCTACTGTTTACTTCATCTGAGCAGCAGCCACAAAAAAACTAATAATTTGCTCCACATTTGGAAAATGTGAATGCCAAGCAACTGGTTGTGGCATGCATCAGTTAATACTTTCTCAATTGAGTGACTGGTTAATCTGGAAAGAGTTTTTTAGATATTGTAAACATATTTGAGTGCAGTCTGTGTGAGCGTGTAATGGGTCTCCACACAGGGATGATTGCTGCGGAGATAATCTGCTTCTGAGCTTTTAACACAGAAACCATGTGGGAGAACCAACAGCTGGGTTCCTGTAATCTTTAGCCTTTATCTGAGGACACACCCCCACTCACACTCACACTCGCACTGAACATGTATTGACTGGACCTGGACACAGACCTTTGTGAATATATAGACTTTGATATATTTTTCCCACCAAAACATAAACCCATCCACGCAGTCGTCGTGGTCCACTCCGGCTTCACCGGAGGCTGTGCGTGATATCACGATGGTGTGAAGCTTAATTTTGCTGGTGCACGACGGAGAGGATGTGTCGCAGTTTCAGTGGGGTTTTTTTTTTTATTCTTCTGTAAATTTGTGAAGCGATTTTATGCTTTTCATCCAAATTCATCAATCCGAATAACATCATTTCCCATCCCCAGGGCTGAAAAACAAATCTGTGAGGGGGGAAAGATGGTGTCATATCTACTCCACGGGCACTTTTTTAAGGAAATAGTACTTTATTTGTCGTTGATATCGTATTGGAGGCATCTGCAGAACCACAAAAAGCACACTCAGTTTTAACAGTGACTCAGGTTTCAGGGTGACTTCGCTGGAGTGTGACAACAGCATGAAATGCATAGTAATCAGGTCGGTTGATTCAGCAAACGTCGACACTTCATCATGTGTAAATATGCCAGAAAGCTTTCTCGGAACATTTGGTTCTTGGGATTGAAGTTGTCCAAAATCTCCATGAACCCATTTGATCACATAAATGTCTTGTATGCTTGCTGTCGAATTAGCAGCAGAATAATCAACTTTTTCACGAATATATATATATATATATATATATATATGAAGGTTCTTGCTGCTGTAATTTTTATCATTTCCCTGTATCAACATCAATTCTCAATATTCTAATTCACCCGGACCATTGTTGTGCCGCCACGTTTAAATGCCAGGTTTGTCATTCACCGAACCCACAGTGAGCTGGTGCGATGATTATTCAGAGACCCACTGCCTCCGGCCTTTCCTTCCACCAGGATTAATCTTTAACGATTAATATCTTCAGTGTCTCACACACACACACACACACACTGGCTGCAGTGTTTTTCAATCACCTTTTTTTTGTTGCCCTGCAGCATTAATTAGTCATCTGCGGATGTTGTAGATGGGATTGAGAGCTATGAAAAGCAAACTGCATGCGGCATAAAGAGCACAGATGAGGGCTTATATGCTTAAGCATTTGTATCGTCACTGCAGATTTAGTGTATCTATGTTAGTATGCGATTAAAAGACTAGTTAATGGTTACATGGCATTGTTATTTGTCAGATTTGCCAACAAAAAATAACACCACATCTAAAAGGTTCCGATGGCAAATCACTAAATCTGCCTCTTTTTCTCCACACATTAGATTTATATTGAAGTCAGTGCTGCCAGGAAGTCATTTAGAAAATGCAGTTTAAAGCTAACAAGTGCTTCCTCTGCTTTTCAAATGGATCTGTTTTGTAGCTTGTGTGTGGTCTTCGAGGGGATTAGACATTACCAGCATTCTTCAGTGAGAGAAAAGATGAAAGACCCAATTATATGGTGGTAACCATCATACAGAAATTGCAACAGTCAGGAAAGATATTATTGATCTTTCCCATTGTGGTCCTCAACTTGGAGGTCTGAAAAATAAGTGGTCAGCCAAGGCTTTGCTGTGGCTCCTTTTTAAACCACTGCTCTGTGTTGCTTTCGTTCTTTCTATCTCCCCCCCGACCTTCATGTGAGACCGCACGGCTACCAGACATCTCCAGGAAATGAGAGGGCCACAATTAATCAACTTACAGAGCGCTCGCAGACATCTGATCTAAGCCAGAGTCGGCACAGTTCAGCCGGAATGAGACGCACTATTCTCATTTAGTTTTCAGGACTACACCGTAACCTTAGTTGTCGTATACAGGCAGTTGTCTTTTTTTCCAAACCAATCCTTCGATCAAAATTGATTTGATTTTTTTTTTTTGGGTTTAATCAGAAAAGAGACAGTTTATCTATGTCAGCGGTTTTGCATGTGCAACTTTGCATGTGTGTGTAGCCACATCCTTACCAAGAATGCACCCCAAAAAATGCTGACACTATTGCTCATACCCAGAAATCTCTCTGTCCTAGATATCGCAGCAAGTTATTTTGACAACATGACACCGGGTGAAACAATACAACAGGTTTGCTATTGAAAAACTAAGTTGACGGCAATTGTGAGCCAAATCAGCCCAATCAATTTGGGGTTTTTTGTTTGCATTGGTTAATCCAGTTATTGAATACGCAGTATTACATAACACAAGACTATTCTAACAACTGGACCATCCAGAGGCTAACAAACATGACGACCATGAAAAAGGTAAAATAACAAAAAAGACAAATTTCGGAAGCTTTTACATACACACGCACACACATACATACTTGCTGCCATTGTACAATTCCCTTCAACCGTTGTTCTGTTTGCTGCGGGGTGTGCTGCTCTGCCCCACTCTGACGATAATGACACAGTAATTATCCGCTCTGTGTAATGATTTCAAATCGGCATTGTGTGACACAAAAGAAGCTGCTGCAACAGAAAAGAAAAATGATGAGCGAGATAACGCAGGAGAGACACGACGGCTCCACGTGAGAGGGGAAACAAAGACTGGTTTCACCTTGAGTTCTTTTGGTGATGAAATTCTTTGACTTTTTTTTTTTTTACTTTCATTTCCTTTTCACCTTAAAGTCACGTAACCAACACTACTCCTATTTCCTTCCTCAGCATTATGATCTGTGTCTTGTGTGTTGAACAGGTGCTACGTCACGCACCCTTTTTCCACGAAGTGTGGCAAAAAAAAAAGTTACATGTAGGAGTCACTGAATCAGATTATGGTGGGAACTCAACACCTACACTACACTGGTAACTGAAACTGATAAGGCAGACAGTTTCCACACAGTTAGTCATCTGACGTAGGCTCGTGGCTTTCTGACACCTTTTTACTGGGAAGTGAAGCTATGTGTAAGTTTATGTGGCTGTTTTTGTTAAAGAGTCAGAGCTGAATGAGCAATTTTCCGATTAATTCCTTGGCCACGCAAAGCCACGGAACAAGGACCTGTACGAAATGTGCTCATTTTTGTTATGATATGCTGTGTTTTTTTTAGCTGAGCAAGGAAAATACATTTTCTTTCCATATGCTCAACTGTTATTTCTATTTCTAACAGTTTCATATATGCTTAAATCCTGATCACACAATTGTTTCGTTCTTCTGTCTGCCCCATTATTTGCCCTCTTTATTACAGTTACTGATCTAAAAATGTTATTTAATTGAGATTATTGGGTTGTATTGGAGTGGATATTGTGTATATTGCCCACTACTACACTGCACTATATCCATATATGTTTTATATATTTATATATAAAATATGTTATTGCGGTATATGTTATTTTACGTGACAATATCATATTGTATTTAATAAGATATTGAAACTTTTCTGGATAATCAATTGAGAACCTGTTTTTGGATAAGATGAATACACAGAACAGTTAGTTTGTATGCTAATCCCTTTTTAAAACTATTAAAATGGATCCTTAAAAAAAATCTGTCACTTCATCATAAAAGACTGTAAATTAAGTTTTCATAGAAAATATTCAAAACCGTATAACTGCATTTCTGTCCAACAAATCCCATATTTGTGCCCTTGGATGGAGTAGATGACGTTTGGCCAGCAGTCACAAAGGATAGCTACCACTCTATAATTAGTACGGCAGAATATCTGACTGGTTATGGCTTACACAGCATATTGTCATATTGCCGAATCCTGACTCGCAGCATATAGCAGTACTTGTCCCAACTGATGCCTATTAAAACAATAAACTAGAAACAGGCTGCTTGGCATTTGTTTGCTGTTGTCATTTTTGGAGTGAGGCCCGTTGGATAAACAGGAGCATGGTTGCACATGAGCACACGCACGCACGTTATCCATGTGGAAATAAAGTGTGGTAATATATCAAGTGAAGAGCACCGAGCAGAGCTCTTCAATGTTTCCACTTGATTTGGAGTGTTTGTCTTACTTCCTGTCTGCTATCAGAGAGTCAGGAAAGGCGCACAATGGGAGTGTATGGCCTACCCATTTCCTCCTACTTCTCTAAATCTCCCTCACGTACACACATGCACACACACTATTACAGATTTGGGTGACATTTTATTGTATAGTAGCTGTGGAACAGCTTGAAGGAGCACAAGTTAATGGTGACATGAAAGTGTGTGGGTGTGTGGATGTTCACCAGGCTGTGACAATGCCTCTGTTTACCTCTCAGCTCTCTCTGGCAGAGCTGCTGCTGAGCGCAACAGCCTGGCAACAGCAGCAGCAGCAGATGGTTAAGAAAGTCATTTTTCATTCGTTCCAAGGGCTGCTTTCTGTGTCCCTGAGTTACGTGATGTTTTTTTCCACACCTCCACCGTCTTCGCCGATAACGAACGACTCGATGTACCACAGGAACGTGTCTGTTCCATCTCCATCTCCCAGTCTGTCTCTCGATTTCTTATTCATCTTCCTCCTTGATTGAGTTTTCTAATTAGCGGCGGCTCCATGTGGGAGGCACGCCGGCTCAAGTCCACCCACCTGTGGCGACTTGACATTCACTTGTGCGACTCCTTTGTTATCCTGGCACAGAGATTTGAGCTGCTTTGACATGTAATTATCATTATGAGCATCTTCATAGGTTCGTCTGTGTTTAGAAAAAGTTCCATTATGTATTTGTGAGTTTGGTAAAATACCAACAAGTTTGAAGCTTTGAAGCATCATTCATAATCTGGCCTTTTTTTGCATGTCTAGTATTTAAAGTTTAGCAACACTATTTTTATTAATAATTTAAAATTAGTAGAATTATTACATTTCAGTGGTGGCTGCATTTGGTAAAGTCCAAATTTATTCAAAAGAGATGGAAGTAGTATTGCCAAAATTCACAACATGTATCTAACATGTATTGTGTTTCAATCCATATTTGTTGGCATATAGTGTTTAAAAAACAACAGCTCTTCCCTACTTTTCACACTTTGTTTTCTCACCGTTCCACGTCTCACACAGTCACGATGAAGCACGCACAGAGTCGGTTGGTGACTGGGTGTGTGTTTGTGTATATATGGCTGCTTGTGTGTGTGAGTGAGGAGAATAATTCTCTGCATTCATGTGACTGCACCATATTAACATCCAACGTGATGAATAACCGATGAAGTGCTGGCTGGAGGTGCTGAGATGCTAGCTCCATTATAATAAAGACGGCCGATTTCTGAAATATAGAGGCCATTGCTTTCTCGCTTTCATAACAGGGATTTAATGCCTTTTTTTTTTTTTGTCTGAGACACCAGGGACTCCTTTACTGTACGTGCCAGGATTTACAAATTGTCTTTTCTGTGCATGATGATATGTGGAGTCTGGACAAATGCACCGAATGATTCAGCTTTCTACTGAGATACCGTCTCTTGCGATGCGTTATTGCTACTTAATTGCAACAATATCTCTGTACGCTCTCCTGTGATACTGAGTTGTATGTGTGTCTTGCTTCACTGCAGACACTTTCATTCTAGAGCTGTTCCCATCTCTGGCTGTCAGACATTTGAATGATAGCACATGTGAACATATTGTTGTACACATGTGAACATATCGTTGTGCGTATGTTTAAAAAAAAAAAAAAAAAAGTCTGAGACTAAAGCCATTCAGCCAACACATTCAGTCATGTTTTGACTGAGTGAGAATAAGACTTGCACAGGCACGTGCCCAAGATCTAGTTCCAGTGACATTAATGTCTTCTATAAGGTCATGGGGCTCGACGGTAATCAATAAGAACACGTGAAATAGATACCTGGAGGGAAATTAAAAGGAGGCCACGTGCCATGTAAGAATAGAAGCCACGACAACTGGGGGAGGAAGAGGAGAGAAAACGGCAAACAGAGTGAGGCTCGGCACATGAGCATGTCACACTCAAGGATGTGGAGTAACGTGGCATCGCAGGTGAGGCCGCAATTAAACACAGAAGTGACAGAGTTGTTGCCAAGCTGTGGGTGGGGGGAAATGAGACGTTAAACAACGACCAAAGACGCTGTGGGAGTTGTCTGTATACCTGCAGGTTAGTTTTATGGTAGTGAATAAGCCATTGGCCCCTCAGCTATACAGATGTTACAGAAACATCCCCATCCTCCTGCTCCTTCTGTGTCTTTGACACGAACAGAAAACAAAGCCTTCTCAGATTACACATGCGTCACTCCACCGCTCACTCCCTGAGGCAGACCATGAGAAGATGTGGGTGTGTGTGTGTGTGTGTGTGTGTGTGTGTGTGTGTGTGTGTGTGTGCGTCCAGCTCCCTGGTGTTGTTGCGATGTTTAGATTAGTCGAAATGTGTATGTCGGCGGGGGAGGGGGGTCTACCGTCTGTGGTGTTTGCAATCCAAATGTGTGATGTTGTTGAAAGATTGAGATTTTCATTAGTGTTTCTTTAATGTTTTAGTTTCCAGTAGCGTGGATTTGCTCATTTTAGCTGTTGGTTATTTCTTTTCTTTAGCTTTTAGTTCATAAGGTTTTAAGATTTATGTTTAGGATTTGATGAAAGAAGTTCAAAACAGATGTTTGTATCTGTCTCGAGCAACCAGTATTGTGAACACAAATTGAATCGGTGAATCCTTTCATAATGTTGTAACGTTCCCTTTTCAGTGCGTCATAAAGCTACTACGAGGAACTCTGATTTTGTCGGTTCCCGTAGACCAAAGCGGTAGTGTTTCCGAGCACCAGAGCATAAACCTCTCATTTTATTGCAACAAGGTCCGACAGTCTGCCTCGGGCGGTCCGACATATGTAGTCAATCCACACAAGTGCAAAGTAATGAGCACATTTCAAAAATTGAGAGACACAACAGTAAATATTAAATATTGGAATACCCATGGTCTATTTTTATTTCGATAAAGAAATGTATCGATGAAAGGATGCATGCACATTTACGCATGTGTACACAGATACAAAAGGCAAGTCCTCTGCCACTCTTCTATCTGCTCTTCATCTCTGCAGCATCAAAAGCATCCTTTCCTGGTGTTACAGGCCTTGTTGCCATGATTTCTCAGTGATTTCCTGTCATGAATGTGTAATCCTGGTTTAGAAAGGACGTATGACCGCACTTAGTAGCAGTGCTCAAGAAAAAACACGCCGAAGATGCAATATTGTATCTCATAACGCCTCAGTGAGTCGTGATTTATTAAAGCCACATCGAAGTGAATTATACAGTAGACCTGTTTGCCCTCTTCAGTAGATCATTTAAATACACTCACCAAGCTCACCCCCCTTTTTTTTCCTGTCAGCTCTAGACTTGAACAACCCTGACCTTTTGAGACCCATTATCCCCCCCAAAGACACCGGGCTCATCTTTCCTCCATATCTCACCTGCTGTCTGTTATGTCGGTGTAAACACCCACTGTGCTGTTCACCTTTTAGCCGGCTTCCTGTGCAGCTCTGCCGGGGCTCATTATCCGCTCTGCACTCAAGTGCTCCTCCTGCCCTCTGCTACCAAACACACCTGCTGTGGCCCTGCGACCCACTCCTTCCTGCGTGTGTTTGCGCGTATATATCGAAATAGTCTATTTATCGAACCGTGATTGAGGGCCGATCTGTGAGAGTGCAGCTCCCGATCACTCTTTACTTTGGTTTAACCTGACTCCGATTGTCATAACAGGTGGGGCTCACCACATTGTGAAATGCAGAAAAAGAAATACAAATGTAATACAAATTTCTTACTATCCAAACATTCTTGTCCTATCTGGCAAACCATGCCCGTATGGACGCCTTGATGAGGTTACAGCAGGAAGAGCTCACACATTCACTAATGAAAATTTGAAGCATCTCTTATTGAGAGCCTTTTTTTATCGCACTTTTTCCACACAAAGACTTGTTGTCTAACTACCTCATTAAAAAGCCCAATTTCTGCATCACATTATTGTTGTTTGGATACGAATGAAAGTGTTGTGTTCTCTCTCTCTCTCTCTCCCAGCTGGCAGTAAGTGCCCTCACCATATAGACTGTGCTAAAGAGAGACGCCACATCTGCAGGCCTGGCTCCTCCCGATGTGGCCACTGCCTCGCCCTGTTTGAGGAGAACGAGGAAGGTCGCTGCACGGTGAAGAAGAGGCACCGTCCGCATGGTATGATATATATACTGCATACAGATTTCACACACACACAAACACACTTCATGCAGGTTTGCATTCGCTACACACACACAAGCTCGTTTTCGTTTGATCACATTATAGCTGAACCCGAATCTTTTCAGACGTGTTCACTACTTCAGGGGAGGTCGGTTTCCTCAACCCACTGACCGACTAACTTTATTTATATGCGCATAAATAACTTGAGATGGTAAGATTAGGTCATTTTACATTAGAGTAAAAAGGATGTAAGGATGTCTGGTACCCTGCAATGAAATGCCAGCTACTATTTTCAGTTAATTTTCAAGCAAAAATGTGAAATATTGTCTGGTTCCAGCATGTGAGGATTTCATGCTTCTAATACTGTAAATTGAGTATCTTTGGATTTTGGGCTTTCGGTCGGACGAAACAAGGAATGAAAAGACGTCGCCTTTTATAGACAAAAGCAGTTAATGGAGACAATATATTTTTGACTCTTTATGACTTGTGTGATTTCTGAATGAAAACAGTAAAGATTAAGCTGGACAAGAGTAAATTGAAGATTGATTAATACTGATGAATTGCAACCTCAATTCTACGAAGACAACCTGCTTCAGTTTTAAATGACAGTAACACAACAAGCGTGCATGTAAATGCACTGACTGACTCGCTGCCATTCTTTCTCTGCTTTCCTTTACATCCTCACTGCACATTCGTTCTGTGTCACTGCCTCTTTTATTTCCAGTTGACCTCAGTATCCTGTTGCCCGCTTCTCTCTTCCGCTCCACCTCTTTTTCCCCAGTTGCCTTATTGCGTCTGTGCTTTCCTTCTCCTCCCCCATATCTCATGTATCTCCTCTAATTTGCTCCTTTCTTGTCCCATTCTCCTGCCTCTCTGGTCCTCGCTCTCCCTCCATCTATACCTCTGACAACTATGGTACGGTCTGATCCTCTGTGTTTTTTTTAATCCACTGCTGCGTCTGCAACACACACACACACACACACGCGTCGCCCCCACACCGGCTTTAATCACTTAGACGACATTCCCCCTCTCTCTCTCTCTCTCTCTCTCTCTCTCTCTCTCTCTCTCTCTCTCGCCCTTCATCTTCATCACTGAATCTAACTTCGTTCAACGAAAGAGCCAAGCTGCGGAAAAAATAAATCGTATTTTTCTGATTTCCATGGCATGACATCGCACTGCTGGCACACACGCCGTGTTTCAATGGCGCAGTAGAAATGGGAGAGAAATTGAAACATCTTGTGTATATATGAGTGCACTAGCGTGTGTGTGTGTGACTGACTGTTTATTTATGTCTGTCGGTGTGTGTGTGTGTGCTCTGCAGGATTAATAATTTAGATGGGTCTGCGTCAGGAGAGGATACAAACTTGGCTCAAATAATTGGCGGCAGCATCAGAGAGAGAGAGGAGAACATGAGGAGGAGATGAGTGTGAGGATGTGTTGGAGAGAAAGGTCACATCATGCAGAAGTAAAGAGGAAGTTGTTTTTTTGATGATAAAACCTGACTCTGTAGTGTAACTCATGTGTGAGGCTTTTGTTTGCGTGGTGTTGTGAATCCCGCACATCATAAGCCTCAGCTTAGCTCCCTAGTGGTTACATAAAGCCCTGAGAGACCACAGAACACAGAGATCCGCATGGGAGACCAATTCTGACTCTTTTTCACACTGGTGTGGATACGTGTACGCGGGACACGCGCAAAATGTTGAAATAAGCAGATGAAATCACTAGAAATTCACTGTCCTAAATATACAACATTTAGGTTTATTTGGTTTGTCAGCGATGCATCAAAACCCGATAGAATCTGCATCGTCCAGCTGCTGCCTTGGTTGTTTAGCAGCATTACAAGCTGCAAACAACAATTTACAAGTCGCTCAGAGGAAATGTAATGGCTGTGTTTTCAGGACTAAACAGCTGATTATCTAAAATGTTTGTGCATTTGCTAAAGCATGAAAAATACACATTATCAAAACTGTTGATTCTGACGCACGGTTTTCCTGCACCCCCATAGTAGTAGTCGTCGGTTCATTCTCTCTCTTCTTCTTTTATTTGTCTCACTTCCGCACATATACGCTCGTGACTAAAGAGAAAATTCGTGAGAAAATCGAACCATTTGTTCTTCGACTTCACACATCTTGTCATCACCATCAAGCTGACTCACTGGCCTTGCAGCCAGGTTGAATTTTCAGAGTTTGTACTGTTCTGTAGAATAATTGCAGTAACATCACAAAGCCCCTTTTTCTTAAATTAACGTGCTTTGAGAGAATTAGACGCTGAGATCTTTATGTGGGCCAGAAAGGAATACATCATTTAGTGTATGTATAGGAGGACAGGAACTATCGGCATGTTATCAGTGTTTTACAGCACCCAGGATTCTACCTCGTCACTCTCCTGCTGTTCCTTCTCTGGCTGTAGAAGCTGTTTTGTGTGAAGCTGCTATAGCTACAGGGTGCTGTTCCCCACACTGCTCCACTGTGGCATCTACACTGCCTCTGCTGGCTGCTTTAATAGAGCTGTTAACTAATATTAGATGGTCGGGTCTTGGTTGACATTTTTTGTCCACTACACTTTTGTAAATGAACACAAAGAGGATGAACGAGCATAGTGGATGAACAAGGTTGGGGGAGGCGCCGGCAGCACCTTTTATTGAAAGTAGGACCAGTTTGTATTTGACATGGAGGCGTGCGCTGCCATTGGTAAACACACAGTACACCTCAAAGCCATGTCCTTTGTTCAGCAGCCGCACAAAGTACGTGAATTGTATGCTTCAATTATATGCAGTTAAATTGCGTATGTGCTAAAGGCAGGGCTGTCTCCATGTAGCCCGGGGTTTTACGGTCTATTTTTGTGCACGCATGTTTGTATGTTTTTACTTTATACAATATACAATATACAATAGACAGCAATCGACAAACTGTAAAGACAATGGCATTCAAACCACCGCTTTAGGCGCTCAGCTACACAAAACATGAACAGATATCCTGCAGCAGTTTACTTTAATGACGTGAAGTTAGATGAATAAACTGATGGAGCCAAACGACAGTTTTAGCTTATTAACAATTAAATAAACATTTTGACACCTTTTGAGGGACTGAGTGAGTTGCTTCTAAACTGTGAAATGAATGGCATCACCCTCTGATATCCGAGTTAATTATTTATATACAGATTCATGGATGTTGATGCCACCATTTCTACACATAATGCTTTTCCACTTGGCACACTTAATCTGTGAAATAGCTTCAGCGTGACATTTTTTTGTGGCTTTTTTTACAATTGTAAACAGTCACACTTTGTAACTGCATGGTGTAATGTTCAGCCAGAGGGTGCCCTGCCACAGGATCGGAGGTCCACCCGACATAGTCTCAAAAAATCCTGTGGGAAACACTTCTCTCCTGTTTGAGTCGACAGCAGCCACCAGTTCCACACAACTGCAGTTCTTACACTTTCAGTTCAAACTATGTCTAGCAAGAGAAGTAACCGCAGCTACAACAGCTAAGACCTGCTCATGTGGTCATAGACGAGGAAGGGGATTCTGCTTCTTCCGCTGCAGTAAATGGCTGTTAACAGTTGCAGTTAAAGTAATGTTTATTTTCAGAAGAAAATGTGCCTTTTGTAAGAACAATTTTAAACCACATTCAAAAAAATAAATGAAATACCGTATACTTATTTTCTTTTTAATATTATGTTTGTTTTTTAGATTACTTGAATAACAAAATACTTTCTTTAAAAAACTAATTTATTTTATATTTTCAGCATTGTCTCTTGATTTTGAAAGTATTGTATAAACTAAGAAGCCATGGCATGTTTACGAGCAGATACAATGGCAACAGAAGTTCTGACAAAAAAAATAGGGACTGTTTACTGAAGGTGAGAACATTGTAAGAGATTTCCTGCAGTCATCTGTGACTAACTTTTTATAGCAGGTGGGAGGGTGCGCCTCTGCATTAACTTATCAACTTTAGATTTCATGGGCAAAATGACATTTTAACTCCCTCATTCAAAACAGGCTCACTAACAAAGTACAGTAGATACGAGTTGCTGTTTCAACTGTGATCTTGTTGATCTGTTTTCTCTTATTTGCCTATTAGGCCTTTCCTCCAAACACCGTGGAAAGAACACAGGAATTGGAAAGATCTGAAAGAGGCCGGCCCCGTTTTGTATTTTGTTAGCTGTGGAGTCGGTCAAGATTCTGGTTTCAGAGAATTTGAGAATAAGCAATCAGTCAGACCTGAAGTCCCTCTGGCTGTCTCTCTTCCTTCTATGTAGGTCACATATTTAATCTCCCACTAGAGGGCAGCAGCACACACCGAGTATAAATCAATAATCCTTAGACAGGACTGAGGACATGCTCACTGTGAAGGGGAGACACTGTGATCTCTGACAACTTGTCCTTCTACTTCTAAGAATTTAAATGTTGCTTAATTGTGAATCTTTGTGGAGAATCTCAGTCTTAAAGATCTGTCGATCAAATTAACTAAACGATTAGTCGACAAAATCGAATGCGTGTAGATCACGGTACAATTTGCAATTTCCACACAACTGCCGACCAAAAAATGGCGAGATCTGTGAAATCTGTCTGATTTAGAGTTTCTAAACAAGGACGAGGGGGCAGGAAGGGAGAGTGTGTGTGTTCATGCATGTGGTTTGGGGGAGGAAGAAAGGTGAATGCTTTTTAAAAGAGAAAATAGAAAAGCACAGATGTGTGTGATCCTCAATCCCTGTTGAGCTGTTTATTGTTTGTTTGTTGTACCCAACTGCCCACTGGGTGCCTCTCAAGAGGTTATGGGTCATTATCAAGCCGGTGACAAAACTCTCTTAGACAAGGAGAGGTGTGCGTGTTTAGTCAGTGTGTGACAAACCACACGCATACAGAAAATCACCGCCTTTTTTTTTTTTAATTACTGCTCACCCATTTTTTCCCATCTCCCTGCTGATTTCAAATAAATCCACACTTAAAAAATATGCGATAAACATCTTATTTAAAAAACAACATTTAAAATCTCCTCTAAAATGTAATCCTGTAACTACGACATGCTCCTGGTGAGCACACGGGCACAGTTGGAGCTCTCAACCACCTGCAAAGTACAGATGGCGCATCCCGCCTCCACAGACACCTGCCACGGAGTGCACTAAATGGCCATTAGTGGAGGGGGGTAAGAAAATGACAAAGCAGGCAGTGGAAGTGCCGGCATGTCATATCATACATATTAGCTCGGCCAGATGGTCGGCCTTCTGGAGCAAAAGTGACTATGTAATCATTAATGTAATGTAGGTGGTGTAAAAATGTGCCATAACACATTTGTTTGGATAGATTTATCTGCACTGATCATTTATTTATCTTCACTGGTTTCTACATTCATCAAAAAACCTTTTATTGGCAAATGATGTTGAATTGAGTCATCAACTTTAGCAAGCAACGCAAGCAACTTCAGCTTCTTGCGATTTTTTTTTTTTTTTAATTCTTCTTTTCACATGACTTGCTGCCTCTCCAGCTTTGCGTGCAAGTACCTATAATTTGATATATTGCAGGGTAACTTTTATAAAGGGAAACAGCCCTTTGATCACCGCCATTAGCAGTGAGCTATGGGATCTATTGTGAATGTAGCAACTGAGAACCCAGTGAAGCCAAAGTTTGGCTGATTGCTCCGGCCCCCCTGCGGTGCTTCCTCCCCCGGCCACACACACACACACACACACTCACACACACCCTCTATCGGCCCAGTCGCCCTGGACACCTCGGCAGTACTGCAGGAATGCGGCTCACTGTCTGGCCTCAAGGGCTGTTAACAACAGTTTAGTATTGTGTCCTTTTTTTATCAGTCCACAAACAAACAACACACATGGGCACACTCCCTGTTCATCACTTCAGAGGCAAGACCCTGGAAAAACACGTTGATATGTGGCTGAATCACATGCATGTGCTCCCAGTCTCTCCCTTTATTACACTCAATAGTTGGTCATGAAAGTGGTCAAGCTGCAAAAATATGTTTTTTCAGACAGAAAAGCTATGTCCTTGGTTCATTTTCCCAGTTTAGATTAATAATTTTGGATATTATTTTCAACTGATTTTATAGACCAAATGATTAATCTAAGAAAAAAGAAATCAGCTGATTAAAAACAGAATAGTTTTCTGGGGTTTACTTAATTAAGGGGTGTATTAAAGAATAATTAAGTACACCCCTGAAGAAAATCATTGTCACTCCTCTGTTGGAAGGTTATTAATTGAATATTATGGCGAGATATTTGTTAATATGGGAACCTCAGTCATTGTAACGTGTGCTTGTGATGCATATGGAGTGACTGTCAGTTAGTAACCGATTTGTATGTTATGTGTGTGAATGAAGGTGCTTTGTTTATAATAAGAAGCCCTTTGTGTCACTGTGAGTGGTACAACATTACATGCAATCTGGATATCCTTTTGCCTTTCTTCTTTGATTGTAGCTTGTACTTCTACTCGAGTTAATTCATGTTGAAGTTAATCAGTGTAACTTTAAATCTCGTCTGTAGTGGCGTTCTACCCTGACCTGGATCAAGAGATCGATTACCTTCACGCCGTCATTGAAAAACAGGAAGTGACAGATATCAAACCACCAAAGCAACATCCTGGTAAGAGCCTTGAACGCAATTTTAAAAAACTGTTTTGAGTTTGGATGTGTGGGATTTACTTTAAGTTCCTCTAGTTTATAGAGTTGTTTTTTTTAGGTGATTCAGGATTTAACATTATCCCCACACGTCCTTTAGTTGACATTCACCTCCATTAGATATTGTGATTTCCCCTCATGTGAGCCTTTGATTATGACTCTGCCTCTGTTTGTGTCTTCCTTACTTTCTGCAGTGGCCAAAGCAGATGTTGTTAAAAGCAGGACAGATGCCTCCAGACTCAAACAGACGAGCCAGGATCGTCTCTTCACTGAGAACCTCAACGCCACCACTGCAGCCCCTGCAGTCTCTGCCCCTCCCAACGCAGCAACCGCCCAGCCCAGGGACACTAAAGTTCGGTGCAGAGGGTGTCCTATAGGTCTGCCAACATCCAACAGTGACAACATTATCATCAGTGAGTATGATCTTATGTCCTCAACACAGACCAGGATGCTTTACTGCACCCGGGGAGTGAAAGCCTGATGGTGTAGAATACAGTGCTGCTACAAGACAATGATACAAGCAGACCATGGATTAAAAACTCAATCAAATTACATGTTAAGATTTGGGTCATCTTGTCAGCCTCATTTCTTGTTCAGCAGTTTGCTGTCTGAATGTTTACCAGCAAGATTATATCACTTCTGTTCTTCATTTGTCCCAACTGAATATTTGATTCTATTCATCCCAGTGTGTTGATCATCTTACCCAAGATGATCATAACAACCCATAATGAGCAAATGGGCGAAGATATGATTATATTTATCACCCATAAAAAAAGATGTCTCAGCAGGGAAATCATCTGACTGCCACTCAATCACTCTTTGTTTACTCCTTAACATGATCGGCTCCCCCTTTGTTTTCCTCTTTCTTTTTTATCAACCTGCAGTGGTGATCTCGCTGTGTGTGGTGGTGGGCACTGTGGCAGTGATCCTGGCAAGCGTCTGTTACATCAAGTAAGTCTGAACACCTGAATTCACAAGTGACGTAAGAGAAAGCTTGAGTTCATCTTTTTGTTGTCGAGGAATTTCTCTAAACCAAATTAAATGCACTAGAAAGACCAATCTGGGTTTGAGATTTAATTGCGTAATAAACCGTATGACGTCAAATGTTAATACTTGTAGATTAATACAAATGACAGAAAAAAATGCACTTTATTTTTGTAATTTTTGTAATTGGGTGGAGAGAATTTATAATATACACAATTGTGCATAATTTAAACTCATAAATATCTGAAAAATTAACATTTAGAGAAAATAAATTTAAGCTGGCATCATGATATTTAAATTGAAGTATGTATCACATCGTTCAATTGCAGCAAAAAAAACATCATCAATTCCACAACATTTTATGGAGGAGTCAGCCTTCAACGCGAGCCATTAACAGATTCATTCAACTATCAGCTAAAAGTCACGAAGAACAAAGTATTTCCTTGAGCTCTGCTGGTTGATTTAATATGACTTCACAGAAAGAGTAAGAAAAACTCTTGATAAAACTAAATTTGTTTTGTTTTTTCATTTTGTGACCAGTGATTATTTGTTGAATGGATTTCTCAGTCAATTTCACTTCATGTTGGTTGTTTGATCATTTACACCTATTGATCGCCCTTAAAGGCCGACTTGCTGTTCACGTATCACAAGATGTGTGAGCTTAGCTGAAAGGGTGTTTTTAACAGCTGTCAGAAACAGGAAACTCAGATTCACGCTGTCCCCCACAGGTTGCGGAAAGACTCGCGTCTGGCTCAGAAGGTGGACTACCCTGCTTTCAGAGGGGCAAGCGCACCCCCAACCACAACCAACGTTCCCTCTGTAAGCGCACAGCGTTTCCTTCAGCTAACTTCTATTGTTAGAGCTCGCTTTGTTTCCATTTCTCACTTTTTTTTCTGTAATAACCACAAGATGTGATTGTGCCCTGTGCACAGAAGATGTGTTTTCAAACGTGTCATCCACACTCTCTGTTGTGTCCTCAGATTGGCGATAAGAATCTGGCTCAAAGCGCTCAAATGTATCACTACCAACATCAAAAACAGCAGATGCTCTCGATGGGAAAGTAAGTTTTTTTCTGTTTGTTTTTTCGACACTCTCTGTGCCACTCCCTAGCTTTTTTTCTTTTTCTTATCTCTCATGTCTTAATGCAGAGTTAAATTGTTCAACCACTTCCTCTAACTGTGTCACCTCTTTGCCGCAACTCCACTGTCTTTTTATTTCCTTCTTCAGTAACGAACCTGAGCAGAAAGTCATTGACTCCGAGGTCACATCAGATGAGGAGGAAGTGGGCGGAGACTTCACAGTATACGAGTGCCCCGGACTTGCACCGGTGGGAACACACACACACCCACACACACACACACACACACACACACACCAACAAATCCGTTCTGATGATGTTATATGACTGAAAATCCATTTTCTTCCCTCTTTCACAGACTGGAGAGATGGAAGTGAAGAACCCGCTGTTTGATGACTCGACTTTAAATTACCAGGGGAATATCAATTAATTCTTGAACACTTCACACACACACACACACACACACACATATTTACATACAGGTATACAAGCCACTTCTCTGGAGGAAACCACTTGATCTCACATTGCATGCATATAGAAATGGAGGAGCCTGGCAGAGGTCAATAAAAAAAAAAAAAAAGATTGTTTTCTTGTTGCCCCTCCTTTACTATATCTGCCACCAGTACGGCTTTTATTACTACAAATGTATGTTGGGTTCCTTGTTAGTTTATGTCTGTCACAGATTTTGAGCATTACTGTCTTTTAACATAACGTTATCAGAGTCCTCCCAGATATATCCCAATCGGTGTTTTTTTCTCTGAGTTAAGATTTGTTTCCTCCACCGTTCTTACTTTCCTTCATTTCTGCAGCTGTGTCCAAAGAATGTGATCCAATAGCAGATGTATACAACACACTGACACACACACACACGCACACACACACACACACACACAAGCTGAGAAACAGGTGCCCTCTCTGTGTTTTGTCATGCATAGATAGTGTCTAAACCACATTCCTGACAGATCAGATCTCTGTGATACCTCTGTAAAAACTCCCTAACACCACACAAGGTTGTTACTGTTGGTGTTGCCGATTTTATTCCTTGTCATATAAGCTGCACATAAATATTTTAAGATTATAAATATATATATGAAAATGAAGTACTTGATGATGTCTGTTTGCATGGTTTGACTTACTGTGTTTGAATAATGGCAATGCTTTGCTCAACTACTCTGCCTCCTGTATGTATGCATCTTGTTGCTGGAGGAGGAACGTACAGTCAAAGGGACTTATGAGCGCTTGAATGAAATTTTGGTGACGGGACTAAACTGATGGATGTGTAGGTGGTAAATATCACTATCTTGTATTGTCCCTCTTTCCTCTCCGTCTTCTTGTCGGGGCCCAAGTTCACTTCTTGCTGCAAAATGTACATACAAAGAGTGAATGTGTTCACTTTTTATAGATATTTGTACATGCAGACCAAGGATTGGAATTAAAGTTTTTACCACATGTGGAAATTACTTTTCCTTTCGTGCTTGGTATACACTCAATGATATATATATATATATATATGGACATTTAATGCTTTTTTTGTGATAGTTTCAAGAACAATAGGCACTGAGGGAAAGAGATGCAACAAAGGTCGAAACGGAATGCAAAGAATGTTGGCAACTGTGATCACATTCTCTGGTGTTGTGAGATGATGTGAGAAATGATGTCATCTGTGTTATCGTCTTGAAGGATGTTCAATACAAACTAATTCTGTGCTGCCAAACATACATACAACATATTTCCAAAGATACCAAATATTTCAGATTGAATTTTGGGTATAAAATTATGCACAGGACATTTTTTAATTCACTTGATGAAATGGTACTGCCATAAAAACATGAAGGCTGTCAGTGTAAACTTCAAATAGCTTCAATGAAGAGCTTATAACAAGCTGATCCATAACAGTATGTGATGGTGTCCGCAGTGTTGTAGTCAAGACCACCTAAACCGAGACCAGGTCATGAAGACAGTATATCAACACCGAGACAAGGCCAACACTTTGAGACGTTGGGACAGAGCCAACACCAAGACCAGGCCATTGTGAGTCCCACACTGCATCAAACACTCAAGATAAAATGTGGACCGTGCAAACTATAGGACCTCTTTTGAATTGATCTGAAAGATCCACTGTCTCATAAAAACACCCACAGAAAACAAATTCCTCTTCATTCACCTGTTTTATTTTTTTTGCCATTGAGAGGATTCTTGAAGCAATGACAACAAGCCGAGGTTTTGGGGTAAAACCAGTTAAACTTAAATATTACAAACCCCTAGAACACTTTAGTCAGCAATTCTGTAAAAACAATATGTTTACAAAAAAAGGGATGTCGGATGCATTTAAATATACATTTAGCCTTTCTGAGTCAGCAAGTCATAAGCATTTCCTGTTCAGATGAACTCTGCCATCACACATACACATTTCAGCTTGCAGCGTGACACCTTTGGTGTTGCCTCACGGCCTCAAGCTGTCCCTGACTCTCTGTCTAGTTTGTGGTGATCCTGTTTTACCGTCGGCTCACAAACGACTACACCCAGTGTGTGTGTCTGTGTGTGTGTTTGTTGGGGGTAGGGGCAAAGAGAAATCATGCATGTACCTCCATGTGGGTTTTGTGTATGTGGTTGTATATCCGTGTGTGTGTGTGTGTGTGTGTGTGTGTGTTGAGGAGGGGATGGGTCAGTCTCCTGTCCCCATTGAGCCACATGCCAAGGGCCGTTAAAAGCCCTTTGTGCCTGCAGGACAGTGGAAAGAAGGCAGCCATTGGCCCTCGGATAAAAACCTGGGTGGGCGGAGGGTCTGTGACGGAGGGCCATCAAAGGCAGGGCCGAAGAAAATCAAAAAGCCATCAGACTTGTTTGAGGGAGACGTTTGAGCTGCTCTACAGGATGGGCAGTATTTACATTCCAGGGTTATTACTTTATTAAATCAGTAACTTTTAAAAGTAGGGACTGAGTCTTATGTCCTTATCTATTTTATTTAAAAACATCACAATAAAGCAATTAAGTTACATTTGAGTTGTCTAGTTCACACTGTCATTATTCAGGGAGACATTTAGACTTTAATTCTAGCAATCTTAAAAGAAGACACCAGTGTTTACA
This sequence comes from Anarrhichthys ocellatus, assembly GCF_004355925.1. NCBI lineage: Eukaryota > Metazoa > Chordata > Actinopteri > Perciformes > Anarhichadidae > Anarrhichthys > Anarrhichthys ocellatus. Next base: position 2,050,531 of record NW_022280046.1, read on the forward strand.
GCATTTCTAAAAACAGAACTTCTCAGGAGTGCTTCTCGTAAGCACATCAGCCCCTAAATGAAATGTCACGTCTTGAGATGACAAGTTTAGCTAGATCGGTGTGTCATTTTTAGATGTGTTGACGTGAGAAAAACCATACAACCTAAAATGAAAGACAGCGGTATGTGTCAACCAGCTGTGAACACAGCAACATTTCCACAAAAAGCTGAAACCAGCTCAGAGATCAGTTCCTTACTGCTGGACCAACAGTCAATCACATGACAGCAGCACCTCTGAGTCTGTTATCACACACACAAACTGTATTGCTTTCCTTCAAATGCACACAGTTTATCGTGAAGGTGGGAAGAAGGAGAAATGAAGATACATTATTTTAAAGAGCAATAGACGGTCTGATTCTTTGGAGTTGGTTTGGTTACATTGCTCAAGGTAGAGGTCGTTTTTCGTCTCCAGTGGTGTGACTGGTCGAGGTGTGCAACACATTCACACTGCTGCTGCATCTGCAGGCTTTCTTTTATCTGAAACTTTCTCCCTTTCTCTGTTTGACCAGACTTGCCCTGCCAGCAGATCTCCTAGGTGTCTTGAAGAGGCCACTTAAAAAGAACTAAAGACAAGATCTGAGACATCTGGGGGGGGGGGTCAACTAAATACCCAGATACTCCCCTCACACATCTCCTCCTCACTGTACTGAGCTATTCAACACTAACCCCCCCACCCTCCCCCCCTCTTTTGGACACCCTGAGAGCTGTGCTCTGCTGTCCCTTTCTCTCTGAAGCCCTGGCTGAAAGTCTGCTATCTCTCTTGCTGTCTGTCTTTTGCATGACAATTATTCCCCCAAGTCCATGGCCCAGAACAATGCTTGTATAGTTGGGGTTTGATGTCTTTTAAGCTATTCCCCCGCAGGTCCCCTGGTCCTGGAGATACGTAACTTTGTGTGAGGGCAGAGACGGTGCTGACCGCCTGGTTATAGTGTGAGTTCATTTGTCAAACTTAGAAAGCTTGCAAGCTGGGAACAAGAGAGATACATTTGAGGTGTAACGCAACAATATATTTCAGCTATACTTTGAGACTAGACTATCATATTTTTCTGGTGTTATTTCAATTCACAATTTCTTGTGAAATAATGCATCTATACCTCCTCTTGTTGATAATTAAACAGCACAATCTGAAAAAATAGCATCATTGTTTATCACATGTTTCACCAGTCAGGTATCACTTCATTTTAAAGGGCCAATGCATTTAAAAACAAATCACATTGTTCTACAAGCTTCAAAATGGATGAATCTGATACTCATTCGTCATCTGCACACAGCACCTTGGTCCTCAGACCAGTTTTGGACCTTTAGGCCATATCAGACAGAAAGTCTATGTATATGGCCTCAATGGACTTTCGGACCTGCAGACCAGGGTGAAACTTCAGCCTGGTGTTTGTTTCAGAGCACGGGAGGGGGGAGACGGGAGGAGGTGGGTGTGGGGCGGAATCTTGTTGAATCAAAGGGTTGAGACTTATTGTTCCAATCTGAAAAGGAGCTAATGGTCGACCATCGCAACTCGGGATCTGAAATCCACGGGGTGCCCCGGGGCCAGGTCGTACAATGGCACCCCCCCCTCCCTCCCCGCAGTGTGTCTTCCTGCCGCAATCTGCAGCCAACGACTCGCGCTGGGGGAGCGCATCTGTACCAGTGCTCCGGCCATCCAGGCTTTTGAACGACCATCGATCAAGGGTGAATAGGAGAAGTTCACCTGAATGCTGTTGGTGGTTTTATAATTTAGGTCTCATTTTTTTTCTATTCATAGTTTGGAAAGAAATGCGGAATCAAAAGTAACCACTATTTCTCAGTGTACCGCGTTTTACAGCTTGTGGCGGCATCCTCACATATACTGCATTCAAAGTATTCATCTTGACAGAGCAGTTTTGAGACATAACTTTTTAACTTCTTTTAAAAATCACACAAAGGCGTAGTGTGGCCCATCATGCAGTTCTCCCTGCTTATCGCGTCCTTTCCAAACACAACACTAGAGTGCATTTCCAGCACTTTCTTTCTTCCTTATGTGTTGCTCATGAGCTGCCCAAACATTCTCAAAAACATGAATTAGTTTGTCTCATATCTGATTGTTTCAAAGTAAATCATTAAGTTAATTTGTCTTTATCACAGATTACAATGCCACTTTATTTCATTTAGTTGAGATGTTAGTGATTAAAATAAACTCAGGTCTAAATGCCAGGGATTTTAATATCAAAGCCATGTCCTTAAAGATGAATAACTTAAACAAACCGAGCATTATAATTAATGTATGAGGTGAGCACGTTATAGTGTTACAACATGTATTTACAGGAGCAGCGACTCGTGCCTATTTAGCAATGTAAATATGTTTTGTTTTTTTTCAAAGTTGACTCAACACTGTTGAATTATTGATATGTTTCTGTATAATGGTTAAGATAAGAAAATCACTTAAAAAGCAAAAGGCATAGTTGGTCTGCAGCAAAATGGCTTAAAGTGGAGGCTATGTGAAAACACGCCCACTACTTTGGGTAGAATCAAGGTCATTCACAAATTCACCATCAGCTGTGCGCAATTGTCTTCGCCAGCCAATGGGTGAAGAGATACGGCGATCTCCAATACCCGCAGCTGTGTGATTAGCAAAACTTGTGGAGCCGGGTCCCAGAGAGGAACGTTTGAGCTTGAAGGTGAGGTGATTGGCGTTGGTGTTAAAGTCAGAACTTCATGGAGTAGGTCGTAGGCGTATTGGTGGTTATGTTGCACCAAAACGGCAACTGCTCAAGTCTAGATTTTTGCATAATATCCCACCCAAAAAACTGACTTTTCGCTGTGAGGTGCTGGGTTATTTTTGGAGACCTTCTTCTCTCATCCCTCTTTGGTGTGTGCGCAAAAGTGAAACGGATGAGCAGGTTTAGAATTAGTCGCCGCAAACTTTTTTTTAACGTTTGATTTTGGAAGCACGCTTGTTGACCGGTTCTCGCGCATTTTGCAAGATGTCCGAAAGATCGCAGAGTCCGGAGTGCCAAATCAGGCCATATGACTTCAGCCGGAGCAACCCTTGCAACCATGTTTTGGGTCATGAGAGTTCGGGCAGCCCTGCGTCATTCCAGCTTCCCCACGGCGTCCTGCCAGACCACGGCCTCTTCTACAACAAAGCCGCTTATGGTGGCATCACACCAGCACCCGCGCAGACCTTTTTTTCTTTCCCACCCGTCACCAGTGATTACAGGGGATCCGATCTTCAGGCTGGAGAGTTTGGGCAACCCAAGCACTGGTATCCATTCGCTGCGCCCGATTACACCGGCCAGGTACCCGGCGTAGCGGCAGCTACCCAGCCGACAAACCCGAGTCCCACCATAGCTGAGACCCGGGAGCAAATCAAACTGCCCGAGATAAAGACTGAGAAGGACACCAGCAATGACTACTCAACGGAGATAAAGCTTCAACAGTACCCATCAGCGCCTGCCGCCATGTCCCATGGAGTCTTCTACTCTCCGGCCTGGAACCCGTCCTTCTGGCCCGGGATCACCCACATTACACCACCCGGTAGCAGCAATCAAAATCCCTCAACATCCTCTGCATCTTCACCATCGATGTCCCCATCTCCTCCAAGCAACGGGCTTCCAGGGAACGCGTTTTTTAGCATGAACACTAGCCAGACTGCCGCCGGGCCCCAGCCGCAGAACCCGGCCTCCTCCACGCGGAGCAGCGGTTCCTCCAGCGGCGGGTGCAGCGACTCGGAGGAGGTAAGGACAGCCAATGAATCAGTGCTCCAATGATTGATTACCAATGCAACTTCAATCTCACGTAAATGACTAAATCCCACCTGGGCTACAAATGTGCCTCACATTTTCCATCGTAATGTTTTTAATTGTTCCTGTTCAGGAGAATCTTTCCACAGAAGAACTGGAGCAGTTCGCTAAAGAGCTGAAACACAAACGCATTACCTTGGGTTTCACTCAAGCTGATGTTGGCCTTGCTCTGGGTAACTTATATGGTGAGTTTATTTACGGAGACACTGGTTTGTTTAAAAAAAAAAAAAAAAAAAAAATTTTAAGAGTTGTTAAACCCAGGTGATTTAAATAACAAAGGGTTAAATCAGACAATGCAAAGCTGAGAAATTGTCATTTCATTGCCGACATCCAGATCTTCATGGTCCACCTGTGAGCTACTCATTGTATGGAAGTCCAGGTGGACACCTTTTGGATTTCTAGTTTGGTGTGTAGATCAGTTCTTAATTAGGACCAACATCACTAATGAAAGTAGCAACTGATCTGGTATATAAGAAAACAAATTCCTGAAACAGATTAGGAGTCAGGTGTAGATTAATCTCACATCATTGTTTGGGCTTTTATTGTGATATGTCATATTTTGATGCTTGCATGTGCTTGTAGGTAAGATGTTCAGCCAGACAACCATTTGCCGCTTTGAGGCTCTGCAGCTAAGCTTTAAAAACATGTGCAAGCTGAAGCCCCTTCTTCAGAGATGGCTGAATGAGGCAGAGACCTCGGACAATCCCCAGGATGTAAGTCTGCTTCTCTAACATCTGCCGACTAGTTTACAAGACAACAGATGATCACCAAACTGGCCTGGCTAACTTTCTGCTGGGCAAGCCTGGATCAAGACCCTCTACTCTTGTAAAGTGTAAAATGCCACCTAGTGGCCACAATTAAGCTGTTTAGTGATCACAAGAAACTTTATTTGACCCATGACCTCAATATGTGACATGCACGAAATGGGACAGTATATAGAATACGCATCTTCATAAATAAGGCTGCACTCAACACGGCATGTCTAAAATGTTTTTCTTATTCGTCAGATGTACAAGATTGAGAGAGTATTTGTTGACACCAGAAAGAGGAAGAGAAGGACCAGTCTGGAGGGAGCAGTGCGCTCTGCTCTGGAGTCTTACTTTATCAAGTGTCCCAAGCCCAACACCCAAGAAATCACACACATCTCAGATGACCTGGGTCTGGAGAGAGATGTAAGTACAAAGAGATCCCATTTGCCTTTTTAAAAGAAGTATGAGTCTAATTGGTCACATTTTTAAAAGACAAATGTCGTTCCTGGCAGGTTGTACGTGTGTGGTTCTGCAACCGAAGACAGAAAGGAAAGCGCCTGGCCTTGCCACTAGACGAGGAGTGCGACGGCCAGTACTACGAGCAGAGTCCTTCCCCGCTGAACATGGTCACCTCCCCCATTCCCAGTCAGGGCTACCCTACTTCCAGCTACCACGGTGGCCCTCCTCCTACACTCTACATGCCCCCGCTTCATCGGCCTGACCTCCTGAAACAAGCCCTGCACCCCGGACTAGTTGGTCACCTGACTGGATAAACTCAGGTGCTCAAGTAGGCCGTAACCACAGATTGCCTTCCCACGCCTCGCTGTCCAACCTCGCCTAAAGCTGAAGACGAGCCTCTAAACCCAGTAACCAGATTGACCGATCGCATCGTAATATCGTGGGACGGAAACATTCCAAGTGGGGAGGCTCTTCTACCGACCACAGCAGGGAAATGGATGAAAGTGGTTACTTGTTCCTGTTTTGGTGGCAAAATGTATCAAATTGCCATTGGGCAACATCCTCTTACAACGACCTGCAACTCCCAACAACTGCTTTGACCTCAAACTAAGAAATTTAAACAGAATATGCCTTTTTGTTTTCTTGGATAATGCCTAGTAAATTGTTCAATCGGCTTTAATCATTGCAGGTTTAGAACATTGTCAAAGTGAGATTTTGTACAAATGTTAACTTGCTACAATGCATGGTCCAGTTGGTGGGTGAGAATGTGGTTGTAAATGTGAGCAGGGTTGAAGAGCCAGGGTATTTCTTCCCCTATTGCCAAATCCTGGGTAGGTTTTCTGTGGTGCAGGCGAGGAAAGGTCTTGGTTATCAATGGAATCACATGTCAGGGAATTTAAACCAAAATCTCCATCGACGGTTCGGTCAATGTTTGTGCAATACTTTCTAGGTTTCATCCGAATAGAGCAGCTGAAGTATTTGTCTGATCTGCCTCATTGAAATGGGAAATACAAATTTTTCTATAATTTTTGCACAGTTGTATTGTAACTTTGTTGAATATTATCTTTCTTTCTTTTTTTCTTTCTATTTTTTTTTTTTTTTAAAAGAAAATGCCCCGCTTGTATACTGAACACAGATTTTGGCCTTAAGATTGTTGATTATCATCACTGTCTTTTGCATAATTTGAGGGGTGGTGAGATTCTAAGTAATTTCAGGAAAGGTGATTAATGACTTGTTACTCAAGTGTTTTAGCTGCTAATCTGCCATTTGCACACAATCAATATTTTCTCAATGTCTCAAATGAATTGTAGTGAGATTAGGTCTGATCTGACCCGGATCAATTATGCTGTCAAATTGTATTTCAATATCTGTTTTTATTGTGAAGGGTTTTTATGAAATGTTGAATAACACTCAATACGTGACATGTTTGTGTGCTTAGTGGAGTATTTCTCTGTCTTGTTTTAAGCTTTTTTTTTTTTTTTTTTTTTTCTTTTTTTAGAACTTGGATGACTGTCATTTTTAGACATGAAGACATTAAATGTCATTTATTCACTCATCTTGACTATGCCTGTGAATGTATTGGCAAGAACAAACTTTCAGAGTTATCAAAACAGTGAAGCAATTTTTATCTTGACTTATTTCTGTATTCTGAAACCCACTTTGGACGATGTCGAAGTGACAAACAATCCTTTTAACCAGTTATTTCAGTATTCTAACAATCTTGCCTCATGAATCATTTTAGACATATTTACTAATGTGTGAATGTGCAATCACAACTGTTAGACTCAGTAGTTTTTAATGTGACATTTTCTCAACAGATTGTAAATGGATTGAATTATTTAATACGCTAGCTACACAGATGTTTTCAATCAAACCACTGTAACCGTAAATGCATTTAGTAATCAAGAAACTGCTTTTTCTCCAGTAAAGTTTTTACTTGAGTCCAACCCTTTTGCGCACTTGCAGTTTAATTAGCCTACTCTTAAAGTCCAACATCTTAACTTATAAACAATATGAAGGAAGAGTTTGAGGAACTGAGCAGTGCTGACGGTGTCTTTAATCTCAATGAGATGTCGCAACAAACTGAGTCATTACCCACAGTTACAGAAAATACCGTTTTACATTTCTTTGAGGAAGTTGAGCTTTGAGATTGCAATTATGGTGTTTCCTGCAATGAAACAAAGTATTTTATGCAAACCATTTTTACTGGCAAGGGAAGATGGACATGAAATAAACAGGACATACATTTATTACATACAGTGCAAATGTAAAATGCCTGCCTGTTGAATGGGACAGCATGGGCCTGTGTTTATATCAGTGCCCTCAAAGTGTGCTGTGTTGAGTTAAATTTAAAGGAATAGCCACTCAATGGTATCAATCTTTCTAACTCTCGGGCAAGAAAGCGAATAAGCAAATTTCCCAAACTGTTAGACTAGTCTTCACCCTAGAGAGGTTGTTTGTTATATAGTGCTAGGGATATCAGTACTATGATTTAATTCACTTCGTCATTGTTCTTAATATGAAGTTGTTCAAGCATGTTAGTTGTATGCATATATGTACATATACATGTTTCCACAGTGTCCTTGGATGAGGTTTCCTAAATCTCAAGGATGCTAATTTGTCCATGTGGTAAGTGAGCCACATGTATGCAAGCTCAGGAGTTTTGGGCATTGACCCAGGCCTCTAGGTTGGAGTAAACTTTCTCCTGAGGTAAACTGTTGTACTGTGTGCAGATCTTACACAGTCTCTCCCTCCAGTCTGTGTACAGCTTCACTTTCCACTGATGTTTCCAGGTAAAATATTCATTGTAGCGTTTCTTGTCCTCTGCAAGCTCTTGTAGATACTTTCCTAAGTCTTTAACTGATGCAAACTCGTCAACATGGATGAAAGAATTGGGTGGAGCCACAGCTTTGTAGTCGTCTAATGGTGGTCCCAGGACGACAGGCACCGCCCCGCCTTGGAAAGCATTCCTCCACAGCTTCTCTGTGACATAATCCTTGGTGACCGAGTTCTCCATAGCCAAATAGAAGTAGCAGCGAGAGATTGTAGGTAAGAGGGCATTAGAGGGGAGGGCTCCCTTTGTCCAGCGGCCGTAAACCGTTACAGGAACTGTGGCTTTGAGCTCTTTGTACACTTTGCTTCTCCTGTGATGGCTCCTGAAGTTGCTGACCACCCAACAGACCAGGAAGCTCTTATTCAGAGGGACTTCTTCAACCAGATGTCCTTCAGCCTCCTTTGGTAGCAGTTCGCCATAGGGTATTGGGATATCAGCATCTCTCCTGTAGGTGATGGTCATGTTGAAGATATTTGCATACTGCAACAATTTTCCATTGTAAACAGGGGCTTCCAGGGACATCCAGGCCCACCTCTGGCCCTGTGGTCGTGAGAGGTTATGGGGCAGCTTCTGCAGTCCCAGTGCCAGCTCTACATTGTGGAACACGACCACATCAGCTGAGGGGAACAAGGAGCGCTGGTCCACCAGTCTACAGCGAGGGATGCGATAGAGGTCCCAGCACACGTCACCCCTCAGGCTGTATGACTTTCTGAAGGGCCAGTACCACAGCAGGATGCTGATGTTTCTACCGCTGTTCCCGTCATCGAAGGTGATCAGATTTACGGCTTTCAGTGCCTGGAATCTTCTCGGCCATCCATTGAAAAGACACAGTGGTAAAACACAGAGAAAGGAGAGGAGGAGGCGCTTCTTCATTGAGCTGAGTACAATCCTCTTACGCACCTCCCTTACGCACCCCTGTCACAAAGGAATTAAGAAATAGGATCATAAAGGAGCGATGAGGTTTTGTGAATTTACCTTTTGTTAAAGCAGATGTTAAATCATCGTATCAGTGATTTTTGCAGGTTTAGATTATTACAAATCACATAACACATTCAATGATTTTGCAAAATTTTCTGCCGTGTTTTAGAAATTCGGATGTACCTTCCTTACTGTTTCATGTATTCAGTTTCCATTTATTTCCATATGATAAAAAGAACCACGCCAGTAAGTTAATGCAGCGCTGACTTTTTAAATCAACCAAATACTACATCAGGTTTTCATTCAAAATCTACTAAAGGTTACTACTGGAGGCCCACAGACGGTATCACAACACTTGCATGACCTGGCACTGACACGTAAACAGGAAAAATAGGCTACCATCTCAAAGGGAGATTGTCAGGGTGACTGTGTGAAGCAAATTTAGTGGAAACCAAATAAGGGTGAAAACACCTTTTGTACAAACCATGCAGGTTTAGCTCCAGTCTGTGTGCACATCAGATCTTTCTCTAATTTACCAACAAAAGTTATGATTGAAATGAGGACTCACCATCAGATACTTCCAATTTGAGTCCATGACGGTTTTCTGCTCAACCATGACTCAAGAGAAACCTGTGTATGAGCTTTCTATAAGGACAAAAAAAAAAAGCATCCATTCATTCACATCATCTCACAATCATTTACCACTTCTGTACATACGTTTCATGCTGTTACATTGGAAATATTTTCTGTAATGTCTAAGAAAAGAATGAAATTCAAAACAGTGATTGGCAATGATGACGAAATACCATCTATTACTTTAAAATTCAATCGTTCAGTCATAGAAAAACTTCTCTCTTCTTCTAGTTGCTAGCCTTACTGCTGTACAGTGCGTTCCCTCTGTGGAATCTTAAGAAATAAGGGTTGTGCAAAAGATCAAAGAAATTAAACCAAAGAGTCCCACATTGTGTAAGACAAAGAAAAAGGGCATCTAACTGAACAGTGTGCAGATAAGGACTTGAGAAACACAAAGGACATATAGCTGTTAAGAGTATTACGAAACTATATATATATATATATATATATATAGATATTAGCAAAAAAACAACCGTGTTTTTTGTATATTTGCATGAAAAATAAATCTAAAAACAACAACATCAGAACACAGATTCTGTCCATAATTATATACAAATGTATTATTCAACCTGTGGAATCTACAACAAGTTGCTCTTACAAAATCCTCTGTGTTTTTAGTCCCATAGATTTGACATTTGTTAAAAAGGGATATATCAAGCATTTGAGAATGTAAAAGTAGACATTTCCATCTGACACCTTAAAAAAACCTGCAAAGTTAAAGTTTGATTTATTCCCTTACTTTGAAGACTTACAATTGAACTAACAAGAACAAGAGAGGGGCGTTTTATCATGTATTAAGAAGTATTAGTCTACAAAGACAGCTTTATTTACTTTGTAGACTAGCATAAGAATATCTGCCTGCAGAGGTTAGAGATTAAGACACGAGGGCCTTCAGATACGATTGGTTATTCTTAAATTAGCCTCTGTAGTTGAGACTTCAAGACAGTCTGTGAGCAGGATGTGGTGAAAGATTAATGATGGCAGTGGTACTGTTCGCCTCACTGGCAGTTGTTCAGCGTTAGAAGCTGCAACGGGCACACCAATTTACTTTCCACCCTGAATGTATTCATTCACCTACAGTGAACTAGTATACGTATGTGAAAACAGCACATTTTAGAAGTCAGACCACATTGACCAGAGTGATTCATGTCAAAGAGAACCCCGAGCTTCCTCCACTCACCTGATCAACGGATGAGCGCTCAGTCCACCAACCTCAGTCAACACTGATACAGTTTTTGGTCGCTGCTGGTAGAAACATGATGCTGATCTTGAAGCGCTTACAAACCAAAAACGCAGTCTCTTTGGCAACTCTCTAAAATAAACTACTGATCACATCAGAAGGCTTTTGCACATGTGTGCACTGACAGGAAAAGAGGAAGCGTTAACAGAAAAAGATGTGGGTTATACAAGGGTGAGCCCACACCATGTGAGTCATCCGTGTAGCTATGTTGTGGAGAATAAAATGTATGTATGTGGTATTTATTGACCACACAAATCACAGTTGCTGTTTTTTAAGTTAGTACAATGCACATGGCAGTGCAAAAAATACATTGTGGCAAAGGTACTAAATGGGTAAGTGCTCTTTTTGTGTTGATTGTGATCGTTTGATTCCTTTAAAGTTATACATTTGGTGTTAAGATTCAGTGCAAAAGGTGGACCCAAGCGCCCAACACAACTGGGAGACAGATGAAGTTTAACAGATTTATTGAGAAGCACTCGGGTGATGCAAAATATGAGCAAGGTGGACAGGGCTGAGGTTGCACGGGGAAGCAAGCAGGAAGGGGGATGATACTGAGGCAGCCAGTATCAGTTAGAAATGTAAGACCACCGCTGTAACTGATGGAAACATTTATCAAGCACTTGGAGGAAAGCCAGGGTTGCTATACTGCAGGGCTGATGTGGTTTGGGGCAGGCGAAACAGCTTGGCAGCAATCAGGAAGCCAGGAGCCGGGAGAGACCGACAGAGAGAGACAAACAGGGGACAACTGTCTGTCAGGCCGGAGACTGTGAATGAAAGAGACAAATCAATGGAGCTGACACATCAGCCACTGTCATCACAGGCTCCAAAGTCTAAAAAAAGTCAACTTGACAAGCGAGCAAGTGTTGAGCATTTGCAAGTCGTTGGACTGCATTTGTGCACGCAAAGCAGACGTCTCCCTCACGGCGGCGCTTTTTCGCTCGAGGATACAGTTCATGTGAACGCGCCAAGTTTGTGTACGTGCTTGGGTTTTGAGACTAAATAAAGTGGGTCTGCTCCTTAGGAACATGGAAACTTAGAAACTTTTGAAAGTTCTCATTTCACTTTCAATACTTTCTTCTTGCTTTGCTTTATCTTTTTCTTTGACTTTTACGTCAGCTATAATGCTTTTAAACAGACTTTTAAACGAAGAAACCACATTTCTGTTGAGTAAAAAGGAACGGGTGTGTTGATCGCACACGGTGGTGTTGTTTGTACTACGTTGACTGTGACTTTCTCTTTATGACAGGATCGTCACTGGAGACTGATCCAACATCCTCAAGACATGTAAGAAGGAACTTAGAACGGCCGCTTATCCAAACAATCATGCTTCAGGAATGCCTCAGCTGTCATTCCACGGAAGGTTTCGTGTGCTGGATTACCTTTGATGCCAATATGTTACATCTGACTAACATTGGTCGACTCTCTCATGACTCCAATGCAGTTAGCAATGAATGTCGGGGATCTCTTTGAAGTTTATACATTTTTGTTCTACTATTTCAAGATAGAAGTGCTGATTTCATCAGTGGGTTTTGTAGTTCTGGATTCAAAATTCTGTCAACTTTAATTGCTAAGATAGGCCAAGTCAATTCCAGTCTTGGATTTGTCAACTTTTTCAATTGCGCCATTGTTGCTTACCCAAAGACAAATGCTGTGTCAACTACATTTTCAGCATTGCTTTTGAAACCTGAAGGAGTCGTCCTCTCCGTTCAACATAATTCTCTGTTTTACAAGATCATCCAAATTCACCACTGAAATGTGATGACCGTGAATCTGTTCAAATTGTCAAACTTTGTCTGGATCTTCCTCCTCGTTTTCTTCTGATGTTGTTCTTTCAATGTGCAACATTGTGGGAAGTTTCAATGAGCTCTTTCGACAGGCTTTGCTTACACGACCTTTGTTAACGCACCCAAAAAAGATTCCATTGGCTTTGAAGCATTCAACCTTCTCCTTGTGTTTCTCATTGTTCAGTTCTTCACAGGCCTATGTTACGTGGTCATTTTTGCAGTGCTTTCTTGGTTGTTGCTGCTGTGACTGGAGTCAGACTAGGTGTTGGTTCTTCTTTGGTCACAACTCTAAAGCTACTCTTATATGCTGAGATTTCATTTTGGGAAATGTTGTCTTGTCTTGCTTGTCTAAGTTAAATTCACACTAAGTGTAAAGTTACTCTCAGTCTGAATGGAAGCTTTGAGACAAAAGTTTGCATGTGGGATGCATTTTTTACGTCATTCAGATCTTCTGTGCATGAACTGGGCATACTACTGCTGAAGTGCTGGCCGATCTTCTGACTCGAGCGTGGGCCAATTCAATGCCTTGTCCAGGTAGACTGAAGCAATAAGGATATTGTTTCCAAAATATTGTTGCAAAGGTTGCTTTGCCTTGGTGTACCAACTCTTAGGTTCCATATGTTGGCAACTTCTTACAAGTACCCTTGGCTGGCCTTTAGTATACGGATCTAAAGATGAATTATTTTCAAGAGATCAGCATCTGGATTGGGCTTGTTATGAGCAACAGAGACGTAAAATATGTTTTCCCTGTGATTTTCTCTTGTACAAGTGTTGTTGCATCTTGAATTGATGGTTTCTTCAAATTCATGAAACTGAGCGACCCTTGTTAAATACCACTGTGTGTGATTGTTTCCTTTATTCTCTTCTGGAAGCAATTCATACATTGAGCATTGTAATCCACTAAATTCTCAATGAAGCTCAGTAAACACTGCATCGTGACACTTATTTCGCATATTTTATTTTTTATTAGTAGGGTAAAGGCTGCCTTTTAGCCCAGTGGTTCTTTACTCTTTTTATCTCCTGCATACATCACCACTTGGTTTTGATTTTTGATTGAAGTGTGTTTTACGACGCCTTGCAGCCTGTTACTGTCTAGACGGGGAGTTAGCCAATTGTGAGTTGTATTTATTCAATCACACAATACAGCAGTGGTTGTTGCAGACTCACGAGATCTGCACTTTACCTTTCTATTAATATGGAATACTAGATAGTTTCCCTCTCGATGCTTCTAAAAACCATTCAAATGTAATAATCTGAGGAGGGAACAACACTTATGCAACCTGTGACAAGGCCAAGGAACATAAACATAGCTTTGCATTAAAGGCTCATATGTCATAAAGATTAAGAACTACTGGTGTAGCTCATTGTCTTGTTCAATAGGTACATTGTTTAATTATTTTGTATGCCTTCTCTTTGTAGGGTCAACATCTTTTATTTAGCCTATTCTGTTTTTGTTGTCCTTTATTATCCTCTAAAGTTCTTTGAAGCTGCTCAAACAACAGTGAAGTTCCATAATTGTATTTATACTGTACAGCAAAACACATTGTATCATTACACTCATTATTTATGTAAGATTATCAGTCGGCTTCAACAACAGCAGCATCAACAACATAAAACCCAGGACATTTGGTTTTGTTCCTCTCTAGTGTTAACGGGGACGATTAAGTGTAAAGGAGAATACCTTTCAGGGAGATCTCTAACATGACGGTACTAAATAGCAAATTACTTTAATTGACCTTCTACAACCTTATCTGTCCAATTTGTGGATTCCACAGCACAGAGTCATAGGTGAATGCCATCACGCCCTCATGATTTCCTCTCTGTTGCGTCCTCGCCTATGTAATGACATACAGTATATGTGACGACATATCTCCACCAATCTGTTTCTTTCTATTATGGGAGCTTTGCCTCACTCCTCTCAGCTTGTCACATTGTTTTGCTTTATGTAAACTTGCTTGAGGGGTGTTTCTGCCTCCTCTCTCCAATCACTGAAACCTCATGAATACCTGCTACATGAGAGCAGTTTCTGCCAGTCATGAATGCGGAACGACAACTAAAAGTAGGCTGCGGGATGAAGGCAAACCAAACACGTCAAACTAAGAGGAAGACGGGGAACAAGCAAGAGACACCAAACTACAAAAACGCTATTGATATCTCTATTTCTATATTATATGTAACTATTGACAAAGATAAAGGCAGGTATTTTATTTCATGAAAGTGAATCTCTTTTCTTGTGAAACTGTAGAGATAGCATCCACAAACTTTAAAACGAGTCCTCACTCAGTGTGAACATTTTCTCAATATCTTTCTGACACAATAAGAAACTGTCAAACGTATGTGGATATTTTTGTGCACCTTTGTTTTGGACTGTTTTTCATTGTTAAATCTTTGATTCCAATTAAGACAAATCTTAACATTTGATACAATATATATTTTTGATGTAAAATGATTCCAATTTTGTGTTAACAGTTTGTGGAAGGCCTATTCCTGTTTCAACATGACAGTTCCCGCAGATCCATTAAGAAATGTTTTGTGTGGCCTGCACAGAGCACAGAGCTCAACCCCACTCAACACCTCTGGGGATGAATTGGAGTGACGCCTGCATGCCAGGGTTCATCGCCCAACATCAGTGACCGGCCTTATTGATGGGCTTGAATGGGAGCAAAAATCTTGTTGACAGCCTGAAATCCAAAGAGCGGAGGCTTTTGTAGCAGCATTTTAATTGCTTTTGAGATGTTCAGTCACATATATTTGTAATGTTCACACATACTTCTGGCCATATAGGGCACACAGGGATTTAAATAAGCACTTGAAGGAAATAAAATTAGTTGTGTTATACAATCATTGTAAATCAACATTTTAATTATACATTATTCTAGCTGCACAAAGCCTTAAATCAATCAAATTATATGGCTTTATTCTCATTTGTCTTTTGGAAAAAACACTGATATGGCTGTCACTGCCTTATTACAGTAGAGAGAAAGTAACAGAAAGCAAAACAGAGATAGGTAAGGACCAAAGTGGACTGACTGAGACAGTCACAGATTGAGACAGTCACAGATTGAGAGTTCTTTCAGAGAATATGCTGGAAGGCTGACAGGCTGAGAGGAGACATCCAGATCTGCTGGTCTGACTGGAAAGGCCAGAGGGGGTGTGGTCTGCCTCTCAGAGCATGACAGGTGTGGTGAAGGACAAACAAAAAACAGAAACACACGCACAGAAGGGAAGGGAGTGAAGAGAGGGAGAGGTGAAATACTGAAACTAAAGATAAAGCAGTGTTCTCGGATCCAGTGCTGACTGTGAGTATATGCTTCAGCAACACATCTTACCACCAATTTCATTAAAACTGTGAAAGAGTGACATGTGTGTGTGTGTGTGTGTGAGAGAAAAAGAATGAGCTTGCAAAATATTACACAGGAATGTAAAATTCCAAGTCACAGATTTATTTTTATTTTTATGACTGACTTGTTTTTGCATTGACAGGGACTGAAACAAGTCCATTTTGTGGATTAATAGATTAAGTGGACATTATGGCGACGAAGCAGAAAGAAATAAAGACGGATGAGGCCCCTAAGATTGAACTCTTTGTTAAGGTAAGACCTAAAATAGTTGTGATGTGTGGGGTGCAGTACATCTATTTGTTATAACAGCAAACTTTCAGCAACCTTGCAGTTATTTAAATTAATATATAACTACATTTGCAGTTTTTTAATCTTAATAATCTTAACCCACATCTTCTCTAGTAGCTATAGACAAAAACAAATGAAAAAAGACAATTTCTAGGTCAAAATGTGTCTAATTTAATATTGTTTTTCATTAATTGCTTTAGTGTTTAATCTCAGTATATCCATCTCTTGTTATTTCTGGAAAGTATCAGAGTGGATACTGGTGAGCAGTAGAAACTAAAAAGAGGCCTGTCTAGTTTGGAAACCTGTGTCCTGCCCTTTCAAAAAATAATTTGTCTCCACGACAAATGCCTGTGACTCAACAACATCAGGCGGTAGTGGGAAATGTACGATACAGCAGAGACACTATCTGAATACTGGGTTGTTTAATCTGGGTGTAAATCGTCCTCAACTCACCATTTCAAATTCCTCAGTGGTTGGTTTAAAGTGTCAGAGCAGAGCAGAGCAGGCTCGACAAGAATACCTGTGCAGGTATTCTTGATCTGGTCAGATAAATTTCAACCCTGATGCCGGAACCAACTTATTGGTGTCCTATTTCAAAAACAGATGATTTAACATCACTGTTTGCAAGTAATGAGAAGTGCATGTGTTCATAATGATATGTCTGTTTGTCTGTCAGGCCAGTGTCGATGGTGAGAGTGTGGGGAACTGTCCTTTCAGTCAGAGACTCTTCATGATTCTTTGGTTGAAAGGGGTCAACTTTACCCTCACCACTGTGGACATGAAGAGGTGAGAACACATCTTTTTTTTATTTTTCCCGAAGTCAAATGTATTGGTTTTGTGTTGGTATACAACTCACAATATAATGTGATGAAATACAACAAGAAACAGCAACTCCCTTTGCAATGTGGTCTGAACAAAAATGAACATTTATGGCATTTGCATTGTATTATATTTTAATTGCACATAAAGAGTTGATATGGGACACACAACTCACAAGACAATGCTCCTATTAAAAAAAAGTGTTACTGTTGGAAGGAAACAATAATGATGTTTGAGTATTAAGCATTTTACTGCACTTCAATATTTCATTCCTCCGTCCAGAGTGCAGGGTTTGCAGAGGGACTGCAGCCTGTTACTCACATGGTTGAAAAGGGTACAATATTTACAATAGGGGAACAATGATATTATGACAGACAAACAATACAATATTGATCATTTTTGGGAGATTTTGAGTTGTAGGATGAAATGGACATACCTTGAGAACACCCACTCACATGAGGGAACATAAAAACTACAAACAAAAATGCCAAAGAGATCAGACCCACCAGGACCTACCTATTGTCCATAATCAATTCACTTTAAAGCAGGGTTGGCATTCTTATTTGAAAACATTATTTAACGTTTGTTGATATTATCTTAACACCCCAACACCAATCAATAAATCAAATGCTCTGACAAAAAAAGAGAAAGAAATCAGGTACCTGTGTGGCAGGACTATAATAAGCCTGTTGAACGGCATGTCTACCTATACCTGCCAATCTGCTAGCACTTTGTGTGTGCACTTATTGTGTCACCTGAATCTACAACAAGCTGCAAGCTTGACAGCTGTGATTACTAACCAGGCATTTGTTTACATTCATAATGATAATTTTGGGGGAGTGTCTTTGGCGGGAGTTCTGAAGGGACTGGCTGACAGTGTTGCAGACTTGGCGACATTCTTGCTAGATTTAGTGACATTTTAAGCTGCTAGCTACTTTAACTGGAAAAGAGTTGGCAACACTGGGCTTGGTTTTCTAGTTGCATATTTTCTTTTTAAAATCTAGCATACTCTTGCTATATTTCTTCCAAACGTAGTTTTAATGTTCGATCAACAATAATGAAAAGGACTACTACTACAACTAATAATAATAACAACAATATTAACAACAATAATAGTACAAATAGTATGTAGAGAGTAAGAATAAAACAATAAGATCTAATTGGGAAATGTATCTTAAGTAAATTAGATGAAACTGTGAAGGAAATCAACCCATAAAAGTGAGCTCATTATCCCTTTCGTACTCCTTTGTCATTTTTGTCATTTGACGATCTTTGGTGAGCTTAACTTGTTTGTTGTTTGCTGTTCTGTTGCAGGGCACCTGATGTGCTGAAGGCTCTGGCTCCAGGCTCTCAGCCTCCGTTCCTCCTCTACAACGATGACGTCAAAACAGACATTAACAAGATTGAGGAGTTCCTGGAGGAAAAGTTAGCCCCACCACAGTGAGTAGACTATAGAATGTTTTCTGTCAAGTATTTTTCTTGAAACACATTAAATATTCTATTCATTATTGCACTGACACACATTCATTCCACCAATGGCAGGTTTCCAAAGTTGTGCTGTCGATACAAAGAGTCCAACGGTGCTGGTGACGACATCTTCCGAAATTTCTCAGGATATATAAAAAATCCTAGTCCTGGAAAAAATGAACGTAAGGGCATTAGTTGGATATTTCAAAAATAAATTTACAATCATTTCTGTACATAACCACATGATGGGGACCTCTCCACTCTTTCAGGGGTAGAGAAAAAATTTCTGTCAACTCTGGTTAAACTGAACATGTACCTAGAGACTCCTCTCCCCCATGAACTGGACCAGAACCCGAATCTCACTGGGTCTTCACGCCGCTACCTGGATGGTGACACCCTCACCTTGGCAGACTGCAACTTGCTTCCCAAACTCAATATTGTCAAGGTGGGCAGATTTTAGCAGTATAAAAACTTCCTTTCCATCATTGGGACAGAGAACGACAAATTATTATTTTATGGATAAAGATGAGTTCTAAGTCATATTGTTCCAGGACTTTAAGTTCTGCTGGTGTCTTTTTGCAAATAATACAATCCTAAAGCCCGTCTTCCCGCAGGTGGTGTGCAAGAAGTACCGCGACTTTGACATCCCTGCAGAGCTTAAAGGTCTGACACGTTACCTGGATAATGCCTACAAACGAGATGAGTTTTGTTACACCTGCCCAAAGGACTCAGAGATCTTCTCTCCCTACCAATCTGTGGCAAAGTACCTGAAATAAAGCAGTACAAGTGAGAACAAAGAAGAATAGAGTGGGTAATGCAGGGAACAACAGAAAAAGGTGACAAAATGTCTGAAAACTGTACATGATTTATGTTTATTTGTGTCAAAATGAGAGTCTGGATAATGAAAATTGTTTCCAGTGGCATGTTCAATAATTTGCTTTCGTTAAAAAGTATTGTTGTTTTCATCAACTGGGTTTCAATTTGCCAAGTGCTACTTCAAAGTTGCTTAAAATTTGTATTTGTATTCATACTGTGGCATACCCTGGTTGTTTCTTATGTAGATTTCTTATTTAACACCAGCATGAGAACGAAAGCACTGTAAATCCCAGAAAATATTTATGTTATGTTTTGTTGTGCATGCATATATTGTGTCTAATACATACATGATGTTGATTGCAATTTATTAATGACATGTTGATATTAAATCAGATGCAACTTTAGATTAAATATCATATGTTGGCTGTAGATAAGGCAGATTCCAATGCTATTCTTTGCTTTTAAAGTGTCTTTTAATGGTAGGTTTTTAAACTAAAAAGGAACATAAATGAGAAATCTTTTTCGTCACCCTAATCATTGTTTACAGTCTGTTTTTTTTATTCGTTTTGTGTGTGTAAATGACTTCATGCGTCTCAGTAGTGACTCAGTTGTTTGACATAAATGTAATCTAACTGAATGAGGACAGGGTGAAGAGAAACATATATATTTTGACATGTTATATATTAAAGACTATGTGAAAAAGTTTCATGTTGGTTGTATGAATATTTGGTGAGTTTGCAATTATGTCATTAATGTGAAAACAATGTACATGTAAATGTCAGGAAATATGTAATACAGTATGTTTACTGGAAGCTAAAAAAATAAATATATCATAATAGTAAGTAATAAAATAATAAAAGCTTTTAATCTTACATTTAACCTATATTGTACATTCATTAGATATTACTGATGCATTAATTAACAGCATTTAAATTGTTCAAGGTAATGTTAATTTGAACTACTTTATATACTGTTGTGTAATATATCTACTGTACAACATGCATCATATTTAGTATGCACTTTGGTCTTTTTAAACTTTTAATCTACAAAGTAACGGCTACAGCTGCTAAATAATTGTAGTGGGGTAAAAAAAATACTATATTTGCCCCTTAAATGTAATAGAAAATAAGTATAAAGTAAAGTAGCATATAATGGGAATACTCAAGTAAAATACAACACCTCAGGATTGTACTTAAGAAAAGTAGTTGAGTAAATGTACTTAACTACTTTCCACCATTTGATTTAATACAATCCTTACTCCTTTTGTTGAAATTGTTTGTATACAGTGTGACAGAAGACATCTAATGTGTCTGGGCCGTTGCTGATTGGACAAGAGCATTACACGACGTCAAGACAACAGCCGAGATCAAAACACGCTATTGGTGGAACTATATAAAGTGGGCGGGGCTAAGCAAATGACATCCAGCATACAGAAAACTTTGAGCTACCTCCTAACTTTGCTCCATCGTCTGTTCGGCAATGATACCAGATTGACGCAGCACGCCGGAAATGCTCGAAAGGTAAGTCTAGTGATGTCTGTCCACTGATGATTTCATGAAGCTTAGCTGTGAGGTTGACTTTGGTTGTTTATAACCACTGGCAAGACGGGTTACCTCAGCCAGCTGCTAGCTAGTGTTGTTTAGCTAACGTCAAGCTACAGCTAGGATGGAAACAATAGCTGAGACTGCAATCACTCCAAATCAACAACAGCCGTTAATTCAATTGTCCCAGGCTAATCGTACTAGCTCGTCGTGTAGCTTCCTGATAATGTCATGAAGTCATATTTAAATGAAGATATGAAGCCAAATGATGAGCGTGCACTGGCCCGGAACATACTGCTGTTTCTTACATCCATGTTCCTCTTTAGTTACACACTTCCCCCTTTTACCTCTTGAACAATTTGTGAGATTTCCATGAAAGATAACCTCACACCGTGATTGTATGTGCGATCACACCCACATTTCACCCTATATTTGTTTGGTTTATTTTATCAATGCTTCTTCCCTGTTTCATTAACTTGGTTGCTTTTATTTTCTCTACTATTGTTATTGTTATGCACCAAACATCAAGGCAAATCCCTTGTATGTGAAAACCTACTTGGCTTTAAACCTGTTTCTGACTGCAGGATGACCTGCCAACAAGAGGATGATGGAGAATTCTGCAGATTGGCGAGGGCGAGTGCAGTAAGCACCACTATTTATTTTAAACATGCAAGAAACAACTGGCATAACCTTTGAGCAATAATCACTGTTTTGGGGGATTTAAAAAATTGTGCTAATCTTGTGTTTTAGCTGCTGGTGAACAGCAAAAATGAACTCAGTGCACGACTGCAACAGTTTGTGGAGGAGAGGATGCAGACCACCATGGTATGAAATAACCATTCACTGTGACGGCATAAGCGTTAAACAAGCAACTAGAGCACACAGTGCTGCCAGATTGGGATGCTTTTTATTTAATTACGCACTTGATAATAGTTTTGGGTGGGTTGTGATCATCTGGATTGTTTTTTTGTAATGTTTCCACCGATTTTTAAATATTCCAAATTATTTAGTCAAATCTGGCAACACTTCCTGCATAAAGCATGTGTGTATTTATCATGACATAGTGTTTGTTTTCAGTATGCAATGCAAACATACTTTTAATAGTATACTGTTATTTCCAGCTCAATACTATACTGATTTGTTCTAACAAACCATGACAATGGAAGGTTATTGTCAGTGTTGTTTCACCACTATCCACTATTTCTTCCAGCAGTTAGCAGCTTGTCCTGTTTCTTTTTTGGAATTCCATTGTGGGACAAAAGTTTGCATAAATAGTACACTCAATTAGTCTGTTTTAGTATATATGCTATACTTTATTTAGTCTCTTTTCCAGTGTGAACGCACTACAGCTTCACCTACTTTGTACGTTGACAGATACTGTTACTAAACCAGCAGATAGAACATCTTATTCTGTGGGAAACTACAATACCTTCTCATGTGTCTGTACTGTTGTTTCAATGCTCTTGTCTGTCTTCTAGCTCACAGGTGTGCTGATTGGAGCTGTAGTCGCCGTCTCCCTGATTGGGATTGTGGTGCTTTTCCTCTACAGGAGATTGAAGCTTGCTCGTGAGTCATCCAACCGCCTCCTGAACTTCATACCTATTCTACTGCAATAATCCGTATTTAGAAATGTTGTCTGCTTTTAATGATAAAGCTCGTCGGAAAAGTCCATATTTTCTTTACAGTTCTCTTCAGAATGTGGTCTTAACATGGCTTTATCTGTGTTTTGTTTTTTGATTTTAAGGTGAAAAACAGCCTGGTGTACCTCAGTATCGCTTCCGAAAGCGAGATAAAGTGCTCTTCTATGGAAGGAAGATGATGCGAAAGGTTTTCTCTATTTACATTTGTCTCTCATACACTAATATTTATGTGGGGTAGACTCATCTCAGTATTATAAATTGTGTAAATAGGCTTTTTATATGTATTCATGGAATAAATTATGCTGTGTGAATTTCTTATTTCTACATTTCCCCACATGGAACTAAATGTTCTCCTTTGAGTGTTCCTATCTTGTTGCATGAAACCTACTCCACTGGCAATATAAATGCTAAAGCTCCAGTATCTTATCAATGTATTGCACTCTGATCCAATAAAACAGAAAATGACTGATGCATTTAGTTTCGTAATGAATCCAGGTCCTCACTATTGGCTCCCTACATTTGTTCAAGCACTGTAGACCTATTTATTAGGTCTCCACTTGTGTCATATCAATATAAAAACATGTTTCTGTGTTTGTCTTTCTAAGGTCCAGACGCTGTCATCGATTCCTCCTCCCAACTCTGCCTCAGTAACGAAGCAACCGCAGCGCATACGCAAAAGAACCAAAGTTCTAAGCATAGCTCGCAAGTATGCTCCATTTATATATTTCTTTCAATTTTGTGTGTGCAAGTGAAACCTTGAAACGGTTGTTTTAGCCTTGTTTAGTCAACTCATTAATGGAATTCCAGGGTTCCTACTTGTCCTGGAAATCCTGAAAAACAGTTGACCAATTTTCCACTCATTGAAAACACATGGAAAATGAGAGGAAAAAGTAACTCTAGTCCTGGAAAATTATTTAGATATCCTCTTATTTCCCTTTAGCTGAGAATGAACTACGAGGCTACCTATCGGAGCTTCCCAAAACGGATAACATCTCCATCTGACAGAGCTTGATCAGGTTAAATATTTTTTTGTTGTACCCATCATCAGAATCCTGAGGATCCGTAAAGATCCTCCCACCCTGCAGCCTAAGGAACCTCCCCCCTCCCTGCTGGAGGCGGACCTAACAGAGTTTGATGTGCAGAGCTCAAACATGCCCTCAGAGGTCCTCTATATGCTGAAGAATGTCAGGTTAATGAATATACAACTTTTCCTACAGATTTTCAGCCTCTCTCATTATCCCATCAGTTTTCATAATGTGTGTTTGTGTGTTCTGCAACTTGTTGTAGAGTCTTGGGCCATTTCGAGAAGCCCGTGTTCCTAGAGCTGTGTCGCCACATGGTGTTTATCGAACTGCAGGAGGGTGAAAGTCTTTTCAGGCCAGGAGACGATGACGATAGCATTTTCGTTGTCCAGGATGGACGACTCGAGCTCTACATCCACGAGAACGTATGTGGATATCATGTTAATGTCTTAATGAAGTTTAAAGCAAGGGCACACTTTACATTGTGTTATGACTCTTTCAATTTCCTCCTCACCCTCACGATACCCATGAAAACATATGAACACCAGAGGGCAGTAATGCAACATTTATCTAGATACAGTCTACTGCTTAAGAAGTAAAAGTATTGCTCTCCACACCTTTTTGTTTGTA
This sequence comes from Anarrhichthys ocellatus, assembly GCF_004355925.1. NCBI lineage: Eukaryota > Metazoa > Chordata > Actinopteri > Perciformes > Anarhichadidae > Anarrhichthys > Anarrhichthys ocellatus. The sequence goes on from NW_022280046.1 coordinate 2,074,522, forward strand.
TTTAAATGTGTTTTTATGCTGTCAATATGTACAAGTCAGGACGGGCATCCCCTTCCATAGTTTAATCTCACCCCACTGTGGGTCGTTTTTATTAGTCCTCTCAATCTCACTGGAATCCTGCAGATTTGTTTGAAAGGTGCAATATAAATGTGGCTTCCCAGTAAAGTTTGTCATTGTGAGTCACTGCTTGTATTTTTTTTTTTTTCTAGGATGGTACTGAACCAGTGGTGAAGGACGTGCTCCCAGGAGACAGCGTCCACAGCTTGCTCAGTATTCTGGACATCATCACTGTGAGCTCCTTCAGACTAACGTCTCTGCTTCTGTCTTCTTTCACTCTCTGATTTATTTGTGTCCCAGTTCTCTGTCTCCTCTTATGTTCTCATGTTTCCCACTCATCCTTATCTCGTTTAGAGGCAATTCTTTGTGTACTTCCTGTTCAACTGAATTAGTTTATCCATTACACCTTATATCCCTGTGTCATGTACGTTATTTAGGTATTTTCTCTAGTGGCATGTTTTGTTTCTATTTCCTATGTTGTCATCCTCTGTTTTGTTCCTCCATTCAGATGAAACATCTTTACTCAAACTTGCATCTTTTCATGGTTTTTATGATGGTCGTATTTGATTAGTCAACAGTTCTAATTTGGTGGCTATCAACACTGCAATCAAATATGTATATGAGGCTCTAGTGACTGCCCCCCTTTGTCTTTTCTTACTGTTTTGTGCTGCCTTTTCCAGGGTTATCCAGCTGCATACAAGACTGTATGTGCGCGGGCTGCAACTCGCGCAACCATCTTGCGGTTACCGGCATCAGCCTTTAAGTCTGTGTTTAAGAAATATCCAGAGACGCTTGTTCGCGTCATTCAGGTAACGGATTGTTTAACAATAAATATACAGTGTGTGGTTTTTTTTTTTTTCAGTGAGACAAGTTCCTATTAATGGAACGCATTATACAATAAAACCTGATCAAATTTTGAATGTAATTACAATCTGATGTATTATATGTTCTGCTCTGTTTTCCTCGGTGTTTGATTTTGTGTGTGTTTTACAGATAATCATGGTGCGCCTCCAAAGAGTCACCTTCTTGGCGTTGCATGACTATCTGGGCCTAACAACTGAGCTCTTCAATCCGGTAGGAGGGAAATTAATTAGTACACACAGAGAGGCTCACATTGAATTCCTAAACACCAATGTGTATGAATTTGTACTTAAACAAGCACTGGCGGGGCACATACACACTCTGTAACGCATGCAAGTTAATTTCACACAACATTAAGCATAGTATCAAAATGTGGTCCTTCATAAAGCTCTGTGAAAATGAGTACCAATGATTACAACCCCTCCACAGAAAACAGGGAGGCAAGTAACGTGTAAACCTGGCTTGCCTCAGACTTTATGATGATGAAACCAAAATACTACTTAAATCATTTTTGGCAATCCCTGAAGTTTTTAAAAAGGGTTTAATGTATTTTTTTATGTATCATTATAATGTGTTTTCCCTTTCATGGTTATTGAAAATGTTACTGTAGTCCTGACTAACTGAAATGTGGACTGTTGTTCTTGGTTTTGTTGACAGGAGAGTCGGGCAGTGCCCTTGTCCAACGTAAACGGTGTGATGGGAGATGCGACGTCTGTGAAGACAACTCGTCGGTTGTACTTCCAGGACGAGTTACCCACTGGGACCACGGAGAGCTCCACAGAGACAGGTCACACAAACCATTCGAAACGTACACTAAACACACATTTGAAAAAGGTGCTTTGTATTGTATCGAGACTGATCCTGTGCTGGCACTGTACAATAAGCAGATGGTGTAAAGGACAGTCCTTCAAACGGCTACAGGAAGCTGCGATCCACCTCGATGCCCACCGACTGCACAGGTGGGTTATTAACTTGGACATAAGCGGTCACCAAATGGCATACGTCTGCACTAATTTCCTGCAGTTACTGATCTGAAAGGAAGGACACGCACACAGATGCCGACATACCTAAAATCCTAACCGTCCTCCTCTGTCCTGAGTTGCAGGTAATGACCTGAACATGGCTTGTGAACGAGCTCGAGTCACCATAGATGAGGCTCCACCCAGTCCCGTCGCTCCCAAAGTAAGACTCTCCCGCCATGTCACCTCTTTACATTGAATCACAGTTTGACTGTAGATTTTAAAACCATATCCCAGCATCCACTGCATCTTATGCTGCTGCTATCTTGTTCATCCTCATAAGTCACTCTCTTGTGTCTGTCTTTGTAGTCCAGTCTGAAGAAGACTGTGACAATGCAGCCCACACCCTCTGAAGTGTTTCACTACACAGACAGTGGGGGGCACTCTGATGCCATCTACCTCAGTAAGAGTTGCACAATCCTCCAGGCTGCTAAGAAGGACCTGCTGGGAATCATCCAGCTGCAGGTGAGAGGTTGACCACTCAAAATGAACAACTGGGATATATATTTTAAGGGTTACATATTTTGTCAGAGTACGGATACTACTAATTTGCATGCATATTGTCCAATCTGATATTTTTGGGTTAAACTTTGTTTTCTGTTACAGGACCCCAGTCTACTTGATGGCAGAGTGACCCTCCATCAAGTCAAAGCTGGTTCTGTGGTGGCTCGTCAGGGAGACCAGGTTAGAAGAACAACAACTTCAAAAGCAGTTATATCTTTCTTTCTGTTTCTGACACCTAAGAGTCATTTAATTTAAGGGTTTTTCCATGTTTACCCTTGTCTCTTTTTTACCAATGGAGGGTGTAGATGCATTTTCAGATCCTTGTTTCTTTCAATGTGTGAAACTGTGATCTTTAGGAGGTGAGCATCCAGTTCGTGATCTCTGGCCTCCTCCATGTCTACCAGCGGATAATTGACCGTGAAGAAGAGACGCGTCTGTTTGTGACGCACCCTGGAGAGCTTGTCGGTCACCTTGCTGTCCTGACCGGAGAGCCCCTCATATTCACTGTTCGAGCCCAGCGAGACTGCAGCTTCCTCTCCATTTCAAAAACCCACTTCTATGAGTCAGTCACACGGGCACATCTGCACACACCCATCCAAGCTGAAATGTGTTCTCAACATATGTAGTATTGCAGAGAGCAGTAACTATAGATAGTGAAGTTTGAGTGTATAACATTGTATGAATTGTAAAACTATAATTGTATGCCTTTTTTATTCTGATAATCAGACCATATCGAAAACCTAAACATTTAGATAAACTGGAGTGTGTTTGGGCAAAATGTGTTCTTTGTTTTGACTATGGTCTGTTTTTGTTTACTCCTCAGGATAATGCGCGTGGAGCCAAATGTTGTGCTGAATGTTGCTCACACGGTTGTGAGAAGGATGTCACCCTTTGTCCGGCAGATAGACTTTGCTCTCGACTGGATGGCTGTGGAAGCTGGCCGGGCGGTCTACAGGTACTCCGGTCTTAACCTTGTACATCTTGGAAAAATAGACATTGATACACATGTGAGAGATGTCAATACATTTTAGATTCCAAACAAGTCAACAGTGAAGGTTTTGCTTCACATGCATGTTTGCATATTTGCAGTGAATTGAAGTTGTGTATATTTTTCAGGCAAGGAGAGAAATCGGACAGTACTTTCATAGTGCTGAGTGGTCGACTGCGCTCTGTAATCATGAAGGAAGATGGAAAGAAGGAGCTCGTAGGAGAGTACGGACGCGGCGACCTGATTGGAGTGGTGAGGGGGAAGACAGATGGTGGCTAGTAGTTGTAAAACTAAAAATATCTGTTTTTAGTATCTTCATAAATATTAATGACTGCAAACATAGTAGATCGCAAACATGCAGATTTAAATATATCAGGAAAACTGTTTGTCATTAACAGTAGTTAATCCTCACATAACATATTCACTGTCAGTATGTTCCTCAAAAACACCAGCGTTGGACTACTCTCACTGCCAATGAATATAAAGTCAACCAAGTACATCTAATGAATATTTAGGGAGAAAATGTGACTAAACATTAGCTGACAGCCAGCTGAAATGGATGTTAAACAAGAAAATACTGAATCTTTATTATCCATACCATACTGTACGTTATAGTTTACATGCAGTACTATTCATTTATTCAGCATACATCATGAAATATACAATCTGGCTATTCTTAGGGGCTTCAAACACTTTTAAACTAGAGTTTGCGGTAGTTTTCAGTAATCTTCTAATGCTGTGCATATATCACCAAATCTATCTTAGTTTTCATAAAGTGTTTGAGTAAAATAGCTGCAATGAACACAACTTTATTTGGTTTATAGCGACAGATACAGCATACTGTACACAGACACACTGTAAACAGCTATCCGATGCGAGTATCTGAGCTCACACACTCTGCCTCCTCCAGTCACCTCACATGGCAAACTGTCACCACCTGCACATAAGGATTGTGTAAATTAGGAAATCAAGCCAGTGACCGCTCTCGCACAATCACTCCACATCGTCATCAGTCATAATCATAATGCCATATGAAAACTTAAGTAAGTAAATAAATTTGAGTTCACCTATCAAACCTCTCTTTTTAAATGGTGTCCAGTGTGGGGGATAATACTGATTGTCACAATCATTTTGATAAACTACGTAAAGCAAAGTCAGTTTGTTACACTTGTCCACCCACTTTCTGATTGGCTGGTGTGGCTGCTCTCTGCCACGCTGCTTCTAATAATACCTGGGATGATGGAGGCTGTGGTTGCTGTTACCTGGAGGAGGGATGCTGTTCGCAGCTCCTGCGATGGTGGGAATGAGGTTGTTCTGAAGGTGGCTAACATTCTGAGACGTATTTAGCACTGCTGTGTTGACGTCAACTCTGGATGAGATGGAGAGGTCTTATTTATAGCTCTTTTTTTCTTTATTTTTACTCTGAAACTCGTGAAACGAACATCGACTAAGATACAAACTTAAAACTGATTTAAAAAAAAAAAAAAAAAACTTAAGTTACATACACGCAGTGTATTCTGCAAAGTATTTGTTTTGTAGTACAATATGTCATGAAATGATCAAGGTTTATTTCTACTCACGATGGAGCTTTTTGTTTCCTGACTGAGTAAACCGTGTGATGCGTCCTTGGTGTCTCTGCAGGTGGAGACCCTGACCCATCAGAACAGAGCCACCACAGTGCACGCTGTACGAGACTCTGAGCTGGCCAAGTTACCAGAAGGAGCTCTCAGCTCCATCAAGAGAAAGTTCCCACAGGTAGAGTACCTCAATTGTTAAAATACATTATTTTTTTTGTTATTTTTTTTAAGCATTGCTAAATGCAGCTGACAGTCTGATGATTAAAAAATGTGCTTTTCAGGTTGTCACCAGGTTGATCCACTTACTGGGACAGAAGATCCTCCAGCAGGTCAATGGTCCTCTGACAGGTTAGTGGATCTACATGTGCACTTGTGTTAATCTCAACTCACTGATGAAGGGCAGGTTTACTAGTATGTATGCATGTCCCCAGCTCGCAGTTTCACTGGCAGTAAGTGGGATGCAGGGAACCAGGCCTCCAACCTCTCCACTGTGACCGTCCTGCCTGTATCAGAAGACGTGCCTCTCACGGCCTTCACCCTGGAGCTGCAGCATGCACTCATAGCAATAGGTAAGAAATACAGGGAGGGGTGTCAGTATGTTACCCTCTAAGTGGTGGACCACTTATGGACTGACCAGACTCATTGACTGTAACTGCTGTGATCTTTCACATACAGGTCCTACTCTTCTGCTGACCAGTGATGTAATTAAACAGCGACTGGGAGCTGCAGCACTAGACAGGTATGTTTGGTGGCTGACTGAAAATTTGAATGTTGAATATTTCGTTCTCTTCAGCACCCTCCAAATACTCTTACTACTACTCATACTACTTATTGGCCTATTTCATTATTTTTTTTTTTAGATGTACTTGACTCCCTCATTAAATTCAGTTTAAGTATGCCTTATTGGCACAAAAGAGATCTACTGTGTGCTGCCAGCTAGGCAGCAGTGCCTGTCATTAATGGACTCCTATCCTCTTCAGTGTCCATGAGTATCGTCTGTCCAGCTGGCTGGGCCAACAAGAAGACCTCCATCGCATAGTTCTTTACCAGACGGACTACACGCTTACCCCGTGGACACAGCGGTGCATTCGTCAGGCTGACTGCATCATTATTGTGGGACTAGGAGAGCAGGACCCTGTCGTTGGGGAGGTGAGGTGTTCGGGGAGGAGAATCGGTGGCAAAAGCAGCTCTGGGTTTAGGAATTCAGTCTTTGTTTGATGGGTGTAGGGTTGCTTAACACTAGTTTGATCATTAGATTGTTGTAAAGAAATAGTGAAAATGCCCATCACAAGGTTCAAAAGTCCAAGGGGACATCTTCAGATGGCTTTTTTTGTGTCCAATCAATAGTACAAAACTCAAAGATGTATATTTTTTCCATTTAATTTCCTTTAACATTGGTAAAAACTACAGTTCCCAACTGTTTAGGTGTCAAAAATAAACTATTATTGTATCTGTTCTAGACTATTTTCAGTGGCGGATTTGGTGAGCTAGTATGTATTTACTGCAGCAGGACAGTGTGTGTGTATGTGGGATTGACTGAATAAACTACAATACCCATGTTCATTGTGAGTGTTTTAGTAACACAGTGGAGGTCTATGACACAGAAGAATCATCAGGCTTGGGGATACACAGACAAGAATTGCTTGTAGGATCAGTTCATTGTTGGTTTTGGTCTTTTCATGGATTTGTTGGCTTTAAAATCAACACTGGATTTATGCTTTAATTACTCTTAAACAGACTAAACTAGATGGGTTTTGTCACCTTGAACTGAAAATATGAAGCTGGAGGTGAATTAAAAACATTGACGGGTTAATGATCTGTGTTACAGCTGACGATACATTCTCTAGCCTTTGTCAGGATTTCTCTCTCCAGAGTCTTTCTGATTTGATATTGGGGTGAGTGCTGATCATTATGCTCTTGATTTATGCTTATATCCAGGGGTTAAGCAACTTGGTAGTCTCACCGGCTTTCAAAGGTTTGTGTCAGACCATTGGTCATATTGGCGAAATGAGCAAAGGGTGGATGGATTTTGTAAAAGAGGAAGGAAGTGCCGTCCTGCTACAGTAATTAAGGGGAGGTAATTGCCTTCCAAGATTTAAAAAAAGGGCACAGAGAAAAGTAAGGAATGTGTCCCTGTTCAACAGGAGATGGTGGGAGAAATGGAAAGATAAATCAATATTTGCTCAGAATGAGTCATAGCTCTGGGTTTTATCTTTCAGGGCACACACACGCATCCTCTCACCTTGCGCATACACTAAACCTGTAGCAGTGGGCCTGTTGAATGAGTAAGCGATCTAACCTTCCTCGCAGACTATTTAGCCTTTCTTTTAAGATATTATAAAATGGCCTCAGCTGGGACATTGCAATTAAAAAAACAAAAAAAAACAAATGTGAATTAAATGCATAAAAAAATAAACCTCTCAAATAGTCTCTCATTCTGTTCTGCCCTTGCGGCTACCCAAAATGAAAGTGTAGCTCCTCGCATATACAGTAGTATGTTTTAAAAATAAGAGATGTACTGAAATTGATCCTTAAAACACACCTGAAATTTCTCCCCAACATAAATATGAATTTGCAATCGCGTACCTGTACACGTGCTGATATTGTGCTCACTTAAAGTCACAAGTTTGCAGTTTATTTCTGGGCTAGCGTTCAAAATTCTGTTCAAGCGCTACGCAGGAGCCACTCTGAAGCAAGTGATGTGAATAAAATGTTCTCAAACTTCTGTGCTTGCCGTCTTCCCTCTAGCTGGAGCGTATGTTGGAAGGAAGTGCAGTGCGTGCCCAGAAGCAGCTGGTGCTTCTGCACAAAGAAGACAGCCCCCCACCCAAAGGAACTGTGGACTGGCTCAACATGCGAAGCTGGATCTCCAGACACCTCCACCTCTCTTGTCCCCGAAGGGTCTTCTCTAGGAGGCGCCGGCCCAAACTGGTAGGATGTAGTTGTTTTTCCTCTCATTTCTCATCTGCAGATCAAAACACATTTGTTTGTCCCATTCTAGCTGCTTTTTTCATCTTAACCTCTGATTTAGTTCTTTCTCATAATCTTTTCCTTCTTATTCAACATCATCATATTTACTTATCCATTGAGTTATTCTCCATCCTCTCACCATCTCCCTCCTTCCTCTCTGCTTACCTGTTTTTCAGTTGGAGCTGTATCAACGTGTGTTTGAGAAGCCAGCCGACCGTCACTCAGACTTCTCACGCTTGGCTCGAGTCCTTACGGGCAATGCTATTGCTCTTATTCTGGGAGGAGGAGGGGCCAGGTAATGCCCCCCCCC
>NW_022280046.1:2082907-2136632 GCF_004355925.1 Anarrhichthys ocellatus
CTTACCAAACGCTGTTCTAAAAGCTCATGTCATAATATACTGTGATCTAGGACACAAACTTTTAAATGTAACATTTGAAATTTGACGCCTCCTCTGGGCTTAATGGATTTTATAATTGTCAGAGCCTCAGACTGTAATTATAAAGCTTTCTCTCTGCTGGCTCGGTATATCTGTCTTTTTGATTGAATTTTCTCTCTCAACCCTCCTGTTCAGGGGCTGTTCCCAGGTGGGGATAATGCGAGCTCTCTGTGAGGCCGGCATCCCAGTGGACCTTATTGGTGGCACGTCTATCGGTTCCCTGATGGGGGCACTGTACGCCGAGGACCGGAGCCACAGCCGCATGAGGATGAGGGCCAAAGAATGGGCGATGGTGAGAGCCAATGCAGCGTTGACACTAGTCTTGTAATAAACCCAAATGTTAAAAGCTGTTTATATTTTGATCGGTTTTATATCAATTAGGCGGTTAAAATTTGATCCCACTTATCATCGAAAGAGCAATTGAAGTCCCTTTTCCATACTGGTATTTATTAGACGGGATACAATCGAGGTGACTGTTTCCCCTGTTGAATTTACTTGAACATGAACTTTGAGCATCTGCTGACTGCAGAGCTTGGAGAGACGACCTATTTGTAATTACGTCTTGAATTAAGCCAAGTAATTGTGACAAATGCATGATTTTAGTGGGATTGTTTGTCGACATATTCAGTTTTGTGGAAAAGAAGCAGAGTTCAACAGCGGCGACTCCTGTTTGTAGAGGAATATTGTTCAAGCCATTTCAATTCTCTGCTTGTCCTTGTGAAGGTGACTGTTTCTAAAAGCATTTTCTGTTTTTTGTTAATGCAGTTTAGACCTCCGTTTTACCTTTTGATAAAATGAACCACGCTGTGCTGATTAACCATTGAAAGTAATGGATTGGTGTTGCACACACAGCCCTGAATGGTTTCCACATTTAGCTCATGGACCCAGTGACCATCTATGCCGGCTGATTTGAGACACCTGCTCAGTCTCCAGGTCTGCAGGCTGAACATGTGGTATCAGTCGTCTTCCCACAGTGTATCCGGCCCCTCCTCCTCTGGCTCTGTCCTTGGTTCTGAATCATCTCTCTAGACGCAGCTGGCTGTTTGGCTGCTTCTTGGTATCAAACTAAAATAACCACTGTTGTAATACAGAAGTTTGTCCTTAGCACAGTCAGAACAAGACAGTTGGCTCTGTTGAAATCTTGGTGCCTTTATCGTTTTTACGAAGAAGAACCTTCTTATACACTACAGACAAAAAAAATTATCACAATCCAGAAGATTCTTTTGAGAAGAAATTAAACTTTATTTTTCATTAGTTCTGCTTTGTAATGAAGACAACTTCTTGTTGTGTGGAGACTCGAAGCCATTTTACCTTTTTATTTTCTCCTTCTTTCCTGCAGGAAATGACATCCGTGTTTAAGAAGGTTCTTGATTTGACGTACCCGATCACCTCCATGTTCTCCGGTGCTGCCTTCAACTCCGGCATTAGCAATGTCTTCAAGAGCAAACAGATTGAGGTGAGTTCCCAAAGAACTATAGAGGAAGGCGACACAGAGATGACAGTGAATTGGTGTCGGCTGATTTAAGATGGAGATGGTGCAGGATGAGCAAATGCATCATGTGAACTTATTCTATTTATCTGTTTGGATATGCAGGACCTTCGGATCCCGTATTTCAATATTACAACTGACATCACTTCCTCTACCATGAGAGTACACACTGATGGTAAGTACAGTGTTTGTGTTTCTTTAAAAAAAACATGTTTGCTTAAAGTGTCAAATGACAAAACGGAGTATTGTCTGGTCACGGTAGTCGATACTTTCCGTTTTATCTGCCTCTGAGATTTCTGCCCTCGTTGGTGAACTGACCCTTTAATTAGTGTCAGTTCAGGTTGGTTGCTTTCAATTAAATACACGGTGCTAAATAGGCATACAACTTGAAAGAGTTGCCCTTTCTTGCTGTTTGAGGTTCTCTGTGGCGGTATGTTCGTGCCAGCATGTCTCTGTCTGGGTATCTGCCTCCTCTCTGCGACCCCAAAGATGGACACCTGCTGATGGACGGAGGCTACATCAACAACCTGCCTGGTGTGTTACGCTCGGTCTTTTTTCAGTTTCACGTCATACCTCCCTTGGCGTCGTTTCTCTCACAGCCTTGACCATGTCGTTGCTATTTTAACACTCGTGTAGGATTGATTATTTCTGTCTCTCTTTCTCCTGTCCCGCCATTGTTTCCGTTTCCTCCTCTTCTCCCAGCTGACGTGGCACGCTCCATGGGGGCCAAAGTGGTGATAGCTATTGACGTGGGCAGCCGGGATGAAACCAACCTCACTAACTACGGCGACTCGCTCTCAGGCTGGTGGCTGCTATGGAAACGCTTCAACCCCCTCGCCGAGAAAGTAAAGGTAATGGATTTATTAAAAATAAAGACGCAGACAACAGACTGCGCAAGGATACGTTGTAAAACTAAATGTGTCTTATGAATAATGAGGATATTTTTGTTGGTGGTACAAATGTTAATTTCTTCACTTACGGTCTCAGGTGTTGGACATGGCAGAGATCCAGACTCGGCTGGCCTACGTGTGTTGCGTTCGGCAGCTGGAGTCTGTGAAGAGCAGCGACTACTGCGAGTACATCAGACCTCCGATCGACCGATACGGAACACTGGAGTTCGGCAAGTTTGATGAGATTGCTGTAAGTTTGAGTAGTAAAAAGGTGTATCTTTTTAACGATTTTGCAGTATGAAAAAGTAAAAGTGATATGTGAGCGTTTGGTGTAATGTAGGAGGTGGGATACCAGCACGGAAAGACTGTGTTTGACGTGTGGATTCGCAGTGGAGTGGTGGACAAAATGTTGAAAGACCGACACCAGGAGGAGTTCCACAACACCCGAAGCAAGAACAATGTAAGGATGGAGGGAGGGAAAGACATGAAGGAATGCTGTAGAATATGATGAGAGAGCCATCGGGCACAGTTCAATGCAGAGCAGCTACAGAATGTAACTATGTAACTGACAGGAGACGTTTCTAACTAAAATATCTTGAATTCATGGTTTAATCAAAGCTATTTAAAAATGTGTAACTACCAGGTTGTCTCGAATGCAATCAAACTGATTGGATCACGAACACATTATCTCAGTAACTGTTCTGCAGTTATCTGTGCAAAAATAAAGCAAGCATTCACATCCTATCTGTATTCTCATTTGCAGTCCATGAATGTGTATCATCATCATCATGGGTATACTATATTTTCTGTCATGTTTTTCTCATTTCTACAATATATTGCCATTTTCAGCTGTATTCTGTCGTCAACAGGCTCATGTTAGGCCTCGGGCTACGCTGCTGTTAAAGTAATAACATTAAAACTGTGCATCAGTCTACTCTTAAAGTACAGGGGGGAACAGATTTTCTGTAGAACTGATTTGTCCCGCAGCAATGGCAAAGTAAGACAAAGGACCAACTTAACAAGGACGGAGACAGAATGATGAAGACAGATGAGATATTTACCCCCAACCTGAACAACAACAACAACAACATAAGGAGGACAAAGACCAAAAAAAAGCAGGGTTGATGTTGAGATGTCCGGTTCATTTGTTAGTTTCTTGGTTGAGGTGTAATTGTGAAGTTACGGATGGAGCTAAAGTCATGGATGCAGTTTTGAAACTATTGCTTAAAACTGACTTATATTAACAAAGTCTTAAATGGCAAAAGAAAACATGTAATCATTACTTTCGCCGTTTCCATTCGTTATCTTTTACCAACAGATTAAACGAGACCCAGTGCGTGACTGTTTGTTGGCTCGGTCTATTTTAGTTTGACTTTAATGTGTATGAATGTGTTTGTGTCTTTCAGGTGGTGTCATGTCCCAATGCTTCCTTTACTGACCTGGCAGAAATTGTGTCCCGCATCGAGCCCGTGAAACCTGCTCTGGTGGATGGTAAAACTACTCTCACACTCAGCCACACATACCCATGATCACTTTTTTAAATGTGTGCACACAGTGTCTGGGATAATGCATGTTACCGTTTCCCCTGCACGTCTGCCTTTCCTGTGCTCCCTCTTATTTATTTTTAGATTAATTTTCTTTTCCTATGTAGAAATGCCCATTTGTATATAAATAGTTGTTTCGAAATCAGTCGGCTGTCACGATGGCTCATTTCGAGGTGTATTTATGTCAACATCCCATTTTTTGGTAATTTTGGGGTTTTGATTGCTTGCTATTAAACAGTGTTGTTGCCTGTAAAGGCATGATGACAAGCTTGCAGCGAACGGGTCTACTGCACTCTGATCCTATAAGCGGCACCAAACTCCCTCCTCCCGCTACATCTACCTGAAATTCTGAATATTAACAAAGGCTGGCTCCAGGACAGTAGGGTTTCGTCTGAACTAATATCGCTAAATTCAGATGATAAATAAAATGTTTAAGTTGGCAGAAGCATGGAGCAACGTCACAGCGGAAGCATTATAATGAGCTTAATGTGTCGTGTGTACATACACACACACGTTTGTTTTTTTTTTTTTACATTGACTTTTTGCCGACATAATTTAGTATGACAAAGTCATAGTATACCTTTTATATGACACTGTACCATGACGTTTTGTTTTTTTTCGACTATACTATGACTTTTTTTTCCAACGTGCTATACTATAAGGGTCTTAAAAGGAAATGAATTTAACCTCGGCATTTCTTTGCTATAACATGGAAACAATTTCCACATTTAAATCTTACTTAGAAACCATCTTTAAGTAATACAGCAACCAAAGGTCTTTCTCAGATATTTCCATCCATTGTCTTCACTTGTCACACTGCCCTGTTTGACTTCCAACTATATTTCAAATGATTGCTTTTCTGAACTATACACCTGCACGCCCTCCGCCATTGTCGCCTCTTCTACACACCACGTACTCCAACTTATTTACCCACAATGTGCTGCTTTGCTTCCTGTTTTCCGCTCCTTCCCTTCATCAGAGGAGTCAGACTACCACACAGACTATGAAGAGGAGGCGTTGGAGAGCGCTCTGTCTGACATGGAGGCATACAATCACTACGGAGAGCACACTGAAGGGGAGGAGACTGCTGACACGGTGTGAACCACTGCTTTTAAGGGCCGACACTATGGGGTTTCTCTTTTGTTGACTAAAATGCAATAGCTGTAAAGTGCTGTAGTTGTGTAGAGCAAAAAAAAAAGCAAGATATGCTAAAATTAAACATAACTCATTTTTACTATTATTTGATACAAAAACCTTTTGTTAAATCTAGACTTTGGGAAAGTCAAAAATGTTCTGTTGGTCATTATAAAGAAGGAGAATAAAGGTTATTCTGGGGCCAGGCCAATTCGTGCTTCAAAATGTGATCAATAATAACATAAAACATATCCTGAAATTAATTTGAAGACACTGAAAGGCCACCTAATATAATGACTTTGAGTCTTGGCCTAATCTTCTGAGTTTCAACTCAGTTAAGCCTTGAATAATGTTTTTTAAATCTGACAAAAAAAAGAAATTATTGCGTATTCCAGTCCAGACAAGATGCATCTCCACTGGAATCTCTGCTAAACGGACAACACAGCTGTACTTACCAGTTAAACCCAAATAGTGCTGTCTAAAAAAAATAAAAATAAATAAAACATATCTTCACCAAAGACAGGGGGACCCAATTTAGGCTGTGAGGATTATGACACAATGGAGAAAAATGTCAGTGGTTGACCTAATTATAAGACATTATAATAAGAGATAATTGGTTAGAATAAACTGGAGGTGTCTGGCCCGTGCCTCTAGAGAAATGCCTTTAACTGGACAGTTTAGAGTAGGTTACCTCTACAATCAGGGAAGATTAACAGATTCAAATTTGAGATGGTCAAAGGTTCAGGTTAGGTTAATTACTTCTACTCGCCACAAAGAATAGGTAACAAATTCCTTTAAAATTTCAAGCAATGAGGCAGATGATGCTTTATTAAAAAAAGCAAAGGTAACCAAATGCCATTACCAATATCCAGCTGATGCATTGGACAAGGCCCATGTATCAGAGTAGCCATGTTATATAATAGTGACTCATTCAGTGGAATGTATTATGGATTTCTAATTACTTGCTCTTGAGAATTTGATTAAACGTGTAGAATATTATTCAAATGAAATTCAAGCTCTTCATCTCTTCACTGATGCATAACTTTACTTCTGATTCTCAGGACGAAGAGCTGCTGGAAGGGAGACGTCTTCACCGCATTACCTCACTCTCCAGTAGCCATCCCCAGACTCCCACCATCTCTGACAGTCCATCAAACCAGGAAGTCCTCTCCAAACCGCCCATTAAGTGAAGACAAGTCTCATGAACTTTGGCCAATCGGGTCATCGCAATTTAATGTTCCTGCCCCCCCCAGTCTTCTGCCCCTGAGACTGTCGGAATGACTGCATTTACCACTTCGCCGTCTGTAACCCGGCCTCGTTAGCTGTGTGGCCGACACAACAAATGGCAATACAGGCAGCTAGTGTCACATTTCCTCAGCTGCATATCCAAGAGCAGCTGCAAATCTAATCATTTCTCATATTGACAGTTTCTGTGATTTGCATCTTATGAAACTGCCATTAAGATCAGATGCATACTTAATATATTCAAAAAAAAAACCTGAAAAACGACTTTTCATATTTAAGCCAAGAATGTATACAAGCTAAGCCCTAGATGATTTTATGCACAAGCCACACCAGCTGGACAATCACTCCAATAATGAAATGCAAAAATACACTAAAATAGTTATATAGCCTTGTTGAACATGCCTCTGTCACTTTACCAATTTTAGAGTTAACCGCATTCACAACTAGGGCTGCAACTAACGATTACTGTGATCTTTATTTATCTTTTGGTCTGTATTATGTCAGAAGATGGTGAAAAATTGATCAAAATTTTTCCGAGAGCCCAAGGTGATATCTTTAAATTGTTTTTGTCTAACCAACCGCAGAAAATACCCAAAGATATTTAGTTTACTCAAAGTAATTCCAGGCAACAAAGCCTCTCATCTGAGAAACATCAAATGTTTGGCATTTTTGCTTCATAAATGGCTTATTAATTGGTAATCATAGTTTGTTGATTGACTAATTGTTTCAGCCCTAATCGCTTAATTACCAGAGCCCTAGCAAGACTGCATAACAAACATTTTTGATGAGGATTCCGTTATATTGTTTCTGAAAGAATTGTGATCAAATTATTTTTTTGAAAAACGTTGTCTGGCCGACAAATTATGTATTGGGGGGGATTGTACTGCAATTTCTTCTTACTCAGCGGCCAACGCACGTTGAAATACAAATATAGCTGCAAGAAGTTAATATCAGTCGGCCGATTTATCCATCGTGCTCTAATCATAAGAATATCGATGCAAATTTTGGATTTAATTTTCTTCCCGCTTGATCTAGCACCCTGTGAGCCTCACCATATGAAGCTGTGATCTCAGCTAATACTGGTGCTACAGTACAGCAGCCTTACATGTGTAGACGGTAGAGAGACCCTGTGATGCACAATATGGGGATCCCATATGGTGTTGGTTAAATGGAGTCTGGAGACAGAATGTGAGCGCAGAGCGGATGTTAGCTGACCAATGAAGTAATGGTGTTTGCACTGGTGTTTTGTCGTACTTTTGGGTGGTTTCCAAAAACCAAGCACAATGAATTGATGTTGTCTGGCAGAATGAATGCTTTGCTACTTTATTAAATGCTGATGTAATGTGTGGAACTGTGCCATAAAGTTAATGTTACAAAGCCTTAGATGACCCGTACGGGGAAAAAAACACTCGTGCCCTCATTTAGCATTAGTGTACAATGATGAATGTTTACCACTAAGCCTGTACTGTATGACATCTTGTCTATACTTGTGTTATTTGATAACTTTTTTGATAATCAATTGTTACTAAGAAACTGTTTGTTGTTTTATTCTGTGTCTTTCATTTTTCAATTTGCCACCTGGCAAGCTTGTACTTTGCTGTAAAAAAGAAACCATTAATTAATATGGTAAAAAAAATTTCAATCACATCAAAATGCCTTGCAGAGCCCTGACAGATAAGTGACACGTTTTAGCAGAGATAACAGATTAAATGCATCATTTAAAGAAAATGTAATCAGGTAGTGGTGCTGCTGGGAGCTCAATTCATACAGATCCATTGTATAGTATGTCATAGGGCAGTAGTATAGTATGTTAGAAAAAGTCAGAATGTCATAGTACATCAGAAATAGCTATACTTGAAGTTGAAAACAATATCAGCCACGCGCTGTCGTGGCGGGTAGACCATGGATGGATGCAACCAGTAGGATGAGTAACTGTAGGATTTTCAGAATCGGAGATACAGACTGGATGAGTGCTAAAGAAAACTGAGATTATCATGAATAAATCAAGAGCTATCACACTGGCAGGCTTGTTTGACTGACACACACACTTAATCCCAATTTATTGACGTGTCCTATAATGAGCTTTTTCAATCCCCACCCTCCCTGGGGAACTTAGACTTGCATCAGCTAATTAATGAGAATGCAGGGGGGGGGGGGGATTCAGGTCACAAGAAGGGAGAAGAGAACGAGGAGGGAATAAGTGGCACTAGCCTCGATCAATGCATCACAGGGAAGAAAGCAAAGAGCCAAAACAATAGGGTGAATGAGTACAAGCTCCCAGGATATTAGTCTTTTGACAGAAAGGTAAGGTTGACATTGTACAAGGGGGGGCCACGTTGCTGGCGGACAATGACCCCACACTGGACTGAATTGCTGCGACAGGCAGCAAGAGATTTGGAGAGCCATTTATGGAAAAATGACGCAGGGGAAGAGTGGCGAAGTTTCTGCTCTCAAACAGACAGACTTTGATTTGTCGAAGGGCATATGTAACGTCCACAGCCACATACTGTGTACCTCTTTCCATCTTACCGTAGATACAGCGCCGCTCTATTTCCTCGCCTCTCATTCTGCTGCCCCAGCAGACAGGCTTTTGGAAAATGGGGACAAACAGGACATAACAGGTAAGTGGGTCACACTTTTTGTTGCTGTAGTGAAAGTACCTCTGTGACGTGTGAATACAAAAATAGAGCGTCAACACACAGAAAGGTCTCCTTGCGAAATGTATAAGCACCACTTACAGAACCTAATCTCATTACATGAAGGTGAGCTGTAGACTCCATCTTGGCTGCAATATATAAACTTACCAATTACTCAAAAAAAAAAATCAGATTAATCAGTAATAAAACAATTACTCGCAGTCGTCCACCAACCACTTTATACACAAAAAAATGATGCATACATTATTGATCTCCATCAACTAATTGCAATATATTTGATTTGCAACGTGTCCCACTGCAGCTGGTCAGTTATCGCCATGCTGAGACAGATGAAGGCAACCATCAGGAGGCACATATATCCACTATTTCTTGGCAGGCACAGAGTAGCAATTTCATGAACGCATTAGAGAAAAAATACCTACACACTGCTGTATCGTTCCCGATTCTTTAGTTATTCCAACATATTTTGTATGTTACAGTAGGTTGCGTAATCACTTTAATATACCTTACTGTTTTTCTTACCTAAGTGCAAAGAGAGCAAATCCAAGGAGACAGATCCAGATTCTTCTGATGGCTATAACTACAAACAATAATGCTAAAGACATATACTTAATACTGTATGTCCATAAAGTAGATCTCACGGGCTGAAAACATGTGCCATTAATCTATGTCTTAGTGCAGGGGTGTCAATCTCATTTTCACTCTGGGCGACATCAGCATCATGGTTTCCCTCAAAGGGCCGGTTGTAACTGTAAGACTGTATGAATGTAACCACGTGTCTCTGCATTTGATTATCGTTTATTCAAGTGTAACAATATTGTACATGCACTTAAATAAATGTAATTTATATGTCAAATGTAGGGTAACCTGCCAAAGAGCTGCTTCTATGTTTAAGTAGCTCATAATTTCGACTTTCTATCTCATAATTTCGACTATGGGGATATTTATATTAGCAAGTTTGCTGGTTCTGAAATGTGAAAATGTGCATATTTTCTCTGGTTTATATCATTTTAGACTAAAAACTACAGTTTTCTTTGTTGGTCAGACAAAAGGCAATTTGAAGACGGCATGCACCATGGACTCTGGGAACTGGTGATGGCATTTTTCATAGTTTTTTACAGACTGATCAATAATGA
Source organism: Anarrhichthys ocellatus (assembly GCF_004355925.1). NCBI lineage: Eukaryota > Metazoa > Chordata > Actinopteri > Perciformes > Anarhichadidae > Anarrhichthys > Anarrhichthys ocellatus. The sequence continues at coordinate 2,093,081 of NW_022280046.1, forward strand.
AAACAACCATCATTTGCAAACCTAGTTCCAATAAACATCCCACTACATTTTAGGCTTTAAGCAGAAGTTCTTCCTAAAAGAAGTACAGTGTGCAAAATAAGAATGAAGCTCGAATCTTACTGTAAGTGGCAAAGCAATAACCAGAGCAACGCATTTCAAAAACTAAAAACAAAATAAATCACACATATCACCAACATCAGGTGTTGTTGCGTCATGTACAGAAAAGAAATGTCAACGACATTTGATTTGTGTCAGAGTTGCAAGCTCCAATAAAGGACAGTAGTCCTTTTCATATCCAACAGCTTGCTCCATCCGCTCTGGGCTCTGAACGGTCCAGTAATTCAAGGGTGTCCGTTATCTCTAGATTTTTCCCCTTTTTGTCTCGGTTTCAATCTGTCTCAGCGTGAGCCAGTTGATCACTGCCGCCTCAGGCCTGCACAAGATGGAGCGATAAGAAGAAAATGAGATTGTCTGTTGTTCCAGTAGACACTAACATGCAGCTGTTACCTCCCCTGCATCCACGAGTGACGCACATAGAACATAATTCAATCTGTGCACGACTGAACTACTCTCATTTACAGTACCCCACTTAAACATCTTCATATTAAACATCCAGTCAACTGATTACCTGGTTTCCAACGACAACATGCTGAAATACAGGTGGAACCTGTAAGCATTTCATTGTTGTGAGTAAGAGAATATTTCTAGAGTGCTGCTGTCTGAGATGAAACCAGTTAATATGCAACCAGGGAAACAGGACACAAGGGTGGAGGAATAACAAGAAAACCTTCGCCCACCATGCAGGTTTCTGCATCATCGGACAAAGAGGGAAGAATATACTGCCTGAAGCAAAATTGGAATAAAATGTCAACTGAACAGGAGGTCAAAATCACAATAGTAACACTATATATATTTTGTTAAGGTGAATTCTGTTCTATCTGATATTTTATACTGGTTCACTTCTCTGGATCGTCTACATTCCCCATTGAAATACAAGAATTTTCAGAATGCATATATAATGGATATAATATTGTTAATGTCACATCTATAACTGACCCTTTATTTTGAGCTTTAAAGCCCCGCTTAAACAAATCAACTTTCTGTGGAGATGTACAACAGAAAACAAAACAAAAAAGCACATATGAGTATGTTGCCAGCTAAAATAAAAGCATGTCCTCAACTGGCAGCTTGCTGTATATGAGTCTGAGGAAACCCAGTAAGAATATGGCTACAGATTTGTGTGTGGGAGTGCGCTGCGTACTGTGTAATACATTCACAGACACACAGCATCGGAGGTTCAGGATGAAAACAAAGATGGAGTCACAGCTGCTGCTGGTTGATCCGGCATACGATTTGGGCAGAGCTGCTGCTGCTTCTCTCAGCCAGGCTAATAATATCCTGCTAACGCTGAAGACTGGGAACACGAGGTGAGAGCACCTCACTGCCCAAGTACATCACCGAGGTTTGCAGCTGCTAAAAAAAGAAAGACTTCTCCCCAGATAGAAAACAGGGTCATGGGTTTTTGAATATGCACAGCAGAAATACTCCCACATACTTGATAGAGCCTATAAAAAGACTGCAATGATATTAGTCATGTATTTTTACACCAGGCTTCTTTAGGTTTGGTCAGACGTATATTTGAGGTTGGTTTTAGATGAATGAAAGACATTTAAAACTATCAGCAGACAGCTGAAGAGGTGGAAATGCAGAGGTTTCCAGAAACGCATACTTTATTGCCAAGTTGGTTGGGTGGCTACATGCCGTGTCATCATTTTAGTGAGCAGGAAATGAACAGCAGATTATTATTATTTTATCATTCTTAAAATAAATGAAACTCAAGTTTGGATCAAATAGTGTCAGTGAGTGAACTGTGTTGAGCTCACCGTCTGTCACTTTCATATAGAATCATTCTAACAAGGCTTTAGGAGCTGAAATGGAAGTTCAGATTCTACAAAGCTCCTGTTTTTTAATTTGGTCTTAAAGTGATGATGATTTGCATAATTCTAGAAATTCTGAAATATTGTTTTATTAATTTTACCTCCATTTAAGATTTTAAGAAAAATTATTCATCATATTTAATTCATATTTATATGTTACAGTGAGGCTCACTGGTGTGTTTTAATGGAGCTCTGTGGCTTATAATTAAGTCTACCTGCTGTATGTAGCTCTGCAGGCCAGTTTAACATACCTGCAGATGTTCAACTACAGTGATGTGTGAGCGTGTGTCTGTGCCTGTGTGTGTGTGTGTGTGTGTGTGTGTGTGTGTGTGTGTGTGTGTGTTAGGGTCTAAGGGAGTGCATAGCCTGTCAGCACTTGGGTCTCCCATAGCGCACCCACCCAGCTTTCTGGTCACCGCTCGTTTATCACTTTCGTCTCTTGCGCTTTGCCCGTCTGTCCATTTGATCCTGTGCTAGATGGGCTGTCAGCACCAGCCCGCTTCCATCCATGGTTCATTTCTGTATGTATTCACTCTCCTCCCCTTTTGTGTCCCTTCTCTGCTATATCCAAAAACTCCACATTCAGCCACTATCTTATTCACAGCTTACTTATCCTGCACTTTCTTCTCCCCCCCCCCCCTTTCCATTTCACTCACTGACCATAACTTTCTCTGATTTCTGTTTACATTGCAGGAAAAGCCCGCTTTCTACAGTACATTTGCCAACACCCATCTGAGGCGTTCTGGCAGGGCTGCCCTCAGAGGCATTAGGCCACATTGAGTGAGAAACCAAGTCAGAAGGAAATTACCTTTTCCCAGACCAGCAGCGAGACAGAGCAGAGAGCTGGGAAGCAAAAAGGTTTCAATCAAATCAATGTCCCCTTTGTCATCTCACCGTCTGCCCTGTCTGTTTATCTATCCGACCATTTGTTGCCTGATTGTTCCCTCAGTATTTATTTTCTGTGTGCCATTCTGTGTCAGTTTTACGTAAACACATAGGGGATCTCTTGTGGAACAGCACTATTTCTACATCACCTGAACAATACTTTTGGTATTTCAAAAATCTTTATTGTCCAAAATAACTATAAAGATGTTAAGCCAGCTGCATCTGCATGTTTATCACTAATGGCCTATGGCACAATGCATTCATTAATATCTGAATAGGTCGCGTGGGGATTGAATTAAGTGCAGCAGACTTTGAGCCGACCAACCAGCCAGGCCTGCCGGACCAAACGCCACCAAACTGCCCCAGGGAGGAGAGGGAGGAGAACCGTGACGGAAGCTATAAGCTAACCTAGTTAGGACCTAAGGCTACTCCAGAACCCAGCCTACAGCTGGCTGTCTGATGCCCGGTCCCAGACAAATAAGATGGATGAAAGCAGCGGGAGGTCGGCGACTAATGAGTCGACACAGAGACCTGGCTCCATCGTTCATCCCGGATCAAGCTGCACTTGACGGGTGGACAGCAGGGACAGAGCGCAGGACTCCGGTGGGACGAGAGGAGGTTGATGCCCAATGTTTTCCTCATGTTGAATTTTTAATGTGAAGATGTCGGCCATATTATCTGCCCAGAGATTTGTTTTTGTTGCTGCTCTTTACATTCCTTGTGATGCAAATAAAACAAAATGCACTGCAGGAATGTACTACTGTTTGTTTGTCATGTGTCTGTTGTATTACAAATGGGCTACAACTGAATTTTGTTGTGCATCCCTGTGTTGCATAATGACAAGAAATGATCCTTGAATCCTTGAATGTGAGGCTGTACTTAGGTGCAACTATTAAATGATTCCCTCCAAATGTTGTACAATCCGGACCAAAATTGACCAACTGACTGACTAGCTACTATCCCCTTGAGCCATTCTGCTAGCATGGCATAGTTTTGGTTTTGTTATAGGTGAAAGTGTTATGCAACATTCATTATTTGAGGTACACTGGTAGTCAGAGACCTTCGTTAAGCATCTAGCAGCTATTTTCTTTTTTTTAATAAACAATTTCCCTTGTTAGAGCTCAAATGCTCCTCTCGGATTGACCGTGAAAGCTGACTTCATAAGTTATCCACTACAAATGTATCCAGTTGAAGTCGACAAGAAGTGATTCATACCCAAGGGGCTGCTGCATACAGTGTCATGCGATATGCATTCATGTTACATGCGTTTTTCTGTGTTTTATCCGTTTGTCAATCCATATACCACTTCATCCATCACAGTCTTTATTTGTGCCCGTTTCCATCCTGCTTGTGGTTTGTCAGCTGTTCTTTGTCACTACACATTTCTGTATATCTGCCCGTATCTCCCTCTGTTCGACGTCGTTGTGCAGGGAGGAGAGCTGCCGCACAGGACAGAAAAACACTTTGGCTTCACATTCAGCTTCATCATTGATGCCCCTGGAGCCATAGTAAATCGCTAGCCTCCCTACGATCCTGATGGTTCTTGTTATGCGCAAACAGAGTTCTCAGAATAAAAAGAGCAGTGTGTTTGAGGGTGTGGGAAGGAAATCTGTTATCAGCTACTGTCTGTGACATCATTGAGCTTCGATTTGACATCCTTAATGTTTGTCTGTCTTTTTCTCTTTCACATACACACGAGAAGAGTGAATGAAGCAAGGGTCTGAGTAAACAGAGTCAAACAGGCCTCCATAACTCATCATTCAGCCTCTGGGAGGACAGCCACCCCTGGCCTCAGCCTCTCATACATCTGCAGTGTAACACCGCTGTACTGAAGCACCATTCACTCTGGGCAAAGCTTAAATTTACACAGTGGACACTTCCTTAGGAACCACTTTAAAATGTGTTTACATTCTAATACCTGCTAATGCTGCAGGAGTTACAACAGTCCCACTGGATCTGCAAATAACACATTCATGCTGTTGTAGTCATAAACATTGACAAAATATTAAGCCTTTTTATGGTGTTTGAGATTGTTTTGCAGTTTTATATGATGCAAACACACAGCCAGAACATCATAATCAAAGCTTGGCAGAGGTGTACCTATTGCCTTTTTTACAGCTTACTGAAGTTGTAAGTACCCTTCAAGTGCTCCATTATTGTTTTGAGGTAATGCCGCTGAACAGTCACCATTTTTAAAAAATGTTTCTGTCGGTGCACTCAAGGACAAGGATTTTAGATTTAGCTGACAAACAGTAACTTCTTTACTGAAAGAAACAAATTCACATGATCCTTTTCACAGCCTCCATGTTTGTTTTGGAGTTTGATATCCCGAAATCTCGTTCCCTCATTAAGGCAGTGATTTTCGGCGACTCACTCTCAAATGTCAGATGTCAAACAGAACTATCAATTTGAAGACTATTTGACAATATTGATCATGAAAATATTTAATGTACCAAATATGGGGTTTGATACCATGAAAAATGGATGGTTTATACTTTTAAAAAATGCTTATAACCATCTTCATATGCATCTTTATACACAGTTCAATCCCTCTTTCACCAACTAAGTTGACTCTTATCATCTGCTCCTGCAGATGCCACATCAACCTGTGCCCATTTCCTCCATTACACATAAGCTATTTCTGCTTTTCTTTCATTCCCATTTCTTCTAATCTATTCCACTTTCCCTTCTCAATCGCTCCTCATTCTACACATTCTCCCCATCCATCAGCTCTCTAACCAGTCTCTCCATCACCTCTCAGAGTATCAAACCACTGCTTCTCAGCCAACCAGAGAGCACAGGAATCCATTAAGCACCATAGTGGAAATATGTCACCTGGGAGCCGATGTTACGAGCGATTTAGTATGGAGGGAAGGCTGGAGTAGAGGAGCTGCAGTACCAAGGTGAGACAAGGTGGGGATAGACATGGGTGTCACGTACGGAAAAGGCCTTCCCTTAACCCTTTCTCTCACACTGAATGTCACGGGTAAGTGGGTGGATTACGTGACCGCGGGGATTCCCGTTGACATCATTACCATCCAGACACCTTTGTCCAGCAGGGAAGAGAACAGACATGGAGCGATGGCGGATGAGTCACCAGAGGAACCCTCTAATGAAGCTCATGTCCACTGGTGATAAATAGTGAGGGCTGCCCTATGTCTCTGGGGAGGTGACGAGGAAGTGAAGGTAAGCACGCTGTGTGACGCAAGTTCACTTTTTAAACACAGGTGCAAACCAGACACAGACACCCCCTTTGCCGGGGATAGTTACACTCTCTGTCTCTCTTTGTCTAACATTTTATTTCATTAGTCGGCTTCATTTCCCTCCGGCTCTCTCTACCTCTGTCTATTAAATTCGTGTTTCCCATCTGCCCACTTACTGTCCTCTATTTTGAAGTATCTGTTCTCTGTGTTTCTCCTTGGGCTAATTTAGGGTCAGCCAACTTTTGCCAAGACAAATGCTCTTTCTAGGTCTTTGTCAACATTAGTATTCACAGGAGTCATTTGCGTAAGTGGTTCTCCTTCCAGTTCTGGAGAGTGTCTGGTTTCAGCACCATGGAGAGCTATGCAGACTTTAACCTCCACAGGATTTTGTACAATCTTATTTTTGTAATTTTGGTGATAATCTTTCGAGTTCTGAGAACATTTCAGTTACTTACTGACTCAGATTGCTGAGATCTGGTGTCACAGCATTGCTAGAAAGTCTTCTACTAAGTCTGGAGTTGCCACACGAGGATACCAGCACCACACCTGCACTACATTTGGACATCAAATGTAATCCTCCAACTGTATTTTTAACTCAGAGTTTGCAATTGTCTTCTCTACTTGTGGCTTTCTTCGGCTTTTCCTCTTTAGAGAATAGATTAGATGTTGCACAGGGCTGTGCAGGTGAAGTGGGGATCTACAACGCATGAAAAATATAATGTAAACTACAGATTTTGTAAGCTATAAAAGAAGACTCTCAATCACTGCTTTCATGCAGTATGAAGTTTTCAAAGAAACATCAAACAACATCAGTGATGGAGCTCCAAAGAGGCCAAAGGATTTGATACTCCAATTGCCAGTGCATCTATCCAAAGAAATTGCAAATCATCAATCATTAAACGAGCCAATAAATGATTCTACAGTTTCTTATTGCAAGTCTTTTGCTCGCCTATTTGAGATCAGTTTAGTGACTTTTAGCCCAAAAATCAAGCAATTCCTATCGAAATCAACTGCACACCTCTTCTGCCTGGTGACTATGAAATTATGTTAAAATAATAATGTCATTTTAAATTGAACAATTTGTCAAAAGCCACATTAACATAACCACCAATAACTTATTTAGACAGACCAAACAGCTCATTTAAGCTGCTGCTGGCAGCTTGTCTACTCTGTTTAGGCATTGTGGCGCTGACACAAAGTACAAATTCTGGTGCACGGTACAGTCACAGCCCTCGATAGGGATCTGCTTGTATGGCAGCTTATTCCATGCACAGCCTGCCTGCCTGCCTGCGGAAGTGCACATGGTTCGTTTATCAGCTACAGTGAAAGTGAGTGCCATTGTGATTGTATTCACACAGGCTTCTTAGGGTGAGATTGATGTGGCGACTAGTCCATGTATGCAAAAGGAAATGAATGTATCTTGGCCGACCTTTTTCTTTGGTTTATTTGCCACAAGCTCTATGAGGGCAATATATGAGGGTTAGATCAAGAATAACCATCACTGTATTTTAGTAGGTGTTTAGTCCTGACAAAAACATTGTTTGGCTTTGGCAAACTGCAAGGTGAAAATACAACCACTTCAACTGATTTAAATGAAGTTTTCTTCCTTTCAAAGCTCTAATTGTTTTTTTTGAAGCTGCAGTAATGGGATGTAATATGATTTTGTAATATGTTCTGGAAGTTAATCTAAACTGAGACCTAAGTCCTCTCAATCTCCCTATTGTGGTTACCCTCGGGTTAAACCTCACACACCTATAAACACACACACACACACACACACACAAACACTCAACCCACTTTCTCTCTCCCAGCCCACAGATTGCACTATCCATCATCTGCCCATGACAATCTCTCCTCACCAGCACACATTTCTGTACCTCGCTTTCTGTCACTTTACTGCTGCCATCCATCTCCTCTCGCCCCTCTCTGCTCCGTCAGGTGAGCAGGCTCATCGCTTACACATGCAGTAGCAACTTTGATTCCCCCTCTTTGAAAAGAGACAGTGATTCTTGCCAAATTAACAAACACACGGATGTAGATTTCAACCTTTTCTTCTGTCCATTTTTAATATTCGTGAAACATTATTTCATCTCTTCTTGCCATCTTTTTAACCCTCGAGCTCTCAAGCTGTATTCCCCTTTGCTTTCTTCCCATCACTGTCTTTCTTATCCCTCATCTCCAAAACAAGATATACTTGTGTAACAAAAGTGCTGCACAGATTGATGCACAAATCAGTAGCCTATTTGCGGAAAGTGTTAGGAAAGCTTCTGATTTTTTCACCTTGATATATGAAAGCCGTGGCAGAGGTAATGGAGTTAATAGCAGAGTCATCAAGTACATGCTTTACCTTTCCTCTCTACAGTAGCTTACTAGTCAAATAACACAAAGAGCCTACAGCCATGCTAGCAGCTCTGTGAGGCTGTACTGAGGAACAGCGGTGCTGTGAGCTAAATGCAAGCCAACATGCTCACAATGACAATGCTAACATGCTGATTTTTAGCAGCAGTTATGTTTATCATCCTAGATTAGCCTGTTAGCACCCTAAACACAAAGTACAGCTGTGACTGATGAGAATGTCAATAGATTGTAGGTACACAAAGCAAAGTATTGAAATGTTGACATAATGATAGTGCTGGATGAAAATGCCAGGGATGATCAAAGTTAAAAGGATACATCATCTGGGGACCATGAATATCCCTAAAAAAAATCTAGTAAATGTTGAGCTCCTCTACTGGGTAATCAAGAATGTTGACCTGCTGGCAATGTATGAAAAGTCAAAGGATCTTCAAAGTCATTAGGATTCATTGTACCAAATCTGACAGTTCTCGAGACTCATGATAGCACTGGAGAAAAAATTTCAGAGGATCACCAAAGTCGTTAGGGATCATTTTCAGAAGACCATGAATGTATGTACACACTTTCATGGCAATCCATCTACTAAATCCTGAAATATTTCAGTCTGGACCAGAGTGGTGGACTGACTGCTACGTGGCTAAAGAAGTGCACCCCATCCAAACAGATGGACTTACCTACCTTGTTGGATAGGGAAAATTGCTTTAAACCAAAATAAGGTTTGGTGTTTGTAGTGAGGGTATTACGATGTTTGTAACAGCAGGAAGATCTAAAAGCCAGAAAAACAACATCAATGCTAAAAGCGTAGCAATCGTTCCACCAGTAGGACATAACTTTTCAGCACAAGAGACAGCCATGTCATTAAAACATTTGACATGTGACATTTCTCAACACTTAATAGTAAGATGTCTTCATATTGTGTATTGTAACAGACAGTGTTAATTAAAAAAGGTAATGAAGTACTTGATAATGAAGCTGTGTGCAACTGTCCTCTCTAACAGTCATGAGACTTAATTAAGCGGTCAAATGTAGCAAATGAAATCATAATGCACTATCAAAGTTCATCACCAATGGGACGCATCATCCATTAATGCGGGTTCGACCCTCTAAATCATCATCCTTAAATGAAACAGTGCATTTGAAGATACAAGAGTTCAGTGCTATTAAGATCCCCTTGAGTCTGTATCAAAGTTTAATATTGTCTCAATGAAAGCCTTTCTGAGCTTTAAGAGTCTTAATACCATCTTAAGCTTTACTACCCCCCACTATACACACATTGTCCTAGAATTTCCTCAAAGTCTCCAAAAGTAGGCCACGCGTCACGGTTTTGTTTCATGTTTGCCTTTACATGTACAGATTAAATATCTGGCCTGCCCAAGAGGTACAATCACAATAAATCATGACAATTTTTCACTTCTTCTTCAGCCCCGTCACCCAAGTTCTTCCTTTAACGGTATTTTTATCAGCTGGTTTGCACGCATTTTCTCACTGTCAGATGGACCGATTAAGTCTCAGATAAAAGGACTGATAGTATGCCACAGCAAAATGTGTTCGGGACTGTACAAGTTTGATAATGCTGAAATAGAGTAGAGCAGGATTCGATCACTGTGGAAAGTTCCTGTGATCCACCAAAACAAAAAGACCATTTCTAGCTGCTCTGTGAGACTTTGGCACAGGTGGGTTTTGAGCTAAATGCTATTGTTAACATGCCAACATGCTCACTTTAACCAGGCATCCACCCAAATGTAGCACATGTTGTTTTTTAAAGTGAAAAGAATATATTTGTGTTTCCATCCACTTATTGGTTCATCAGAGTAAGCAGAAGGTGGCTCTAACTCTCGAGCCAGGGACAATTATATAATTTAGAAGAAGAGGGTTTAGAAGTCCCAAATGGTGGGGACATTTCTTTTGAAAACAAGATGTAAATATGTTATTCATGTTTGTTTCATGTATTCATTTGACGAAGGTTACCAAAAGTGGCAAATATTTTGTCTTTTGTTACAATGATCACAAGGTAAACAATAAAAATACGCCGTTCATGTACAAAGTAATCCATCGCGAATGTGAGCTCGAATCTATGTGATTGGCAAACGCAGCCCCTTGGCTAAAAATGTATACAGAAAAAGCTTTTTAAATCTTAATCAGTGGGACAACTGCTTATTAGTAATATTAAATTACACTTGAAATATAAAATGACAACTTGGTTTTATTGTTCATTAATAAGGAATGACTTTCTCAACTAAATCCGTATTTGAGAAAAAGGATGGAGTGTTCCCCCTGCTGTTGTAACCGTTGTAGACTCAAAAATATCGATCTGCTTTGCAATCAATCAAATGGTGAGTGCTCGTCAGGGTCAGAGGAGACACTAATATCTCGGGCAGATGTGGATTTATGGCCGCATATGTCTTTCTTTTCCTCCCATTTTCACTGCCTTTCCTCATCCCTTTTCCACATATAGCACAGTGCTATCCCACCGTGTGATAGCAGACACATCACTGCACTCCTTTTATAGAATGAAAAACATGAATCGCTTCTTTCATTCATCCTTGTGTCTCCTTTTCCCGCTGTCATTCCTTTGCATTCTTCCGCCCCCTCTGCTCTCGTCACTGTTTTGGATTCCTGCTGTCCATTCATGCATCCATTCATCCTTCCTCTTTCCGTCATCCTTTTCTTCTTTCTTTCTGGCTTGTGTGAGAAGCTCCATCATCCCGTCCTCTCTCCATTCATTCATCCCTCCCTCCTTCTCTCGTGCTCATCTACAGTACATCCACACACATTCCCTCAGTCTCGTCAGAACTGCCTCGAATTATTTACTGCTTAATGGCCTACATCAGCTCACAGCGGTGCTTTGCTTTATTTATTGATTTTCATTCCTTTTGTCTTCTGTTCTGTGTGTGTGTGTGCGTGTGTGTGTGTGTGTGTGCGTGTGTGTGTGTGTGTGTGCGGGCAGGAGAAGCACATCTTAAAAGATATAAAGCTCAAGGACGTCCTGCACATTCAGGGCTGCTGAAATGACCTGTGGGTTGAATGATCGATTGATCTGATGTTTGAAGGCTAATCGACCGTTACTCTCTGCTACCAATGCTTCTGTCTGTTTATATGATGTGTTCATGTGCCCATATGTCCAATAGTATGTGTGTGTGTGTGTGTGTGTGTGCACCACAGTGACCACCACTCATGATCTTCTTTCACTGACTAGTGATTCATTATCTCCATGTGCATTCCATGTCGGATGTGCTACCATCCAACACAACCAGTACTTTTTTCAGCCTTGGTGCCAAACCTTTTCTGGCTTGTGACCTCTTCATAAAAGAAAGCAGAGTTTACTGTACTGTCTCAACCCAGGTTGCATGGATGTGAGCAGTCCAATTAAATATTGATTCTCAGGCCTCTTAAATATGTAATGAGTCTGAGGAGGTAAAACTATTTCACAAGACACAAAGGGATATACGTAAAAAAAAAAATAGAAGTATTTTATTTCATGGAAATGTTTTTTTTCCTTTCTTTCCATCACATTAATAATCTCACAACAACTTATTGTGTGACTGCTTGGTGAGGTCCACAACACCAGATTACAACCAGTGATACTCTTCTGAAATAGTATCCTGTAGACTCTACTTCAACAAAAATATATTTTTTATTGACGTCAAATCGTAGATCGTCACCAGTTAAGGATATCAAGTCTATGCAACTTTTGCAACCATATTGCAGTAGAAAGTAAATCCCTGATTGAATAAAAAACCTCTCATAGGAGTGCTGCAAGGAAATTCTGCTCTACAGATGCAAGGAGCTGCCCTTTATGGTCCGTCAGTCTCCTGCACTCTTTTGAATACTGATCATATTTGCTTGAAAAAAAAATAAAAAATCATTCACCAGTAGAAGAAAAAAAAAAAAAAGCATCACTGTCTAAAGCTATTGTTCTCATGCTTTTTGAAGTGATGCTCACCAGAGCACTGCAGCGTCTCAACCTCACTGCTCCCTCTGTCCGTGGCTGTGGATGAGAACCATTTCGACGAGAGAGAGAGAGAGGGGGGGGGACCTCTTTGCCAAAATGACCGTTTACATAAAGATACCCATAATGATCCAAAACTGGATGAGATGAAAGGCAGAGGTTCCAAATGCCTGGATGACACCAAGTGTCCCTTGCTCAGTACCTGCACCCCCCCTCCCTCCCCTCTGTGATGATGATGATGGTGATATCACCACCCCTACCATATTTCCATTGCATTTTCAGATCAATGAGAGAGGCAGAGGACCGTGTATTGTCAGCCACAGGCTGACAACTGTGCCGCTACCCCACGTACGTGCTCATATCCGGATAGAGAGAGAGAGAGAGAGAGAGAGAGAGAGAGAGAGAGAGAGAGATTTTTTCTGCATCCTTTGCTCTGCAGACGCGTGCGTGACATGCCGTCTGCTCCCGGATTTCCCTTCAACTTTTTTTGCGGTTTTCACACTGTTTTCATTGCCGCATTCCCTCCGTGCGCCGAGTCTTTGGAATGAACTGTTTTCCTGTCTGCGTCGTTTCCATGCCAGCATGGGAACTGCCGTGTCCAAAAGGAAGAATTTAAGAAACGATGCGATATCCTCTGTGGCAGCAAAAGTTAGGTGAGTATCACCCGGAGCTCTCCGCCTTTCAGCCCCATTAAATGGCAGCCGCAGGTTAGACTCGACAGCCTTCGGGTGCGACCCGAGCGAAGTTGCCATGTGTGACAGTTGAATTACCGCTGCGCTTTCCTGGGTACAGCTAGTCCCTTATTTGTAATGCGCAAAGAGGCTCAGAGCTTCTCGCACGTCTGCCGACTGTCCCGTCTGGCCCGGGGCGTGCATCCGTGTAAATGTGTGCGTAAATTAGCCTTTGTTCTCTCCAAAAACAGCACCCGTGATGAGCAATAGAAACCGATTATGGAGAAGGTTTGTCCCTCAATTCCACGAGGCTGTGTTTTATTCGGACTAAATTGGCTAACCCATCTCCTCGTGAAGCATCGGAGCTTTTCCTGATGTTGTGAATGAAGCATCATTGTGTAATGAAAGTCATGCAGAGGCAAAGCGAGGGCTGCTGTGACTCAGTCGACTAACATTTTCTGACTTTGGTAGGCTATCAGCTAAAATAGATCATCGTGATGATCAATCATTTGTTGTAGGCCTATATGTATTTATTTTTTTAACTGCATGTCATCTTGTGTTTTTAATGGGGATTTAAACAAAAATGGCTTTCTGTCTGGCCGCATCGACCCGAGCAGCGAGGAGCCTGCATGCTGACTTCACACTCCGGCGTGCAAATGAATCAATCACCGCAATCGATTCGGTCGCTTGCAGTGATCACCTATCACGATCAGTTATTGGGCCGGTCACAGGGGGCAGCGCCGGTAAGCGGTTGTTTAATTTATTCAGCCAGCAGTGGGATTCAGACTGTTTGGCACGAGTCCAACCCGTTAAAAGCTGTTAACGACTCATTCGTTCACTGTATGGGGCTGTGTGGATTATTTTTTAATGGCCAAGTCCGCATCCTGTTCTAGCACCATACAGGCAAATAAATAGCTTATAGCTCTATCATGCTTGACTGAGGTTGAGAGCTGAAGCTGCAGTTTGCAGAAAAGCACGTGCAACTGTGTTCATGTGTCCACACTATGAAGTGCGGACGAGGAGCTGCGATCTCTCGCGTGAGACCAGAATACAAAATGAGCTCTTCTGTGCTTCAGCAGTGGCCTCACAGCAGGCCCTGCTTTGACATATTTTTTTTTTTTTAATCAATCAATGATTGACCTTGACTTGTGCAACGTCGTCCAACGTCCACAGATGAGGGCTGACGTGATATTACGTCATTATCTCATATGAGTATGCGTCTACCTTACATTGCACATGTGGTGTGTATGTGAGCCTTCTTTGCATTCATCTCAGCGTGCGGGAGTATGCGTTTCTTTTTTTTAATGTGAGCCACCTTGAGATGAGAATGTGATGCTCATACACTGGCAAGTGGAGGGTGTCCCGGGCACGTAGCCTACTGTAAGTGTGTGTGTGTGTGTGTGTGTGTGTGTGTGTGTGAGGGAGGAAGAGAGAGAAAGTGAGAGAGTCAATCTCAAAGCCGAGACTTTTTTCTTCACGTCTTCAATGAAATTTCTGAAATACACTATCATTATTGAGGATTATTACTGCCTACACACACACGCACACACGCGCGCGCGCACACACACACACACACACACACACACACACACACACACACACACACACACACACACACACACTTTAATTTGTTGAGTTAATGGCAGAATGAACCTTGCCTTTCCGTATGGGAGATGCAGCTGAATCACATCCAATAATAATCAGCCTTTCACCTGCACACAACCTCATGAATGTGGACGCAGGCATTCAAAAGTTGTTTCTCTGCATCTCTCCACCTCGCACACAAACATATCTATGTGCATACTGTCAGGCCTGTACACTGCTCTCTCCATTTCCCCTACATCTACTCGATCCCTTCTTCATTCTGTCTGAAGGGCAGGTTGGACTCTGAATCTTTGAATCTCTGCAGATTTAAAGTGCTAGAGCTCTGTCTGCAGCATCAGATCTACGGACTTATTACCCCTACACCCATTTACATATAAAAGGTACATTTATATTAAAAGGAATTTACCTCAGAAACACAATTTCATTTACAATTTCATTTTCAAGCTCATAGCCGAGTTCTGACTCATCAATTTCTTATCTGCAGCTAGTGTCCAGTTGGCGACATGATACAGTGTCACCTCAGCTCTCAAATCATTTTAGAGGACATACCATAATATAAATCACTGCCGTTCAAGTAGCTAGACCCAGGTGCACACACACACACACAGCCTCTCTTATCCTCCGTCTTTCCTTTCTCTGTAATACATTTTCTGTACGTTTTCCGGACTGGCCAACTTTTGTGGTTGGGCAAATAAAGACCTCTCCCAAAGCAAACAATAGACCACATTTGTTCACTCAATCACGTTTGTTAAATGTTCATATATATATATTTACATATTTACAATTATTTTACATGAACATAATCTTTCTCCTCTGTTCTATCAGGGGATCACCAAAGTCAATATGATTTATCCTTTGGCGACCATGAATATCTTTACCAAATTTCCTGGCAATACAGTTATCAAGACATGCCACTAAAAAACGAAAATGTCAACCTGCTGGTGGTGGTGAAGGGAAAGTGAGGAGATCACCAAAGTCAGTAGGATTCACCCTCTGGGGACCACTCGTGTCTGTACCACATCTGATGGTAATCAAACAGTGCAAACCCTTGAGCCATGCTGCTGGCATTACTTGAGGAATTACTAATTCCTAAGGATAGGTGTGCCAGATCAGAAAACGCTCGTAAGAGACATTTTGTAAAGCTCTGACAGATGACCCATTCGGTCATTGAGGTATGAGGCCGTGTTAGCGGACATCAACTCAACAGTGGATGACCACATTCATGGGAATGCATACAAACAATACACAGGAAACACTAAAGAGACACTAGCTTCTTGTCCCTGCTGTCTGTGCCCCTGTCACCATTTGCATGTTTGTGGATTGCTGGTTATGAAACAGGTCACACTTTCCCCTCCAGCAGCTCATGAGAAGTAGCGAGCGACAGAGCGAGGAAGGGGGAAGAGAGGGGATGAGATTAATTCCAATTTACACACCAGAAGTCTGCGACATTGAGTGAAAAAGTGAATGCTTTGATCTTAATAGCGGCCAGAGAGGAGGGGCTGTGCTGTGGTTGGGGTAAAGGGCGTCGGACAACAGCGCTCACAGAGCTGTGGGGGTGTGAAAGATGGTGTGGAAGATGAAAGGATTGTTTTTTTAGGACGGATGTAAATGAAACATCGTGTCTTAGTTTATTCAGGCCAATCGACAGGTGCGACCGTCATCGTTGCAGACCTGCAGTCACTCTGTTCATGAGGGTCGAGGGCTGTTACGCAATCGGTTTTTTGAAATAACAGGATTTCAGATTCACTCAAGCTCAACAAAGGGAGACCGTGTTTCCTCAGAAGTTCTGACTATCTCGTCATTCTTTGCTAAAATCTTGCTTCATTTTATTATTTCCATTTTGCTCATGTATAATAATATAATATAATATTAATATATACACACTGTGTATTTCTGATTTTTAGTAGCATGGCTCAGTGCATCCACATTACATCTCCCCCCCTTCTGTTCAATCACAGAGTCTTTGCCATAAATATGCTGAACGAGGCAGATTGTATTGATTAGTCTGAAGAATGATTAGGGCTCCAGCAGTGCTGTGTGATTGTCTGTCTGCAATGGCGCATATTTATTCTTTTTCACATTTATTCTTTGACAAAAAAATAATTAATGAATAAAAACAAATCTCAGCCCACTTTTTCTACAGTTCAGTGACAACTAAGCAAGTTTAATTTGCCAATGAATACCTTGTGATATGGTTGAAGGCGTCAGAACAAGCGAGTAAAGAACAATATTTATGTATTTTGACATTTTTATTCAAGTTTACGTTGTTTTTTTTTTGTTTTTTTTCCACAAAATATGCTTTACTTAATATCATTGTTTTACTTTTTACTTTCCTAGAATATTATAAAAAAATATGTTATGTTAAATGTGTGTAGGCTATTGTGTGTGTGAATCAGTTGCAGCACCCAGCACTGTATGTGGTAGCGTTGGGCCACTAACGTACTGACATTTTAATTAGCTCCCAGATCAGGGGCTCCGTTTCCACATATGTCCCATGATGCACCACACTTTAAAGACTCGCAATTAACGTTCCCAAGTCCCTTCGGCCCTCAGCACACGCAGGCAGCAAGCCTCTCAACAGGTTGTCATCACCCCAGCTGTGCGTTTGTGTATGCTCCACTGTGTGTGTGTTTGTAGGAAACCCAATTCAATTAGAGCATCTGAGAGGCGAATTCGATTAAGGAGCATTAAGAGTGAGGAATCTCTTGGCCTGGCAGCCCATTGTTTACAGTGGAGAGACGCCCGGGGAGACATCAGCTCTGATGATATTCAGACCAGTGGGAACAATGCCAGGGGAGTGATGGCCTGTTTGCAGCCTCCAGCCGCTTGTCCTCTAAAGATATATGGTCATAGCGTTAAACAGCATGAGAATCGACAGGGAATGAGATTAGATATGGGTCAATAACAGAAGGACATACTGTATGTAGCAGCAGCGTTAAACTACACGACTCTCAATAAGTACCTGTATGTCAGTTCTATGATCATATTGACCTGTTCGTAGCCATGCAGATCATTTATTGGTTAAATTATTTTGCTTAATGTGGATGGGCATTTTACACCAGTCAGAACAAACTCAACCAGGAACTATGTTAGGTTGATAAGCACTAGAAACGTAGTTTTGAAAGCAGCCTAAAAAAAAAGGAAGAAGAAGAAGAGGAGAAAGTAAGACTGGAATAAGTAATGAGTAATGTTTCACCATCTGTGTCTGCATTAGTGAGCACAAACTTGGAGAGACTGGAGATATAAGGTATGTTTACAGTTCTATAATGTTCCCATCTGCCAAGTATCTAGTTATGCATATTGTTCTGTCTAGAACTGTGAAGAGGTTAGTGAAGTTTGTGGCATAAAAGTGTTTGAGGAGGAGTGGAGTGTGTGCAATTGTGTCTGACTCATACAGCTTGTAAATGCTAAGTACGTTCTTAACTGTAGACCCAGAGGGGCAAAATATGCTCATACTGTATTCATTCGCTTAGTCAGCGAAGCTTCAGGTTGCATGTTGCACCCACAGTAGTTTGTATAACAAAATTAGAGTTACTCTTGGAGAGTAGCTCTGTCCAAGACATTGTACCATTAGCATCCTTGTTGCATGACATTGTAGTTGGAGCCTGTCCTCCCAAGAAAAACAAGACCATCTGTCATTTCAGCAAATTACCAAAAGCGGCATATGTCTACGTTAAAGTGGCAAAGCTATAAAAGCAATGATAAAACTATTAACTAATTTAACCCAAGAAAGCAATGTTTGTTCCTTGTTTTCTCGACCTTAACCGTGTACCAAACAAAGATGCTTTTGTACTTATTTTAACCAAAACCAACAGTTGTTTATGTGCCTAAACCTAACCAAATCTTAACCACTGTGTTGTCACGTGACAGGTACGAGCATCAGATGAGAAAATGCTTACATGTGTCATTGTGGAGGGCGATAACAAACAAGGTATTTTGTCATTGCTTTTGGGGACCTAATGGGTAGGTGAGAACTGTTTCCAAAAGCCCTGGTTGTGGTGTCAAGGACGCTGCGACAGCTGAGTTGGCAGCTGAAAACATGGCATTCATTCACCAGTGATGCTGTCAGGGTATCTAACCTTCATTCATGTGAGACAAACAACAAAGCAAACATGGCCGAAATGGATCATGTGAATTTCTTGCATTACTGTAGAAACTAGAACAGGCTGTGCAAATTAAGAGGAAATACAGAGAATTGTGGTCAAGTCCCTGTTATAAAAAAAATATTACAAGACTTGGCAGAGTATGGGTGTAAAAAAAAAATCACTCTTTGGTTGCCAACTCCCATTTCCCATAAGATCATAAACTTGCCAACCTGGAACGGTTTCTAAAACATTACAGCAATTATCCTTCTTTAAGTCTCTTCAAGTTAATGTTCATACCATAGTGAAATACGTGGAAACAGATTTCTACTTTACTTTTAAGTTTAAAGATTTAACTCACAGAGCCAACTCTCATCCATCACTGTCAGAATATCTAATCTGATCTGAATCCAGGACACTCAACTTGAACCTGTGCCATCCTTGTCACTGCTGTTTGACATGTTTCATCTCGCACTCAATGAGTTTGCAGAAGTCCCTTAAGGGGTTAAATGAAAGAGGCTTTTAGGGTTGAGTTAATTGTCAAAGATGCAGCTGTCCTGAGGAGGAAACAGACTCGTCAGTTGCTTCTCTTTCTTCCTCATTGTCCTGACTGTGCTCTCTCTCTCTGTCTGCCGCGGTTTCCTCAAGTTTACTCCACCTTTCATTTTTAATATGCCCCCATTTTGCTGTACACTCCTCTTCCTCTCTGCTGTAATCCCATCTCTCCTCCTCAGAAACTCCCCTCCCCAACTCGTTTCTCTCCCCAAACCCCTGTCACATGTCTGAGAGCATGCAGGATGAATTTCATATCTGCCTGTCAGGCTCTTCCTCTTCTTCTCCGTCTCCAACTTCTCCACCTTCATTTTTCACATGTGCACATGTGTTTATCTCCCCTGCTGCCTCATGCACCTGTGTCCCTGACGTGCCGTGCTCACATATTGTATATGGAGTAGGTGCAAAACAGTGATATGGGACAACATAGAGAGAGGGTTTGTTTAATGGAGGGATTGAGCGGTGCTTTGCTCTATCCGTTTCCGACTCAGTTTCCTCTCATGTATAATGGATGATGAGAGTCTCTTGCACCATTGTTTGCTGATTCTAATCAGAGGGCCCGGCCTGTTGAATAATAAAACAGGAGGACAAAATGAAAATGTCTCAGAGCTTCGGAGGAACACCTGCTGATTTGAGCTTCGACTACATTTATTACGACTGTTCTTAACTGGACTGGTTTCTTGTTACATTTCTGCATGCAGAGACACACACACACACACGCACGCACACATATTCTTAAATCAATGTGTGTTTAATCAAATCACACCAGACTAACTGGCCCATAGAAAAGCTGCTGTTAGGTATTACAGCATAATATTAGCCTACTGGTTGGTTTCTGGGACTGCAGGTAAACTACAGTATGAAGCGGCTGTGTGTCACATACAGTATCTTACCCAATGCTGTGATAAAGAACATCTGGTTCTTTTGTCTTTCTAATGGAGGTCCACACTAGCCTTTAGCTCTCACACAAAGTCTCCACTACAACTTACATAGGGATAATGAAGGAGGCGATAGTGTCAAATCTTGCGTAATGCTCTGTAATTACTGATATGTATTCACAAAGGATTAACATCGGTGGAGAACAAGAGTTCCCCAAAATAGGTGACAGTGACAATTTCTACTTCCTTGTCAGTAACAATAAATAATGTGGCAAAATGATGATGGGGGTTATTAACTTGAATAATAAAGTCATAGTTCCATTTATAGGACATCCTATACCTGTGCTGTTGGTAAAAGGTAGTATAGGTAAAATTGAATCTGTCTCGACTGGGCTCAGTTTAAACAAGAAACTCCGTGTAAGAGAGAAGGAAAGAGAAATGTTTGTAAAAAGTCTGCACTCACTGCGTGTGTGTGCCTGCTGTGCTGGACAGGCTTTAATAATTGACAGAGCTGCCAGGAAGGAGGCGTTTACCCACAGATTCACCTGTATTCAGGGGATTCTTTTTCACCGTCACCTCCAACTTCAGCTGCATTGGGAAAGAGGCCACTTTCCCGAGTGTGCTCGAGGATGTAAACAGGCGATATTATAACTGCAGCTGTGGACACACCAGGTTATTTTTTAGGATCGCATCGATATAAACTTGAAGATGAGCACTGCTTTTCACACCAGGTTATTCGTTTTACTGAAGTAGGTAGTCTTGGAGGCACGACGTTTTATATGCTGTTGGGTAATTTAAACTATAGCACGAGTTGAATAAAAGGTTAAAAGCTGCAGCATTTCCTCTGAGAAGTGGAGTGAAAACATTCCGTCACACATGATCATGATCCTTGCAACAGGAGTAACTTATTATTAATAGCATACAGTATTAAGAGTTACTCGCATGTTTCTCCTTTCCTAACTCCACTCATTCCTAATTATTGTCATGTCGTTATTCCTAATAGTTATTGCTGCGGCTCATTCCCTCTCAGTTCCAGATTGACATTGAAAGCACATCTTTAGAGGGATTCGTCTTCTCTTTGTCTGCCCAGTGTCTCTTTGCTCATTTTCCTCTGCTGTCACACACAGGAACATTACGAGGTCAGTGTTGCGAGACCTGGGGCTATTCTATTAAAAGCCGAAGCCCTCCATGATATTGAGTTTTAGTTACAAGTGGCTGAATGGACGTCTGTAGCGTATTTATCTCCATTTCTGTGTGTGAGTAAAAGAAAGACCATGAGGAAAAAATGAGCTAAAGCACCAGATGCAATACTGTGGTCAAGGAGCTCACAGCATCTATTTTCAGCAAAGACATTTTTCTGCAGTTGTTGACAAGGTTAAGTATTTTCCTTGACACAAAGATACAGTTTACATCCGCACATACATTCTGCGTGTGTATGAAAGAAGGACACAAACACACTAATGGTCTGCAGCTGCGATTACACCCACTAACGAAAACTGAGGTCATGCTGAGAAATGAAGATGAACAATCCTTCACTCTACAGTATCTCCACCGACTGTCTCATACGCCGTTTCTCTTTCAGTCCGAGGCTGCCTGAAATGTGGAGATAAAACCGCTGCATCATTAATCTGCGGGTGGCACAAACCGACAAAGAAGGCAATTAGGTTTATAATTTACAATTCTCTTGCCCTTCTCTCTTCCATTTCCTGTCCTTTCAACTCACCCATACTTTCCACCCATGAATAATGTCTTTATGTGTGTCATGTGTCCCCACAGAGCAGCGCGAGCATTTGGAGAGTACCTGTCCCACACACACCCTGAAAACCGAAACGGATCAGGTCAGCGTCTTAGACATCCTGCCATTTGTCCATCCCTCTATCCTGCTCTGCCTATTCCTTTGTGGTCTTTAATCCTTCCTCCACCTGCTTCACCTCATCCTCTGTGAATATGCCAGGCTGCGATCATTAGTGTTTGGATCACTACAATAGCTGGTAACCGAAGAAATATGATGATATTTTCCTGTGTGTCATCCTCAGCTTGTGCTCTTATTTTTCCTCTCTCTCTCTTCTCCTTGCTCCTTTCTCATTCTCAAGCACTCATATTTGTCTATTTGTCCATCATTCTAGCTCATCTTCTGTGTGAAACCTTGGTGGGTCCCGACCCGGAGTCGCCAAGTGACACGATTAGCCCCAACAACAACAACAGCCTCCATCCCTGCTCCAACGCCACCAAGAGCTGTGAGGACAAACGGGAGGCCAGCCTGATAAAACCCCCACTGGGCTTACTCCAGCCTCCTCCCCCTTCCATCACCATCTCTGCCAAAGCATCGCGACTGTCCCTCGAGCGCAGCTTCTCAGCGGAGGAAGACCAGCAGAAGTGCGTCGAGTGCACCCTGCAGCCTGCTCGCGTGTACACCATCACAACCCAGCGCGGTATGCTGATGAGCAGCGGCCGGGGCAGCAAGGAGAGCCTAGAACTGGACGTCCTGAAGGAGAAGTCGGGGAGTGGCGGGGTGGGATCCAGAGGAGGCTTGATCCAACCCTCCACTTCCCCTTCCTCCACCTCATCGTCTCCAACTCAGCACCACCATGCCAGCAGCGGCCGTGGCGCCAGCCACCATCACAGAAACCATCACGACACTCACCACGGAAACCACCACCACCACGGCGTCCCGGGAACCAATGCGCCCTCCAGTAGCGGAGGAAGTAGCGGAGCAAGTGGAAGCAGCAATTATCAGCAGCAGTCTTTATCCGTCGCTGGATCCCACTCCCATCATGGAGCACACCACCACGGCCACCACCATCACCTGTCTCAACCCCCGCTGCAGACTTCCGTCAGCGCCCACAACATCCGCGGCTGGGGCGAGGGTGGAAAAGGGGAGGCGGAGTGCAGCGGGCTGGCCTGTGAGTCATGCAGCGGTGCCCCATCGCGAAGCCAAGGCTCCCTGGACCTGGAGAGCACAAACCGAGAGGCAGGCAAGCAGCACCGACGCCTAGAGCGGATGTGGAGTGTGGACCGGGTGACTGGGCTGGAGAGAGGTGAGAGGGCGGAGGACACAGAGCAAGGGAGAGGCGCTGAATTCCAGACGAGGGTGGGAGGGGGGTAGGGTTTATTCATAAGACCCTGTGAATGGGATTGACGGGTTTAGTATTGGACCAGAGATGAAATAGCATTTGACTAATTTCAATCATTTTCCTAAATGCTTTTTTTTTTGCTGAAAATGAAGGGTCCATTTAAACTTGATTTCCCATCAGTCTAGTGTATGTGACGGTTTAATTATTTACATTTGTTTACAAGTAATAATTCTAGGCTTCAAGGAAGTTTAGGGACCACCTTAGTGAAAACAAGCACACTTAACATTTAAAGAGCATTTTGTAAGAATTAACTAAGCAACTTTACGATTAGTTTGTAATTTTAAGTTATTTTACTGTTTAATATCAGTCTAATGAAACAAAACAGCTTCGTCACAAGTCTGGATGAATTAAAGTGAAACATCCGTTAAAAGCGAGTTAAATCTATTTCTTCTCAGCTCTGGTGGGGACTGAGGGTTTGTTGTTGGATGTGACATGGTGGTCTGTATATCTGACTCTTCGTCTCCCCGTCTCTCTCCTCTGCTGTCTCCTTCTGTGTGTCTCCCTCTCTCCATTTGTGGAGTGGTGGACTGTGAAGTGCTGGTGCTGTCGCTGGTTTTGTGCTTCCATATTTCTAATATATTTATTACGACGTTTGCCAATATGACACATAGATTTTTCTCTTTTTTTCCACTTAACCCTAGAATGATCATTTTTCTCTCTAATTGCAGAGGACACTAACTGGTTCCCCAAGGAAAATATGTTCAGCTTTCAAACTGCCACAACAACCATGCAGGCGTGAGTGTCCAACCTTCAAGCACACATACATCTTACATCACCTGCATCATCTCAACTCACTTTATCAAACGTAGAATCTCCAGCATCTTCCAGCAATCTGTTTCTCCCCGACCATGCCTGTCTTTAAATTATTATTTTTTTTTAAATCTCCTTTTAAATGCATCCTTGTGCAATGCTTGTTAGACCATGTTCAGAATACAAAGGCAGACTCAGTCAATATATTCATGTGGCCCATTAAATACGTTCAGACCAGTTACAATTATGTGGCACTGCAAGTTTACAGTTTATTCATAGACGTCAATTATGACACACACTTTTTGTCTCCCTCTCATTATGCCTCTCCCAGTTTTTCCTCTGTCTCTGTTGTTTGGACTCATTGCTTACTGGTGCCTAAACTGTGTTGTTTTTGTCTCCCTCTTCTCGCATGCTATTTAATCATGGGACACTCAAACAGGATATCGTGAGTATACTTCCCTGCCTGTTTCCTATTTTTGTTCTTAGCTCGCTTACCTCTTGTTCGTAACAGCTGTTCCTTAACTTTGATGACAACCATTTAACATTCGTCCTTGGGCTGGGTGATCGAGTTTCAGCTGAAAACAAACTGACAAGTACAAGAAAGAGCTAGGGAGTGTACAGTAGAGAGGTTTGTGTCTATGTGTGTGTGTGTGTGTTTGTTGTCTGGGTTATTCTGGCCTTGCAAAAAAATTGTTTATCACGAAACATCAATAATCATCTGACAGTTATTGATTATCAGTTAAAAGCCTATAGTCAGCACAAATATATTGTATTTTAATTAAATAAAAAATAAAAAAGCCAAAAGTTACAGGATTGTCATGCAACAGCAGGGATAAAGTCCAGAGTAATCCACTGCAGCCGAGAAACCAAGCTCAAGTCAGGAAAATGTGCATTGGCTGACCAAAACCCTGTCAGCTCACATCCATCCAGCAGTTCTGTCAGTGTGGCCGACACAACCGCCCTTACTAAGGACACAGCGATAGGTGGTTTGGCCATTTAACATTTTTGTGGAAGTCATGTTAAAGTGCTCTAATCCAGATCGACAGCCGTCGCCAATTATCACTGAATCTGTGCTGGCTGACTTTCGGCGTTTTTGGAACCGATTGTGGCAATTGGCTCTGGAGAGATTTGTTAATAACAAGTATTTATAGTGCCAACATGTGATCCCCGGAGCCTTCTGGTAAAACTGTACTATCGGTAGTAGTTTAAAAAGAAGTCAGTTATCATTCAGTTTTGAGCTATGTATTATTCATGAAGTCTTAATAACCTTGGTAGATGTCCTGTGTGAAATTTGATAAGTGCAAAATCGCAAACATCTGTCAAATAATTCTTGAGTAGGCAAGCGGAGAAGTAGGGTAAATAAACGTCAACATTGATAACAGTAATAATGGATTATGACTAAACCAGGACAAGTCTTGACGTTTCATACTGCACAACCCCTGCTCCTACCACATCTCGCCAAACTAAACCCAACTAACCCAAGCTGCTCATATGTGTTTTCAAGTTCTTTGTATGTTGACCCAGCTTGACCTAGCTAACCTCTGGCTGCTAGTTTACAGTAAATGGTGATGGTTTCTTCTAAATCTCTTAATAATAAAATGATCAAGCTGGTGATAATCTATATTTTTCTTATTGTCAACAAATTCCATGAAAAGACCAAAACCAAGTAGTATCTGCGTAGCTGAAGCATTTGTTCCTCTGCACCGTAGACCTTCATTGTTTTCCAACAAGACTAAAGGCCTACAGATATATTAGCGCTCATATAAAGCCATTTCTTCCCCTGGCCTTGCTGGATATTTTTTATAATGGCGATCTTAATGCATGATGGGCTATACTTGAGTACAGCAGTGCTTCGAGTTTCATGTTAATGTCAGGGTGGCAGCATAATGACAATGGTAACATTCTGATCTTCAGCAGGGTTGATGTTTAGCTTATTCACTACCTCGGTTTCTCATTCGTTTCTGAGGTATTTGGTCAAGTATTGAACACATTGAAATTTTTACCTGGTCATGGCACTGGAGCAAAAAAGTCATTAGGCTTAATTTTGAATGCCTGTGCCAAAGTCAATGGCAATCCATCCAATAGTTGGCGAGGTATTTCAGTCTGGGCCAAAGTGGTGGAACGACCAACAGACCTAGCATGGCTAAACATGGTTAAAACACACATCAATGAGCCACAGCGTTTCTCTATTATGATGAACACAGGTAGCGTAGCTTATTTTGAACAAAGCCCACATATGACATCTTGGTGTCATTTGTATGACTGGGCTTGAGGCTGTGAGCCACAGACTGGTAGGGAAGTCAGAAAGTATTGAGCAACAGACTAATGCATTGTTAGTTTTGGCCTTTTTATGCGATTGGTTGACAGTAAGATTAATAGTGTCAGCTGTAACCTTTAAAAGAACATTTTCTTCTTTTAGGGATTTTACTACTTTCCACAACCTACCCAGAGTCAGTCAATCATGTTTAGCATGGTTGGAGATGCTCTATCTCTATCTCTGCTATGGACAAATGTCTGTAATCAGCTTCACAGAATTGCTGGGTCACATCTTTCCTCGTTAACAACAATAAGTAAGTCTCTTGAAGACATAATCACACATCGACAGTGAGGCATTTCACACCATGTTTGTACTTTGACACATAAAGTGTTGTCGCTTTCTGCTCGCCAGAAGGGTCTCAAAAGTCGAACAATGACTTAAATTAACGGCAGGCTCAACAATTTTGCAGTCAACCTCTTGCTTGTGAATTACAGCTTTAACATTCAAAATAAACCATAAAAATGAGCACCAGGTGGTGAGATGGAAGTATTAAGCCACAGCATTGGAACATGTGCACTATTTCAAGTGGCGCTGCTACTCTGGCCCAATGGCCTGCAGTGGCAAAATTACACTAAAATCTCAAAATTCCTTTAAACTGCACATAATAAACAATATTTTCTGGGAAAGTATCAAGAATCATAAAATTCCCCAAAAATAAATAAAAGAATTATATCTGGAGTGGAACTACTAAAAAGACACATAAGGTCACGAGATCAGCGTCTCTATCGTAAAATGGATTATACGACATGGAGACTGGCACATTTGTTACAGGGATGAATAGAAAATAAGATTTGAGCTGGTGATGTGATTTGACTTCCTGGTCTTTATACTCAAAGCTAGCTGCTGCCTATACCTACCTCAGCCTCCCCTTAACAGCCAAATAAACCCTGCAGCTAAAAGCCCTGGAATCAGCCCCCCCAGCACTGTCCTACCCTCAACCCCTTTAATACTGTGCCACGTCCCAGCAGGGCTTTTTGGGGATTTGAGCAGAGAAAAAGGAGAGTGAGGGAACAGGATTCGGCAGAAGTCATCCAGAGGTACGAAGCTGCACCTACCAGGATGTGCTTTGCTGTTTGCACTTGTTTCTGGCTATGCAGTAGCTCCGTTCTTGCTTTTTTACAGCCGCGTCTAATCTGACTAAGACAAAGAGTCCCCAACGTGGCATTTGAAGGTGAGGGCGTCAGCAGCTTTAAAACAGGATCTGCTTTCAGCATGACCTGCTACAGTGCCCCAATTTCTCGGCCGGATTTTTACCGCCACCCACATTGAATCGGATTTTAATTCTTAGACAGAACTGAAAAGATCAAAACGGGTACGGGTTTGAAAAAAACTCGGATGAATCTTTGTCGAGTTGCAAAATGTGACATTCATTCAGCAGTCTTCAGTATTCAAACCCCCAATACAAGTTGGTAGGTTACTGCAGCATTCTGCCACAAATATTTCTGTACTAACCTTACAAAACAGGGTGAATTTGTATTTCCCTAAAAAGAAAAAAAAATCATAAAAATACCGAGTCAGATTCTTTTGCAGGAGTAATGACATCAGTGACAAGTTCAGAAACTGTCCCACTCGAGGCCCAGATGCTTCGTCACACAGGGGCAGATGGTGAATGTGACACCATACATGCAGTACATCTCAGTTCCTTTGACATCTCAGTGTCATCCATCTGCAGTGTCAGCGCATTAATGTTGAGTGTTATTTCATCAAAATGAGTCATTTGAAAATGAGGGGAAAAAATAGCAGAACAAAGTTTTAGGAACAATTTGCCTCCTTGCACTTGCAAACCCACAGGAAAATGCATCCACCTGAAACCATCACTTGAAATGAAGATTACTTATCACACTAAGGCCATGTACACCCTTTGTTTATTTATTCTTGCCTTTATTATTCTCACTATTTGACCATCAAAACCAATTCAAACAGGAAAACCAGCTCAAAGAATAAAGAGAATCACCTACTCATGACTCTTGACACAGTAGGCATATGTGTTGCATTCTTGACTCGGTGGCACTTTGTTGTTCAGCCTTATTGTTCTGTAACTAACAACACTGTGAAAACAGAAGAAAGATTTTTTTTTTTTCAAGTTGTGGTGAATAGCTGCTGGCTGAGATTTGGGAGTATTTCTGTATTTTTGTATTTCAGTCTGGGTGGCAAACTTTATAATGCAATAAAAACACCAGAGTGGATCAAAAACCTTTGACACGTAACCAGTGTTTTTGAGTCTATCTGCACTAGTACATGTCCTAAGCTACAAAGCAGAGCAGACATGATGCCATTTCATACAGTAGCAGTTTGCAGGCAGTACAAATGTCAAATACCAGATCCTCATTCCAACATAGACAACAATTCTAACCATTGTTATGAACAGCGATGCACAAAGAAAGAGTAACAGAGCCCTTTCAGCATTGCTCTTCATCACCCCTCGCAATCTGAGTGCTTTTCACCATAGAAAAGGAGATTTTACCCGGTATACTCTTTGATGTGAGTTTTTTTTTCCTTTGCATCATGCATTACCATCTCTAAAACTGTTGACCTGGTTATTTAGACTTTACTCAAGTACAACTTTTTAAGCGCTTTTACTTTACCGAGTATTTGTCATACATTAGACCTGTTCTCCACCGCTGCAAATACTGTACTTTTGACTTCACTACCTTTAGTTGAGAGCTAAAGTTACTAGACGATGACAGAATGGAAAGAAAAAATGGCAGGATGGTTTATTTGTTTAGTATTCTGCTTCAGTTCAGGTCTCTTTGTCTGAATAACGGTGGCATATAATTTCTGCATGACACAATTTATAATGCAATAAAAAGAGATGGAAAAGAGTTGAACAAGAGAGAACGTATGACCTGTCTGGTTGTCTTTAGTTGGAAGTGGAGGTGACCGTGGTTCTCTCACATCTCCTCTCTTTCTGACTAAATCTCATAAACGGTGTCCACACCTCTCCTTTGTGGGCAGCTGAGGTTTAAGCAGAGGATATGGTGGGTAAGACTCTGTGTGTTAGTGTGTTTGAGATATTTTTCTCAAAGTACAAAGTAAGCAACAATGATGTTGCTTATCTGTAATTAGAGTTATATTTGACCATGTTTTTGCATGATGTAATGTGTGTGTTGCTTGTAAAATTCATTGTTTGATGTTACAAGTTAACTGTGGTTTTGCTGACATTTGTATGGGGGTAAACCAAGGACAAATAATCCACAGTCTCTTTCTTTTTCCTTTCATGTTGCTTCTATATTTATGTGCTTCTCCTCCACCACCAGATAAAGATGGACCCACAAATACATACGCGCACACACACACGCACATAAACCACATGCTGAGATCATTAATCATGAGTGTCGACTCGTGGCTTGGTATATATACAGAAACTGTGTGTAGATGCGACACGGGAGGGAGGCAGAACGATAAAAGGATGTTTATCTGGGACTCTTGCATAGAACATCATGTCATCAGGCAGAAAGTCACAGAGAAGATACAAACACACAAACCCTATTTCTTTGTTGTCATTAAACAAACTAAATGGATTTCCACAGGAACATTGTAATGCAAAGACTCTATATTAAATTACTTATAGACAACAAATGCATAGTGTCGTCAGAATGTTTTATTGTTGCTCGGAGACATGGGAACCTTGTAGACTATTGAAGGTGAATACAAGGAGCAAAACCTTTGCAAATTGAAAACAAAAGAGGAACGACCTCAACACGTTTGTAGCCCATCTAGTCAGCCATAACACAGCGTTGTATTTGATAGTTTGACATATTCTGTCGTTAGATATTGTGACACAACAGAAATGAGGGAACGGAGAAACCATGTTTCTAAACTATGGTTCAAAAGTAAATATAAATGAATAATGTTTTACTGTTTGGCAAATGGGTATGAACTTTATATTAATATATACACATAATATAGTATAGTACATAAAGGGTTATGATAACACAATACAAATGTATATCAAGCTGACATCACATTTGTGTACCTGTAACTCTGTTGTTATAGAGCAGTGATTCTCAACTGGTGGGTCGCGACCCAAAAGTGGGTCGCGGACCGGTTTTCAGTGGGTTGCAGGCCTTTGCCTGACAAAAAAAAAACAAATTTTGTGATTTTATTTTGAAGGGCATTTTTTATGCAGCGGAATTATTCCAGCATTTACGGCACTTGTTCAGCGGTGCAGGAAAAACACCGACCAATGCGTTGTGAATCACATCACGTGATGAAGCTCAGCCAATCAAATATGGTTATTCTGACAAGTTTCCTGACTTGAGTGAGATGTACACACACCGTGACACACGGAGGAGAGACGAGGACATATGAGCAGAGCAGGACTATTTATTGAGGTGTGAGTTGTGAAAGTCTAATCATAGGACGATCTCCAAAACAGAGAAATGGCCAGAGAGACCAGAGTCATTAGACTCTGAAGAATTCACCGATATGAGTCTGTCCAGTCAAACACTAATTTCTCTTTTTAGAAGATGAGAAAAATATAATATTATGGCTTTTTCACTTCACCCTGAACGAACTGAATTTAAATCTGTAGGGCAATTCAGTGAAAATAATTTTGCTAAAATGAATTTCATTACGTAATTTATTTTTTAATCCAGCCGTTATTTTACTTGAAATGAGAAGAACATTTATTCATGTATTTCTATTTATTATTTATAATCCATCCAGTTAAATTTGAAAAATGAGAATAATAATTGTTAAAATGTAATTGATGTGTACTTTCTTTATTTGATTTGACAGTTGTTTACTACACAGCGACGTTACTACTACTGGACTTCTTGAATATAGATATACCCAAATTTTATATACATATACACATATATATATATATATATATATATATACACATATATATATATATACACATATATATATACACACATATATACACATATATACACATATATACACACATATATACACATATATATACACATATATACACACACATATATACACATATATATATACACACACATATATATACACATATATATATACACACATATATATACACACATATATATATATATATATATACACACATATATATATATATATACACATATATACATATACACATATATATATATATATACACACACATACACATATATATATATACACATATACACACACACACACACTATATATATAATTTGGGTCGGGGGTCCCGGCTTGTCATAAGGGGTGATGGTGGGTCCCACAGCCAGACCAGTTGAGAACCACTGTTATAGAGCATCATTAGCCTCAGTGAGACACAGTCGTGTAGATTCTTTGAATAAGGAGGATAAGAAAAGCCTGCTTTGTTCATCCAGGATCTTTTAGACAAGGATGCTAAATTTGTTGTTTGATCCTGTAATGAGCTGCAGATGCAAATATAGCCTGACCGATAATTAGCCGGCCGTTATCTTTAAAGGTATACAGGAAAATCCACCGGCTGATTTATGTACTGTGCTCTCGAGCAACAACCCCATTATTGCTGCATTATTTCCGCCAACAGTGGAAGTACGTTTGTTGTGCGTTTTTGGTTGTTTACCGTCGGCAGTTGCACCCTCCGACAGATTAAGGAAGCCTATAGCTGAATGTTATAATGGTGTGACATTGGTTTTGACACAGGCTTTGGGGAAAATGAACAAAAGTGTGCCGTTTCTGTCTGACCTCCACATATTTATGTTATACATTGGAGGCATATGGTGCACCAAGCTTGCAAGAGTGTGGTGGCTCAATGTAGACAGGATTTAATGGAGATAATAAAGAGGAATCAGGGAAATGTATTGTATCGAGCAGAGGCTTGTGGATTTTGCATGATTGTTGGAGCAGCTGATGACAGCAGACAACAGAAAAGGTGTCTAAGTTAGAACCTGTTAAAACAAGTTTTTCTTAGATTTTAACCTTAAATTCATGGCATTTAATGGCATTCGATGACTCGATTTTTCTAACCTGTTGCACAATCTACAGGATCTTCTGGACGTATTTATTGCATATAGCGTCCGGTTTAACACACGTTTTATTTACAATTATTTGAGAACTAAATCAGAGCCTTATCAAAAATGTTTATGTTACGCATTTGTGCCAAAAAAAAAAAAAGGGATTGAACAAAAAAAGATATTGGTCGATATATTGTCATCGCTTTTCATCCTCAAAAATGTTACATTATAAATATGTTGACCAGCATTGGTCAGGCTCTCAAATATAAATAAAATCGATCAGGCAAGAACTTCTTGGCCAACTTCCACCTGTGTTAGACACAACAGATCGACACAGATCAACATCTTGGAACAAAGCAAAGAAACACACATGCACCAGTTTGGCGGAATAACCTCCCTCTGCTGCACGCTCATGCC
Source organism: Anarrhichthys ocellatus (assembly GCF_004355925.1). Classification (NCBI taxonomy): domain Eukaryota; kingdom Metazoa; phylum Chordata; class Actinopteri; order Perciformes; family Anarhichadidae; genus Anarrhichthys; species Anarrhichthys ocellatus. The sequence continues at coordinate 2,125,746 of NW_022280046.1, forward strand.
TCAGATGTAGCTCTGCTCAGAGCACATGTTATCAAAACCTCAAAAAATACTAAAGAAGGGTTTCCCTTCTGGCTGTTGTTACATGAACGAACCTCCTGCACCTCAATAATCTACACTATAAAAGGATGAGAAGAGGTACATTGGCAATGTGGTACATTACACCCACACTGCTCCTGTGACAAGTATTTTCCACTCACATTGGAGGAAATAAGTATATGTACCTCTAATTATCCCTTTTAAAAAACGAAAGCTTTTAGTATAAACAGAAGCTTGACACTAAACTCTATTTGTCTTCTCTTGCTTTGTTACTTCCCGCCCACCCCTCCCCTCTTTCTTCCTTCTCTTCTTTACATTTTGGTTCTTCCTCTGTCCTCTGTCATCCCCTCTTCTGCTTTGATTTCTCTACCCACAGGAACTTCCGGAAGCATCTTCGGATGGTGGGCAGCAGGAGGATGAAAGCACAGAGTGAGTCAGAGATGTGTGTGTGGTTTATATGTTTGCTCAAACTGAGTGTGATGTAGTTCACTCCACCATCATATCTGTGTTCTTTTTTTATGCTCTCTGGTGTGTTTTTTGCATGTGTGTGTTGCACCAAACGCTGCTGTTTTATTGGGATTCTTAACGCTCTATTGCATTTCTTTGAGGATTATTATTTTCATCAGCGCGCGTCTGTGTTGATGAGCCAGCAATATGAGTCTGTGCATGTGTTAATGTACGAGTGTGTAGGTGGTCTATTCCTGTTGCATCGCTTTGATTGTTCTGAGTTTTTTTTGTTTGGTGTGTCGTAAAGTTTGAAGACAAAAGAGGAAATGAAATAAAGCAAAGGGACGATTGGTATAGATGGAGTGGTGTGTGTCTGTTTGAGTGTAACTGAGAATCTATGAGAAAAGAAAACCATAATCTATAGAGTCCTCCTTGTTCTGGTTCAGATATGAGTCAATGGCAATATGAGTGGGATTTTGTTATGCGACTGGTCTGTAACTTGTCCAGTATTTTTGACCTTAAATGAAAAGAGAAAACGGTGACAGACAATGTAAGCTAAACAATAATCTCAAGAAAAACGTCGGTTACAATTTTGTAACGTGTCAAATTTAGAAGTTGTGTGACCAGAAGCTTGGAAAGGTGATGATTGTTATAACTATACAGTATGTACAAACCATGGTAACATATGTCAACGCCTTGTGAACAAGTTGTTTCTATTCCAGTACTGTAAAGTTATAATGGAAATATAAACGGCAATCATGTCAACTGTGAAAAATCCTTATTTTGTGATTTGAATAAAAATGTTTTGGCAGACAAGACTGAACCCAATTAAAACTCAAATATGTCACCGATCATTGCAACTGAATAGATATTGTAGCAGATTTTTGCTCGACATTTACTAAAACCCCAAATCTTCTTGATCCACCTCTCACGCCCCGACTGCTGTGAGGAAGAACTATTTCTCGGAAGGAGCCAATTTCTCCTTTAGATGATTTCTTCTCACACCTCTGCATAGCTTTGGGTGAGGGGACCCGATAACAAAAATAAAACTAAAAATCTAAACTCGAGTCAAAATCACAGAGTATAAAATATTGGGATCACGAAATAGGACAAAATGTTTGGTTTCATTACAAGGTATTTTAATGAATTGCAAACCTGTCCTTTTGATCACGAGAGTAAAAATGAATGATTCGGCTCATAAAAGGGCGTTTGTACTTGAAAGGAACAAGTTGGTGTCAGCAGCAAAATGAAAAGAGAAGCAGAAAAAAGCGATGGCGCCTTGAGGGTCGCTGTTGATTAACCATGTCAAATACTTTCAAGTCGTCTAAAAATGTTCTAAGTGAACAGTGATTACTCTTCAAAGCAGAACTGATTTTATCGAGGCTCAGTAAATCTGTGTAACAAGCGCAGTCCTTTTGAATCCATAGATACCGACGATAAGCAGCAGGATCCGTTATAATGATCAAGTATATGATTGTTAGCATATGTGTTTGTTTGTTTGACAGTTTGCACATACAGGCATTTGTTTGTGCAGAGGAGGGATGGCATCGTATGCACACTATTTGTGAACTGCTTTCGCCTTTTCACTTTGGTGTTTTTGGTGGCGAGTGTGTCGAGGAAACAGCCAGTTTGCAGGCTTGTTAGTGTGTGTGTGTGTGTGTGTGTGTGTGTGGTGTGTGTGACTATCTCTCCCCGCCTGCACTAGCATTCGCTGAGCGTAGATCGAAGAGTTTCAACCGCTCCTGGAGTGACCCCACCCCGGTCAAGCCCGACTCTCCTCATGAACCCAGAGACAGTGAGTTAACACAGACTCACGCACGTACATCTGCACACACACACACACACACACACACACACACACACACACAGACGCTGACACACACACACACACACAGTTTCTAACAGTTAAGGACACAAATGATTCAATTAAAGACGTATGGAAAGAGGCTTTAACGTTGAAGTAACCAAATCACATTTACAAAGTGTGTAAAATTCATGTGTAATGTAAATTGTGCTCGGTAAGTTGTCAGTTTGTATTCCTAAAATGCCCTGAGAGAAGAAAAAGTTAAAAACTGACCTGGACATAAGTCATCACCATAACTGCCAGATACAAACATGTCTTTTAAAAGCTGCTAAGTGCTCTCTTGTTGTCTAGTATTTAGAACCTAAAAGAGCTGCAGTAAATCTTACGAACAGTCTTCTACGTGTGCCGTTATAATAAACCCATCTGAACCCGTGAGCCCTTACATCTCGACTGGCAGATTGATTACAGTTTAAATTTGCTTTGCGCTCAGTCAGTACTTTTGTCATTAATTCATTTCCATACACAGGTGGCTCGTATTGAGTTGAAAGCCACTTAGCGGCATTTGTCAGCTATTAAAAAAAAAAAAAGAGGTCCGGTAATCAGCACCTTGATATACGAGCTGAGTTACAGTACAGCTGGAATGAGGCCGGATCACCCGTCTCAAATGATGCAAAGTGCAGCACACAATATACTGACAACCGCAGCTAAGTACTTTGTACAAGTAAGTAAAAGTTTGAGATATTTGTACTTTATTTAAGAAATTTAACAACAACGTGAACAATGTATCAATAGGAAATATTGTACTCCACTACATGTATCTAATGGTTGCTGTTATTAGTTACTTCAGTTTTTTTCATTTCTTTCATTTCCTCAGCTGATATGACATCCGGAAAATCTAGAATTCTTTTGTTATTATGATATTGCTAATTTAACATCTTAAAAAAAAAAATACGAGATTGCCTATTACCGTCCCTCACCATCTTAACTATCTCTGCTCAGGAAGACTTTACTCCACTATGTCTTTACACAGACAATAGTTGTTTGCTGGTATATTAATGCCACCTGGAAGGCAACCTAATATGACTAACAAGTACTTGAAAGTTAAAGCCACTTTTCATCTAGTGCGTACAAATAGACACATGCCAAATAGGACTTGTAATATGACAGTATACTGTCCTGTATGCACTGTAGACCTCCGTGTTGAAGTAAGGTGACATTTTGTCATCACGGTTTTACAGCTCAGTTCCTGCTTTCAGCAGATTAAGTAACACGCAAAAAAATCGAAAGACATTTGCACTTAAAACACACCATCACACGTACAGACTGACTGTCTCTGCTGTTGGCTCTGACCCTGTCCATCTGTCTCCCTATGACCGTGGGTCTTTCTTCAACTTTGTGATGCTCTCTTTCTGTGAGTATGTCTTCCAAAATGGAGTGTGCGTCTAAGTCCGAGTGTGTCAACTGGTATAACTGTTAATGCGAGGTGTGTCTCAGTGTTTCTAAAAGGCTTTTGATCACGAGTTTCAACACACACTGTTTGCACGTGCCGTTTGTCTATGTTGATGTCTTGAGTATCTGTGGTTTTATGTTTTTTTTCTCCACCTCCATCTTCAGCGTTTCTGTGTTTCAGAGTGTGATGAAAGATACATGAACTGTTGATGACAGTCTAATGGTGTGGTTGATGCCTCATTCTTCCTCTTTCCTGAGGGAAAGGTATTGTTCTCTGGAGGCGCGACATTAATCGTCAGTCTTGCTCGTCATTTCCTCCTTTTTCACACTCTCTTTCTTCACTCTCTTTTCAAACTGCTGTTTCACACTGGGCACCTATAGTTCTTCTTTACAAGATGGTTTACAGAATATATTGTCGACTACAACTTCACTGATACTGGATTTTCAGGCCAGTACCAACATAGATATTTGGATTGAAAAAAAAAAACAACGATATCCTCTCATAACATATCGGTCGATAATTATTTTAAATTTGCTGTGGGAAATGGTAAAAATATGAATAAATATAGATAGATTAATAATACACTCGAGGACTCCAACACGTAGGTAGCAAACATAATTGAGTACACACAAAGAGGTATAGCAATTATCAGCAACATAACAATTTTCTATGAAAGCACCGACCCTAGAAAGGATTAAAACGGTTCACAAAAACATACAAGTATGTGAAAAGTCACATCACCGAGCCGTAGACTAAAGAAATACTGACAGCTCATAGCTAACAACCGCAATCTTTATAGACAGATATTTGTATATGAATGCAGAATCTGATCTGGGATAAAATTTTGGTATCTGAAGCGTTCTGGTGTCTGATTGTAGCCCGAGTAGTATTGACCAATCGTGTTTGAGCGAGCTTTGGTTGAATGCAGGTAAACAGTCGGTGTGGAGAGCATAAGAGTAGGAACACAGTGGCCAAAATGAAATCTCCCAAACCAAACACCAGAGTCCAGAGAAAATCGGGTCGTGTTTAAGACCATTATAGGCAACGGTGCCTTTCAAATGCTATAGCAATCAAGGACAGAAATAATCTATCTATGAACAATATTGATCTATCTTCTAACACCAAATGAGCAATGCATAGAACTTAGGTTTGAGGATCATTACAGGTTCCTACAGGTACGTCAAGGAAGGGGGCAGAGGGGTGTTTGTTTTTTTCATGCATCATGAAAAGAATCAGGCAACGTTGTGACAATAGCCAAGCCCAAGACAAAGACAATTCAGAGCCCCACAAGGCACGAGACCAAGACATGCGCAAGACTTGACAAAAGTCTTCTCAAGACCGGACTCGAGACGGGACTCAAGTACTACAGCCCTGATCCTTCTAGAACATGTTGAAATATATAAATATGATGTGTAATATAAATTATGATTGCACGTCAAAGAAGCACGATTTTGATGGTATACAACACTTTACTTTCTTAGAATAGCTGCCATCTGATCCCCGTTTGATTTTCTTATCTCCTTGTTAGCTGTCGCCAGAAATTGTGCTGCCACATTCACTATCAGTCACTGATTTTTCTCCTTCTGCCAGCTGTCTCTTATTTTCCCTGTTCCATCTGTCACATTTCTTATGTCACCACCGTTATTAACAACTCCATCCTTTCTCCTCTCCTCCACACTCGTCTCTCTCCTCTCTCCTGGACACCTCCTTCCTTCACTCCTAGACTCTCTCTTTCTGTGTCACCTTTCCTGCTTCCCACGAAACACTTCTGTCTACAAGGGGATTTTTTCCTCACCGGTGTAATATATTTTCTTTTAGGTGGAGACCTGCAAGCCTCCTGTGGTACCTTGGATGAAGGGGGCCTCGATGACAATATAGACTGGGAGGAGGAGCGAGAGATGGAGAAGCTGGCCTGTGAAGGAGACGACTTTGTACCTCCCAAAATCATGGTACGAGAGCGGTATTGCACGTCAAATTTAATATTACACTTAAAGTTGGCAGGTTTACAAGGGAAATAATTTTTTAAATGATCAAAATCAAAGTAGCTGAGGCCATAATATCATGACTTTTAGTCTCAAAACACTGTATCCTACATTTATACACTGATAAACGGGGCACAATAAAAATGGTTGCTTTAGGAAATTGTTACTTTAGAATTACACACTGATGGCAGATCTAGGTTAAAATAGCTTAATCTGTGGAAGGTGAATTTATATGCAGATACAGGATCTTAAATGCCCCTAATGTATTCTCTACCGTCTCGCTGTGAATATTATATAGAGCTGTACATTCCCTGCAGGCATGAGAGTGTGATAGAGTTTTACCCTTTCCTCTAATTTCTCTCCAACTCTGCTGTTCTCCTGTTCTCTCCACGTTGCTCCCATTTCTCCCACTCTTTCATTTCCTCAACCTCACATCCCATTAAATCCAACATTCCTCTCCTTCTACTGTTTCTCCTTCAGCTGATCTCTTCTAAGGTCCCAAAGGCAGAGTACGTTCCCACTATAATTCGCAGGGATGACCCCTCCATCATCCCCATCCTCTACGTGAGTCGGAACATTGATTGACATGTGTGCATAACGATCCTTCCGACACACAAAGCATACAAGTTGTTTCTTTAAAAGGATGTTCTCTGATGAAGGCCGATTGAAATGTAAATCAAAGTATTTTGCAATCTCAAATGATTATGTTTTACGTGAACGTCTTTTTCCTTAGGATCATGAACATGCAACTTTTGATGATATTTTGGGTGAGTAAATATTGTTATTACACCCGTTTTGTAATTATATAATCAATGATTCCAATAAATGAGTAGAGTGAATTAAAATGATGACTATAAGAACAGATGATAGAAATGATTTTAAGGCAAGAGGTAAATGTAACAGTGTCCAACTAATGAAGATAAAATAAAGATAAAAAAATAGTTGAAGTAGAGAGACCTAATTAATATTTTAAAAAATAGAGCCACAGATACATTCATATACAGATTTATATAGTCGTGAGCGTGGACTATTCAGCAGTTTGCCTGAGGACTCTGAACTCTGACTCATACCGGGGGAGTTAAGGGTCCAAAAAATAGATGCAGGCTGAACCTTACCTGCAAGTGAATCTCTTAAAAAAATAGCTTGGATCTGGCGTGATTACGCATTTCATATAAAACCAGTTACAATGCTGCAAAATTACTAAAATGGGTTTTTTTTTTAATTGAAAATGATTATATGTTGCTCAAAGGAGAAGCACTTCCAGTAAGCAGTCCCTGACGCTGCATTGAATAAAGCTCACGCAGAGTTAGTGAGAGGATGCCAATGAATAATTCATAGATTTTATGTTTCCATGTTACTGTCTTTCATTGACCTGTTTTATTTTGCTGTGACATTTCCTTAAGTACACACTGTTGAATTTAATTCAAACTACATCTTACACTAGAGTCTCTCTAGATTACACCTGTACTTGAACTCAACCTCCAGAGTATTTCTCTGTGTTCACTGTTCACATCTCTCCCTCTCTCACTACATCCGGTCCCTGTAGTTCACATCAATCACATCAATCCAACCCTTTGTCTGTCCCCCACAGAGGAAATAGAGAAGAAGCTCACAGCTTACAGGAGAGGAAGCAAGTTCTGGAGGATGCTCATCTTTTGTCAGGTGAGGAACAAGGAGACAGAATAAAAGTGTATTTCCTATAAAATTGTACATTTTATTTGGGATATATGGGGTTATGTGTACAATCATGCAGTGTTAAGTACCTTCCTTTGAGATCTAATCTCTCTCTCAAGATATTAATTAAGAAGAGGTAAATTAGTAGTTGTGATTGTGGTAATGTGTTTCACTCTTGTATGCGTTTCTTAGGGAGGCCCCGGTCACTTGTATTTCCTGAAGAATAAAGTGGCAACTTTTGCTAAGGTGGAAAAGGAGGAGGACATGAGCCAGTAAGTATGTCTCCCATGGGCGAGTATCATGACAATTCACATGCCCAAGTCTTATAAAGCATCGACATGCGATGATGCTCTACGAGTCAGGACAGAAATGACTGAGAACCATTAGCTAGCTGTGAAAAGAGAAGTATTTCATCATTAAGATACCGTAGCTGCTCCCCTTTGAGGTATTTATGCCACTCAGAATAGAAAGGAGGGCTCAGTCAATAAAAAAATCCTCGACCAAAGGAAACTGGCTCATTCCAAAGAAATCTTAATTTCATTTTAGGCATTCAAAGGATTAAAAGATTCTGAAACAAATATGTCATGTAAATGCTCTTTATGCTATTTTCACAATATGAATACTATTTCTGTGAGTGCTCTCCGACTTGATTATATCAAAGATGTTCCACTTGGACGATTCAACACTCGGTTTGTCATATATGAGCACGATCTACTATTTTTCGGAGTGATGCATCTCTCCCAGGGGGGAGTATCTCTTGTTTCAGAGATATAAAACATACGGCTCACAGCCTGTTCCATCAGTATATTATAAGAAACAGTTGCTTCAGTGTGAAAGAACAGCAGTAGTGACAAGTACTTTACTCAGTACTGAGTTTTGTGTTACATTTTGTGTTTTTGAAATTTCATGGGAACCGTCAATCAGATTGATTACATTCAGTGTAACTGTCTTTGTGTTTGTTCAGGTTCTGGAGGAGGCTTAGTCGCTTCATGAGTAAAGTCAACCCTGAACCCAACCTTATCCACATAATGGGATGCTATGTCCTGGGCAACCCCAACGGAGTGAAGGTACACAGACGCCGATGCAAAAAGACACGCGAACAACTGAAAACACAAAAGCTCATCAACACCACTAAAGTTTCAAGCACTAGCACTCGTGTACACCTCTTAAAAAATGTAACTACAGTACATGGCAGGTCTACAAAGATACTGTGCATAGAGACCGCAAGAACCGCGATTGCCTGATTAGCTTGAGCTGCTTGTGTTTTCTCCCAGAATGTTGAAGAAAGGCCCACTAATGTTCTCCATTTAACATTCAAGTAAGCAAAGCCAGTTCCACTGCAAACGTCTCTTTTATCACAGTGCATGAATGTACTGTAAACATACTTACTTTGGCCATAAATGATTGCATGACTGTAATCACACATTTGGTAGCGAGACAAACCTTCCCTTAGTCGCTCTTTATCCCAAATTGAACACAAGTACTGTGCAGTATACAGGCAGATAATGTACAATAGATGCAGAGCAGTAAAATCTAATGCAAAACTATGAATCAATTCCTACGCTGGTGGGACCATCGCAAACCGTCACGCAAGAGTAGGACTCCAATTCAATCATAATAAGGTCTCTGTTAAGTTGCAATGTTCAAAACGTAAATTGATGTGCCACACAAACTGATTTAATAACGTAGAACCCCAAAGGTATAGTCTTTTTGTTCCCCGTCTCTTATCATTTAGGTAAACACTCTCTCGTGCTTGCTCCTGCCTCTCTTTGTCCTCCCGGCTCATTTCCCTGTTTGCAGATTTATTCTAACGGTGTCTGATATTCACCATATTAACCTCCTGGTTGTCTCAGTTTGTCCCCGTCTCTCCTCTCTTAATCCACATGTGTGACTATCATCTCACTCTGTGCGATGTTATAGCTGAAGCGCACACATGCTGAGTGATGCTGCACCTCTCTCTACCTGACAAGAACATTTAATAAGACTCATAACCACACACATGAAAATAAAGAAATAAAAAACACAGACAAGCTGGCAGACACACTCACATGTACACACACACACACACACACACACACACACACACACAGATGCACACACAGATGCACAACATAGCCAGTGGTGTTTGTCTGACCTAACTGTTCCAGTCATGTCTGCCAAAATGCTTTGTTATATAAAGTGGATCTCTCTAGGGTTGATGGACAGTGTGGCAGTCTGCAGCACAGGCTGCACATCAGTGATATATCTCCACCCCCCTACAGACAATTACAGACACAAGCAGTTGTCTCAACAAAGCTTGAATTCAAAACAACAAAATTGGCATTTTTCTTTTTGCAAGATCCCAAAGTGATATTGTCACACTGGTGGCTTGTCTACTGTAGTCTTAACTTCAGTCAGAAAACGGAATGAGTGAGATTTAGCTTGAACCTCTCCAGAAGAATGTGTAAACTATAAATCACTTTGTTGTGACATTGTTCTGCTTTTCATCAAACCCATTCTCCACTGGAAACAGCACAACATGGCCAAAAGTATGTGGGCACTTACTTGTGGAACATCACACACAGGATATGATATGCTGCTAGAACAACCTTCATGTCTTTCCACAACATTTTGGAACCTGGCTGCAGGGACTGGCAGATGTTTAGCCACAGGAGCACTAGTGTGGTCGGCTACTGATGTTGGAAAAGTTTGATGGAGCTGAGGCCATGACTCTCTGCAGGCCAGTATGTTCTCCCACACCAAACCGGACCTCACGTTGTGCACGGTGGCATTGTCATGTGGAAACGGGGAAGGGCCTGGACGCTATGGTCTAAAATGTCTTTGTATGCTGTAGCAATAAGAGTTTCCTTAAATTGGAACTCAGGCCGTGTTCAGACAGACAACAGCAACAAGCAAATTGCTCCAACGCAATGCAACATCATTCAGCAAGGTGCTGCAGTCAAATCAAATCTAGTGCTTGGCTCACATGGTTGATGACTTTGTAACTTCATAGTGTTGCGACGAGAGAACGTGATTTCTGCCATGATAACTTTCCAGAGTTATAAAACCCTGTCTCATGGTATTTAAAAAACGCCGTTGGGTGTTTTGGCGCCGGATAACCCTTCAACTACTACTACTACCTATTTCATGGTACCGACTGGTACCTGAAACAACATGACCCCGTCAGCACTAAAGGGCCTAGCCCAAACCACTTTCTTAACAATCACATAACCACCCAGAGACAGTGCATCATCACAAGAACACATCACACTCAGCCGGCCTCTGTTGGCACAAAGTTTAAATGGGTACCAGCTCAATCAATTTTTAAAACAGTAGGTTTCATTGTTTTCAAATGCTACACTCCAGACAGCGCAACACTAAATATTGCAAACACATGACAGTAATGGAATGGACCTAAATTAATAACAGCCAGGAAGTTATTGCAAATACCAAAGCACATGTTGTGCAAAAGCCTCCTGGAGAGTTGAAAGCAAGCCACACATGTAAAGTGTCTC